>NC_081192.1:18001907-18315240 GCF_902713425.1 Acipenser ruthenus
CTTTGCCCTCCCAAGCTGAACCTGAAATGACGCCACTGACTCTAGACAGAAGATTAAGCAGAACTAAACTCAAGCTATATGAATTTGGAATTTATAATGTATGTACAAGTGCAACCAGTTTGGTTACTACTTATTGATCATACTCAATCAAGGTTTATTTTTATCTCTGAGATGACGAAGAACTTTAACTCTAACTCTTAAGCAGACTTGGGGCTAGTATCCTGCTTTTATTTCACAACTCCAAAAGATTATGTTTAGTTTATTGCTTGTGATAGGTATTGCTTGTGACTGCAAGCACTGTAGACTGAATACCTTGATCTATGATGAGGTTCAGTCTAATGTGAAAATTGCCTGTGTTCTGTCTGTGGCTTGGCATTGAAAGCTTTATGCCTGCTTGTGCAGCTGATCTGGGATGTGTAACGTGTGCCACAATTGATATGAAACAACCAAATTGCCAGATAAAGCTCTTTAAAGTATTTTCACCTAGTCATTTCAGATGTAATCATCACATAAATAAAAAACAAGATCTCCAAGGACTCCAAAAAATAATTTCTCCAAATCCTTCTATTATTTATTTCAGTATACAGCTCTCAGTTTTTTTTTACATGTTTAAGATGATTTTTATCATCACAACAAAGCCTGAATATGTAATATGTAATTTATAATCGCCATCTGTATACTGGCAATTTAAGCAATCTGGCACTAGTTCTTGATTTTATTAATGGCACCGCTATTCTTTTGGGGGCTTTAAAAAGTACAAAGTAATAACACGAATTACCGTGGAAGAAAAATGTTGGCTTTTGATGCAGAAAGTGGTACATTTGGTACATTTAAGGATACATTGAATCCTACGGCTAATTGTTTTCTGATAAAGTAGAATGCACAGCAGGACAATGATAGGGTTTTTGTACATAGGCATCAGTGTATTTTATTTTAATCTAAAGTAAAACATAGCGGTAACTTTAGATTATTTTTTTATTAGATCTGATTAAAGTTTTTTTTTTTTTTTTTTTAATAATTTAGTCGTTGCCAATTAGTTTTTTTTTTTTTTTTAATTATTTTCTCCCCAATTTGAAATGCCCAATTATTTTTTAGGCTCAGCTCACCGCTACCACCCCTGCGCTGACTCGGGAGGGGCGAAGATGAACACACGCTGTCCTCCGAAGCGTGTGCCGTCAGCCGCCCGCTTCTTTACACACTGCGAACTCACCGTGCAGCCGCCTCAGAGCTATAGCGTAGGAGGACAACGCAGCTCTGGGCAGCTTACAGGCAAGCCTGCAGGCGCCCGGCCAGACTACAGGGGTCGCTGCTGCGCGGTGAGCCGAGGACACCCTGGCTGACCTAACCCTCCCTCCCCCCGGGCGATGCTCGGCCAATTAAGCGCCGCCCCCTGGGAGCTCCCGTCCACGGTCGGCTGTGGAATAGTCTGGACTCGAACCGGCGACATCCAGGCTATAGAGCGCATCCTGCACTCTAGCGATTGCTTTTACTGGATGCGCCACTCGGGAGCCCCCTTATCTGATTAAAGTTAACCCATTTTTTTTAAAGTATGTATTTATTTATGTATATCTGTATATTCAAGTAAAAAGCTAGAATGTCTGCATACTTATGAAGCGCCACAATTTTTCTTAATTTAAATTAAAAAATACCATGCCATCAGGTAAAATCAACATTTCGATTTACAAAAGATATTTTGTAGATTGAAACGTTGATTTTACCTGATAGCACTGTTAATAGTTTTATGTAGGCTGAAATCAGATGTAAAAGGGGCAAATGCATCTCAAGTGGGACATTTCGTTCTATCTCTGAAGAGGATTTACCTTCTACAGCATTTAGTGTACACACAAAACATAACAATTATATATAAAAATAAGACAACCCCTTGTTTATTTTGTCAATTTAGATATCAGGCTAATGTTTCTAATGTGTTTCTTTTTTTTTTTATCTCTATAGGCAGCTGTTGGACACTCAACACATTACACCCTATTTAACTGATTTAAGTGGAAGAGGAAGCTTTGATAAAAGAAAAATGGAAAGTTGTGCTACATCTTTAGGCAACTGTAACTCTATAGACAGAGGGGCATGGCCCAAAACCACAAGTCTAGTTGAGACTGTTGACTCATTAGATCACAGACTTAAAGCACTGCAGCTAGATTAGCATGTTACACAGCTGCCTCAATGACTCACTTACTTTTCTGTCTGATTTTGTCTGACAGTTACATAAGCAACAGAGTGAATGCTTATACACCACTAGGGTTCACTCCTATACCAACAATGCAGTCAGCAAATGTGTCACCCCAGGACCACAGCAGTGTTCCTAGAGCATTAGTGTCTCTGTTGTAAGGAAGTCCAGGTGCCCAAGACGTTTGCTGGTTGGTAATGGCACTCAGTGAAGCTTTATAAAATGGCACAAAAGACAGACACTCAGTTTCTTGCCCAGGTTTTCTGCAGTGCCCCCCCCCCCCCCCCCCCCCAAACACAGTACTGTCATGAGCGCAGTTCAGTGATCTTTTTTCTTTTTTGGACAGTGTTTCCCCCTGTCCAAATGTGTTGCCTGTAGGGTAAGTGAGTTCAAAAAAGCAGAGTGACGGATCTTGTCACTGACCAACACTCATCTGACTAGACTAATTCTACACCAGTGATGACAGACTCCGGATAGAAGTGCACTACGTAACTCCAATCGCCAACACAGAGGCTGCAGATGAAGAGCAGCCTGTGGTCTTCAAGGGCCATGCTAGATCACACCCCAACAATAGCAGGCCACCTGTGAATTCAGTTACAGTGCAAGAAGTCAATGACAGCCAATCAAAGGCACCAAGGAACCATTGGCAAACTCCAAAAACCCCAAAAGTAATGACTAAAGCTAAGGTTTACAATTTTAGAAAGGCAAACTATGAAGGTATGAAACAGAGACTAACAGAAGTAGATTGAAGTAAAATAGAGAAAACCTTCACGGAAAAAGGATGGCACAAAACAATTACATCCCAAAAGTAGATAAATCTGAATGTAAAACAAATTTGCCGAAATGGTTTAATAGATCAATTAAAAAAATATTCAGAGAAAAAAAGGCACTTTACAGAGTGTTTAAAAGGTACCATGTATAAAGTACACAGAAAGAGTACTTGGAATTGCAAACACAAGTCAAAAAGGAAGTTATAAAGGCCAAGAGAGAGATAGAAATGAACATTGCTAAGGGGGCTAAAAGCTATTCCAAAAAGTTTTTCCAATATTATAACAGCAAGAGAACATTCAAAGAGGAGATAAAATGTCTAAGAGATACAAATGGCAAAATCATAGACAAAGAGAAAAAAATAGTAAATATATTAAATGATTACTTTTCACAAGTTTTTACAAAGGAGGATACAGACAACATGCCCCACATGTTGACCTGTTCCTATCCAGTTTTAAATAACTTTAGCATAACAGAGGCAGCAGTGTTAAAGGGACTAAGAGCTCTTAAAATAAACAAATCCCCTGGGCCGGATGAGATCCTCCCAATAGTACTCAAAGAAATGAAAGAAGTTATTTACAACCTGCTAACCGTGCAACAGTCTCGACAGAGGGGTTGTACCGACAGACTGGAGAATTGCAAACATAATACCGATCCACAAAAAGGGAGACAAAACCGAACCAGGTAACTACAGACCAATAAGCCGGACTTGTATTATATGTAAACTTATGGAAACTATAATAAGATCCAAAATGGAAAATTACCTATATGATAACAGTATCCTGGGAGACAGTCAGCATGGTTTTAGGAAAGGGAGATCGTGTCTAACTAACATGCTTGATTTTTTTGAGGACGAACATCAACAATGGATAATTGCAAAGCATATGATCTGGTTTATTTAAATTTCTAGAAAGCTTTTGACAAAGTCCTGCATTAAAATATTAATTCTCAAACTGAACGCAGTAGGGATTCAAGGAAATGCATGCACATAGATTAGGGAATGGTTAACATGTAGAAAACAGAAAGTACTGATTAGAGGAGAAACCTCAAAATTGAGCAAGGTAACCAGTGGTGTACCACAGGGATCAGTATTAGGTCCTCTGCTATTCCTTATGTACATTAATGATTTAGATTCTGGTATAGTAAGCAAACTTGTTAAATTTGCAGACAAAACAAAAATAGGAGGAGTGGCAAACACCATTGCAGCAGCAAAGTTCATTCAAAATGATCAAGACAGCATTCAGAACTGGGCAGACACATGCAAATGACATTTAATAGATACAAGTGTAAGGTACTGCATGCAGGCAATAAAAATGTGCATTATAAATATCATATGGGAGATACTGAAATTGAAGAAGGAATCTCTGAAAAAGACCTAGGAGTTTAAGTTGGCTCAGAAATGTCTTTGTCTAGACAATGTGGGGAAGCTATAAAAAAAAGGCCAACAAGATGCTTGGATATATAGTGAAAAGTGTTTAATTTAAATCAAAGGAAGTAATGTTTAAACTTTGCAATGCATTAGTAAGACCTTATCTAGAATATTGTTTTCAGTTCTGGTCACCTCGCTATAAAAAGGATATTGCTGCTCTAGAAAGAGTGCAAAGAAGAGCAACCAGAATTATTCTGGGTTTAAAAGGCATGTCATATGCAGACAGGCTCAAAGAATTGAATCTATTCAGTCTTGAATAAAGAAGGCTACGCGGTGATCTGATTCAAGCATTCAACATCCTGAAAGGTTTAGACAATGTTGACCTAGGGGACTTTTTCGACCTGAAAAAAGGACCAGGGGTCACAAATGGAGATTAGATAAAGGGGCATTCAGAACAGGAAATAGGAGGCACTTTTTTACACAGAAAATTGTGAGGTTCTAGAACCAACTCCCCAGTGATGTTGTTGAAGCTGACACCCTGGGATCCTTCAAGAAGCTGCTTGATGAGATTCTGTGATCAATAAGCTACTAACAACCAAACGAGCAAGATGGGCTGAATGGCCTCCTCTCGTTTGTAAAGTTTTTTATGTTCTTATGTTCTTATGTTCATTGCTAGTCTCTGTGCAGGTTAAAGATGTATTTCTGCAAGCTACCCTATATACTGCTATCCACCCATCAGTTCTTCAGCTGTAATCTAGACACTAGTAAAGTGAAGCCCTTGCTGCACCACTCTAAGCATTAAGACTGCTCAGTGCATACCAGAAGGACTTCTGTGGATAAAGTTTACAATTCAAGGCAAAACCTTTTACCACCGTTTTGCGTTATTCCTAACTTCTCCACTCAACCTTTGGATGGATTTTAATGTTAAGAGACATTGAACATTCATATTCCGACAAGGAAAATCACTTTTGGTGAAACCAAACCCCTCCAGACTCCAGATGAGAATGACAGTGGAGGTGAAGATGCGGAAGACCGGCTCGAGGAGGCTGACACGTTGGAAGGACATGTCATCGCTACCCTACAGATGTCAGAGCCAGCACTTGACTCCAAAGTTGCTGCTGCAAATACTCATGAAGCACCAGAAGCGAGAACTACAAAACTTTCTCTTGTCATCTTGTCCATCTTCTCCAGTCAACCTACCACCCTGTAGGACATCACCAGCAAAGAGAAAGGTTACTGCAAATCCAAAATATTCTGAACAATGAAATTATTGAACCTGCTTCTGGTCCATGGGCATCGCCAATATTGATCATGCAGAAACATCAACTTCCTCAAGCTCAATAATAGCACAATCAGAGATTGATATCCACTCCCAAGAATTGACTTTTTAGCCAGAGAAACTGAATCTCGACCTTTGATCTATCCAAGGGTTACTGGCAGGTTGATTACCCTGCTCCCACATCAGCGATGAGCTAATCTTCTCCTGTTCTGACATTCCTTGATTTTAATCATCCATTCTTTTTGCACACTGATGCTTGTGACATTGGTTTCGGTGCAGCCGTTATGCAAACATGATTCAAACAAGAAGGAAACGGCTATAGCCTTTGCTAACAGGACACTTCACAAAGCAGAGCGAAAATACTCAACATCAGAAAAAGAGTGCCTCATCATTCTGTGGGTATTGGAGTAGTTCCGCCCCTATGCAGAAGGATCTCATGTAACCATTCTCACAGCTTGCAGTGGATTAAGTCCAGATCCAACCCCTCTGGCCGACTAGCCAGGTGGTGTTTGAGGGTTACAAGAGTTCGATTTTTAAATCATACACAGGCCTGGCAGTGCCAACAAGGTTCCAGACACCCGCTTATAACCCACTACAAGACGACTCTGAAGCTGTGGACCGTTAACCATTTCATGCTGTATTGGCCACTTTAAACTTACGCCACCAACCTCTAGCTATTCTTGAGGACAATGGCAGCTTAAGACACCTTCAACAGGATGACGTTGTCATTGGTAAATTGCTCGCTACTTTATAAAGCTCAGAGCCCACTGATGACTTCTCCCAAACATTTTGTGTGCTTGCCGAACTACTTCACTATCAATACCCCAAAGTCAAACTCAGAGACATCTCAAGGTTTATGTTCCTGCTAAGCTTCGATCAACCATACTGACCTATTTTCACAACCACGATCTTGCAATTGGACATTGCTGAAACTCTGCACCATGTGTGTATGTGTATGGCCAGGTATGAGGGGATGTGAAGGCCATGGGAATACTCAGATGTGGACTTTGTTGGGCACTTGCCACACACTGCATGAGGCAATTAACACATTTTAGTATTCGTGGACTACTTCACCAAATGGTTTGAAATCTATCCTATCAGAGAAGCTAAGTTGCAAATGACTGCACAAAAGTTTATATCACAGAAGCCTTTGCACGCCACGGAGCCCCAAAATATTTAATCTCAGATAGGGGTACACCTTTTGTTAGTGACTTTTTCAACTCACTTGTACGTCTGCTGGGATCCGAGCACATGTTCACAACCACTTATCCGCTAACAAATGTGGCCGAGCAGGTGAATCACACATTAAAAACGGCAATCCGTACATCTGTAGGAGATAGACAGTCCTCCTGGGATTTGTACATTCTCCACATTTCATTTGCCCCCCGCACTGCACTCCATGCCAGTACAGGGGTCAGTCCTGCTTTCCTGCTTTATGGCAGAGACCTACATGCTCCTCTTGAGTTATGGTTACCCCCTGAAACAGGTGAGATCCCAGACAGCATGTCGGAATACAGAGACAATCTTGCTAGTACTCTGAAGGATGCTTAAGATCATGTCAGAGCTTTCTATCGTATAGCTACGAAAAGCAGAAGTCAAACTATGATTGAAGAAGACAACATGTTGTTTTCAAGATCAATGACCTGGTGAAAGCACACACTCACCCTAGATCTGATGCATCTACAAACTGCACTGTAAAAAATTGCGCCTGTCTTCAAAGGACCTTTTCGTGTCATACAGAGGAAATCTGATGTGAACTATTACCTAGTCTCAGTGGATGATCAGAAAGATGTTGGAATCTTCCATGTTGCAAATGTGCACCCGTTTTTCACCTGGGAATCTGCTACAAAGTAAGTGATTCACCCGCAGACTGAAACTGATTCTGATCTGCAGTCGACAAGTAAATCACAAAGTACTGAGTCCCGCAAAAGAGCACACGGGTTGACAGTGTCCTTACTGCCTTTGCCTGCTGACAAAGGTGACATGTCTAACTATTCTAGTGACCCTGGCCAAATGTCTCTAGATGACATTCACTCGTTCATGAAAGACACATTTCAGAGGACAGAAAAGCCCTCAGAGTTTGAAATGCTCGAACCATCCCCTAGGTCTTATCATACCTAACTGGGCTTGCCCCCGGCCGCTTATACAGATATGGAATTCACTTCCAAATCATATTAAAAGTTTAGACAGCATGAATGTTTTTAAGAAGGAGGTAAAGGCATTTTTATCTAATAGGAGACTTCAGATGGAAGAAACAATGTCTTCCTGAATGCCCATGCGATTCTAATTCTTTAGAATCTCATCCTACAGAACCTACTGCAGTAGATACATGCCCTTACAATTTAGGACTGGTCCACATATTACTGCACAGTTGTCCACCACTCACTGGGCAAATCCCTTCCACACAGGCTGACTTAATGTAGAACACTAGATTTCTAACCACATTTCGACTATGAACAATTATTTTGATTATATATGCAATTTGTGTTTATATGCATAAGTTATATAATTTGGGGTTATAAGTGAAAATGTTAAGATGTGTGCAATTGTTGTTCAATTAGAAGAAAAAAAAGGATTTAAAAAGTTTAAATGTTAAAAAAGGGAATGCTAACTAATTTTATTATGTCATTCTCTTGGTATCCCGAAGTGATCAAAATAATTTATTTATAGTGTGATGGTGTCTACAGACGGTACGGTAATGCAAGGGCATTAGGACCCTGGTGAGCGATGGCTGGCAGGAATCGGCTCCCAGGCAAGGGGGAGCCGGAATGGTCGCCAGTTGCCAAACAATTATCAGGTGCAGCTGTGTGGGGAGGGCTAATTAAGCCTGCATAAAAGCAGGTAGCAGACAGTGGGAGTGAGGGAGAGCGATGGTGGTGATTGGGAGCGTGATGGTGGTGATTGGGAGCGTTCTGCCAGAACAAAGGAAGAAAAGGTATTATTTGGTAAATTGCTTAGCCTTCCCTGATATTAGTTAGGGAAAAAAGGTGTAGATGGGCTCCAGAGGAGTTAGGCTTGTTTTGTTCGAAATGTTTACATTGTTTACAAATTAATGCACTTACCTGTCACATGCGATTTCCAACTCCGTCACCAGTTTTCTGATGCAAAGCTCATCTCTTCAATGTTACAATTTGTCTGAATATCCGTCACAGCCCGCATTTGTTTGTTCTGAATTAAAATAATACTTCTGTTGAAAATATAGTACTGTACCAATAAAACCAATACAGTACATGTGAATGGAAGACTACTTATTTTAAAACACAGTCCTTTCAGATATATTTTTGATATGGTATCTTTTTTGTGTTCCCTGAAAAATGGACATGCGTTGGAACGGCCAAAATGAAATAATCAGATATGCGTCAAACGTGTTTAGCCGTCACTGAAGTAAAAATTTTATAGGGTCGGATATGTGAGTGCTGACTGTATATAATAAAAGTTTTAAGTTCGATTCCCTGAAATGCTGCATGTCTGTGTGTTTGTGGCTTCTCATCGAACCTGCAGCCGAACCTGGACGAACCTGCAGCCGAATGATGGACAACCGCCAAGGACCCCTCGCAGCGACCCCCCGAGCATCCATTCAGCACACAACGTACAGTACAAGAACATCAAGTACTTATATAACACATTTAAGAAGTTTGAGACTTAAATATTAAAAATTATATAGCTATTTAAATCAATTACATTTTCATAAGATTTTATTTAATACCTGTTTAATATCCTGTTATGCAGTGTTTTCTGACTAGATCAATATTTACCATGCTTGCTAACTATTTAAAATAATAATAATAATTCCACCCTAAAGTTACATTTCTGAGGTGAGGTAATTGCTGCACTTCTGCAATTGGGTCAGCTGAGAGTTAATATGTGGTAATTCTAGATACAAAATTACAGTTTTTATTATAACACCAGAAATAATAAAGTGGTTATAATGAACACATTTTATGGAATTTCTATGGACAACAAATCGTAACATCAAAGCTTGACTGTAAAGTGTGTTTCCTTCTTTCCTTCTGTGTTCCAATTGAAAACAGAGTAGCGGTGTTGGTGACTTTTCAACCTTTGGGTGAGTAATAATAAAAAATCAAAATAAATTACAAATAAGAAAGTGGGGGCTCCCGAGTGAGTTCAGGCTATTCCACAGCCGACTGTGGACGGGAGCTCCCAGGGGGCAGTGCAAAATTGGCCAAGCGTCGCCCGGGGGGAGGGAGGGTTAGGTCAGCCAGGGTGTCCTCGGCTCACCGCGCACCAGCGACCCCTGTAGTCTGGATGGGTGCCTGCGGGCTTGCCTATAAGCTGCCCGAGAGCTGCGTTGTTCTCAGACGCGGTAGCTGGGTGGCTGCATGGTGAGTCCGCAGTGTGAAAAAAAGCGGTCGGCTGACGGCACACACTTCGGTGGACAGCGTGTGTTAGTCTTCGCCCTTCCATGTCAGTGCAGGTGTGGTAGTGGGAGCTGAGCCTAAAAATAATTAGCCATTCTAAATTGGGAGAAAATAATAAAAGTAATTGGCAAAGACTAAATAAAAAAAAATAATTAAAAAAAATAAGAAAGTGATAATATATTGCCCTGATTAATAGGCATGGGTTATACTATTCTGCCATTCAGAATGCTTCAGAATTCTGTTCTTTACAAATATACTTTTTGTTATAAAACGGATTGTTATAAACCTGCATGCTGATTGGCCAATCAGTGGTTCTAAGCCGTGATATAATCCCCAGTATATTAACTGTTGGGTAAATCACTAGACCCGTGGCACTATTGTATCACTGCGCCTATTGAAATAACGGTAATAAATACAAAACAAAACAAAAAAAAACACCTGTCAAAGTACCTGGCAGTCATGGAATACACCACTGAAGGCATCACTTTTGAGCTGTTTGCACCGAAGACCATCAATACATGGGTAGAAATAGAAGCTGCATCGGCTCATATTTGCAAGTCTTCCAAAATTACATACTGAATTCACACAACTAACAAAAGAAGAGCTAAATAATATCCTTAAAGATTTTTATGTCACAGTCTGAAACTGTAAAGGCGAGCAATACATAACCAGCAGCTATGTTGGGCTCGTGCTGGATTGAATTGAGACTTACAAAAACAATTCACAGCACATATATAATACATATGAAAACCACGGCAGCCAGCTGTACCTGATGCCTTTTTAATATACTAGTATAGTCAGAAATGCACAACTCACCCTGATTCTGTGAATAACAGTCATTTGTCATTGCCACTTACTACAACAACAGATCTAATCCTGTAAAGATTGTTTTGAATGATGCTTGACCTTTTTTTCTCTCTTTTTAGATGTATAAAGTATAAAAAGCAAGGTCCTAAAAAAGGCTCCAACAAATCGTTTATCCAGCTAAGCTACCCAGCCCCAAAATGTTTAATTTAAAATATGTTGATAAATGAAGTATCTCTTTAGGTAATAAATGAAGTATCTCTTTAGTTATCCTTTGTCAGCAACATTCATTTTAATGGAAAGTGAGTTTACAGGGTTACATGATTGAACTACTGAGCCAAGCCAGTGTTGGCAAATGATGGGCTAAATTATTGATGTTCCACACTAATGAACTCTGATGAGAAATAAAACATAGACATTATATTTCAACTGGTTCCTAATTATTTTTGTACTTTAAAAGCAATTTTACTTCTTACCAAAATGTACAAGTTCTGCCTACAGGAAGCAAGTAACAATATTATTTAGCAATTTATTGGTTTCTTTCTTGTTCTTCAAATCACAGATGTATATTACAGTATATCATACTCTTTCCTAAATATTTAAATTGTTTTTTTATTTTGTATTTCTGAATGAAAAGAAAGTTTTGTTTCACTGAAAGGTTCAAACTCTATGAAGAAGCAGTGCAGTTGAGGACATTAAATGGAAAAACACTTGTCACATGATAGCTATAACTCAAGGGTACTCCACGTTGACGGAGACAACTGTCTGTGATGCATATTATCCCCACAAAAATACCATAACTTTTTTTTAATGCAGGTATTTACCTGTTCTGTGAAAAACCCACAAGTCTGACAGAGCAAGGGTACAGTTATAAATGTTAGCAATACAGTCAGCGCCAAGATTGTCAAACTCTTGATTGCGTGACTCACCCTGCACTCCACAAAATAAGTGCTTTCATTTGGTGAGCCACTGTGCAGACATTTATAGAAGCCAGTTGCAGTTCCCATTCATCCACAATATTTGCCAGTTCCCATTCATCCACAATATTTGCCAGTTCCCATTCATCCACATCATTTGCACGCCTGCCTAATTCAACAACATACATTGGTCACATATCTACAAATTGATATTTATAATATTTTATGGAAAAATGACAGTCCTGCCATTTATATGATTTGAAATTATTTGAGAAAATCAAACAGGTTATTGTATAGAAAATGAACGGTAGTTTATTTTTTTAAATTATTCTTTTTCTGTTTTTACCTTCAACTAAAATGTTATTTTGTAGATCACAGGAGTTTTCACTGTTTTATATAATGCAATGTCATGTTAAAGGTAATAAATGGATGTAATTGTACGTACAGTACAGAGAGGGTTTTTTTTTGTGAGGACGGGGGGTAGGGGGGTAGGGGGGTAGGGGGGCTTCAGTCGTGTAAACCCGATGCAATAAATGATTCAGTTGCAAAAAGCCTTTCATTTTCAGCTCTACAATGATCAATTTATAAAATTACGATTATAATAAATAGAATTAATTAGATATGTTGAACAATTACCGTGTTTATACTTTGTTTCTGATGGGTAGCTTAATTAGCCATTCAGGAATAATGCCTAGGATGCCTGTAACTTATCAACTTAATAGCTGACTGGCCAGATATGTCATGAAACATTTTTTTCACTTTTTTTTTTTTTTTATCTCAGTCTCTTTGAATTTCATTAAGGAAGTTTAACCGCTAACTTAAAGAAGAAACATTTCAAGTTTTATAACCAAATTGGAATTGTACGGCAATAAGGGAACTGCTTGCTAAGGATTATTTTATGTAAAACTATTGATGTTGATCTTTCAAATAATCTATATTTTCCCCAGATTAGAAAAAGGGGAGCTAAATGGCCTTTCAATATATTAACAAAGTAAGACTATGGTGTGTACGAATGTATGATAGTTTACATTTACAAAACCTGAAAAAATAAGTAAAAAATATGTATTTATGATCACATGACACCTCCTACACAAATAAGCCTTCTTGTAGAAATGACAGCTATTCACAATTGCATAAAGCAAAGAAGCTGTCTTTTTTAGAAGTCATCAGAAGCTGTACCTGGAAGTAATTCATGGATTTTGAAAAGTCGTTCTTATGGATAGCTTCTTGGACAATTTTAAAGGCCACTGGTAAGGGAGGAAGGGGTAACTAATCTAAGGTCCCTATCAATTATCATGAAAAGCTGGCAGATAAAAACAAAAGGGCTACACCTTTTTATTTTCTGTAATGAGTGTGTATTGATTTTTAAAAAATCTTTGGTCAAAGTGACCCACAGGCACAAAGCAAAACAGAAACATTAAAACTGCCAAAAGTTCCATACTGGAATTTAGTGTTTGTTATTAATGTTACAGAAAAATGAGTGAGCATGTTCCTTTAATGCTTCATCACACCCTACATCTAATTTCTTTTGAATAAACAGTTTGGAGCTATCTTTTTATAGCTCCCCTGGACATCACCCACCTGCACACTTCCTATTTCCTGGCTGTTTTTATGAGAAAGCGCCTGAAACGTGGCCAGTCCAGCTTGGCTGTGGAGGCCACGTTGTTTGAAGTACTCCACCACTGCCCTCTGCATCCTCCTCTGCAACAAAGAAAGCTGAGGGGAAAAGAGAGAAAAAAAGAAGTCGGCAGGGCAGGAGAGGAAATTAATGGCAGTGTTCAAGAAGAATGATGGAGAGAAATAGAGAAAGCAGTCAATAGCCCATTCTGCAGTGTACGGGCCTGACAGGAATTTCACAGTCTCTTGGTTTTTTAGCCCACTCATGTGCATTCATCAGAATCCAGTCACATCTGGCTGCCAGGATGGGGGGTTAATTTTCTCTAAATGCTTCAGTAGTTTTGTTCTAGCTGAGGCAAACTCTGTGACTGCAAAGCTGATGAGTAAAATATTTCTACTTCACCCAGTTTAACTTCAAACCGATAGCCTCAGGACATATTGTACCTCTCTTTTTTTAAACACATACACAGAGATACACGACCCGCACAAAAAAAATCTTTCAGATCCCTTTGAAAAACATGTTGTTGTCTGCCTCATTTTAGAACAAAGTTTCAAGTGCAGGTTTAAGGACTGATAGATGCTTTTGCTTTTCTTCTCCTCCTTATAGAGCTTATCATAGCTTGGCAATGTGTGCTTCAGAGCATGACAAAACTAAAGAGAATTAAGTCAGCCATCAACTGCTGAAGGAGAAAAATAACAAGAATTTTCTAAATAGCACACCCTATTAATCTACCTAGCTAAAGCATTTAAAAGGGCTACTAGCTACACATCCTCCAAGTAGGTATGCGAAATATTGTCTGAATTTAAAAAAAATACAGGAATTAAACTGGTTGTATAGCAATCTGCCTAAAATAAAATAAAAATGTAAAATAACAATGGTGCACGTCAAAGTGGTACATTTCTTCATAGTAAATACATAATTTCACACTAATTATATATATTTAACCTTATGTTTCATTCTATTTATGTTCTGTGTAACTGGCAGTGTTTTTTTCTATGAGGTGCATTAGTTGTTTTAGCAAGAGGGCAATACTGTATATCATGCTAAATAAAAAAAATAAAAAAAAACCTTCATGTCAGATCTGATATTAAATAGTACAAGATTAACCTTCGGTGGCTTTTAAAAAAAAAAAAATCTGGTCACACATTTTTGACTTCATTGTTTTATTACTACATGCTTCTGTGCTAACGTCTTCAGATAAATTGTAGAAACTACTGTATACAGCATGGATACAAGAAAGGGTATGCAGTGTGCACATAGAGAATCATCATTATTACAGCTGGTATTTATTCTCCATTTCAGAAAGATGTACTGTATCAAATTGTTTGTTGGCAGGTTATGAAATTGGCTGTGTAACACCAGGTCACCACAGGAAGCAAATATCAAAAGCTACCTCAGGTGGATATAATGCACCACATGGTCGTGACATGCCTGTAATATGCCGTCCCACAAGAACTAAGATGACTTTGTAGTCTTTATACAATATGTTAACGTCTGTTATTTGCTTTCCACTGTGCCCAGGTGGTGCATGCTTAGTTTCACTGCCCTGCCATGAATACTTCTGATATTACAGCTTGATGAACTTCTTATTCACTCCATACATGTCACACACACAGGCACACACACACTCTCAACAGACCTAACTTGCAAAACGTTCAAGTGAGTTAATGGGGTGTATTCCCCCACAAAAGACTATGGACTTGCTGTCTGCTCACCCAATATTCTATAGTTCAACTTTAATAAATGCTACCGTAAATTCCCAACTGAACTGCCTCTTTACTAAATATATAATGAGGGGTGTAATGCATGATCATGGAGGACAATTCCAATCCAGGGAGTAGATTAAATTGAAAACTACAATGGCACACAGAATTTAGATTTAATCTGCCCCAGGTTTAACAGGAGAAATTAAGTTAACTAATTTAGGGTCTATTATTATTATTATTATTTGTTTATTTAGCAGACACCTTTATCCAAGGCAACTTACAGAGACTAGGGTGTGTGAACTATGCATCAGCTGCAGAGTTACTTACAACTATGTCTCACCCAATAGACAGAGCACAATGAGGTTAAGTGACTTCCTCAGGGTCACACAATGAGTTAGTGGCTGAGGTGAGATTTGAACTGGGGACCTCCTGGTTACAAGCCCATTTCTTTAACCATTGGACCACACAGCCTGCTATGGAGATTTAATTGTTTCAATTTAATAATTCAGAACTAGGGTGAATGGGCCAACTTGCAATCCATGGTTTGTAAACCCAAGTCACATAGCAACATCAGGGGCATGGTATTCTGCTTGAGTCCATATGGGATGTAGAAATGCAGAATGGTGCAACAGCAACTCAAGGTTTACTATTTTATAATTACTTATATGGCTGAAAGACCTGTTGTAAACATCATGATAAAAGTTTAACAGTCTATCTGGCTAGTCTTAAAGCATGCCATAAAATGTAATTCATCCACAATTATTCATAAGCTTTCTTGCATTATTGCTCTACTTAATAGCAAACACATCAATTACAAAATAGCAGATAATGAGTTCTGCTACAGTTGTGATGTTATTCCAGACTTTGTAAAACATGCAAAGATTTGTATTGAACTCATCTATTTATTTGTATCACTTTATATATTACTAATTACATTCCCTTTTATACTTTCCTCCACACTACACACAGAATAAGGATCAAAATCAATACACTAAAAGAAGTAATTGGGACTATTAGTATTGTTGCAATTACATTTAATATTTAAGTGTGTTAGACCATGCTGTCTATTCAATTGATTTAAAGGTTGGCAAATCTAAATACCACTGTCCTTTAAATAACAAAACCAGACCCTCTCTGGTATTTAGATCAGCCACTGTTTCAATCTATTGAGACTCAGATGCCTTACAACAAGCATTTGATTTTAGGCAAAAAGAAAATAAGTTTTAGGGCTAAAGTACAGTAAAAACCATATACTGTAGTTACTTAATAATAAGAGGCTGTGATAAATACATATTGTATGAGTACTTTATCACAGAACAGCCATATTCAAAACATTTGCTACCGTGGTAAGTTAACACAAGATTTTTTTACATAAAACCAAATATTGATGTTAAAAAGCTTCAACTAAATAAATCAGGAGTTTAATTTAGGCGCTCCGACATGCAACTTAGTTGTTTCTGGCTTGTTCTGTATTTTGTTTTACAAAACATGGTGCAAACATAGTAAATGCTTGTAAATTGGGCTCATATTAGACAGATTCCATTGGTTAGAAGCTAAAAGCAATACATACAAATATTTGTATGCTCAGATATACATTTAAACACAACAAATGTAACATTGATACAGACTATGCTTTTAAAAAGCCATTTCTGCTAGGTCAACACAGTATTGCATCAGCTATTCAACTGAACATTAAAAATTGTTCATTTCTATTCAAGAAGCAATGGATGTGGATATATTAGAACTATATAACCTTCACTAATTCTGGGGATATTGTCGACCTTTAACTTAATTTGGATATGCCATATAAATGATGAAAATTGGTGCAAAACCAGTCTTCTGTAAAAATGACTGAATTTGTTAGGAGAAAAGAAAATCAGACTTTGATCAGAACCGTGGCAAATCCTGTCCACAGGACTTTTGCATGTGCTTTTCCGGTTGATACCCTTCATGCAGTCAGATGAGGGAATGTGCTGTTTGTCTTAGTGGAATAAATAATATGCTCTTCTTATTTAAGGGTGAAACTAGCACTAAAATATATCTTATTCTAGTTTTGTTTAACACTGAATAACAAACTGAATTCTAACATATACCTCAAAGCATGCAGTCAAAGTGGAATACACTTAAAGGTGTACTCTACCCTACACTCAATAGCATATATGTGTGCACCAGGCAAGTCCACCCATTGCTCTTTACTCAAGGTCAGTTCACATGTGCTTGCTTTCTACTACACTGTCTTAACAACCAGCATGTATTAAACTGCACTGGTCTTTGTGTCATTTGTTTTTGGTTTTAACATATATTTGATCAGAATAAATAGCCTCAGTCACAGTTAGATGTGGGTGAATAAAGCAATAGTTTTTATTTTCTTTCTCTTTGTATCTCACTGCCCAGTCACCTCAGAATCTTCAGTAACAACACAAGGGGAATTCCACATTAGTACTGACAATATATACACATTAATAACACAGTATTTACATAACTCAAATGTTACCTCTTTTCATTTGTTTCTTTAACATTTCAATAAGACATGAATATATAAGGTGTCCAGATTTGTAAGTCCTTAAACTGGGACAGTATGGAAATATTGTGAATAAATTCCAACGTCCAGACTACAGGGAAGCTCAAGTGTTTTTATTTTCACTTTGGCAATGTTTGATCTAATATCATATTGAAAGTGAATGCAGAGACTCCTGGTGATATCCAGAGTGGAATCTTTTACTTTCAAAAACTTATTTTTTTGTGAATAAATGATCTTATTGCTTTGTATAGTTATTACATTACACAGTAGCAATTCAATAATATCAAATTCTGAGATTCTATTTTATTGCTGATTACTGCTGCAAATCTTGTCCCTTTTCTACCTAAGAAACTGCATCTTCTCTCTTTGATTTCCACTTTCCATCTTGCTCTATCTCTATCCCTATCTCTATGCTATCCTCCAGTCCAATCTGCAAACCAGGCCCTTCCTGTATGAAAACATTTCATATCTCAATATTACTATTTATTAAATGGTTACTTCATAAAATCATTTTATTTCAAAATATTTAATTTCCTTCCATTTAATATGACATGGTATTTGTTCTGTATATATTTTTTTTTCTATAGCAGTTTTTGCTTGGATCATTAGTGTGCCATGATTAATAGATACTAGGAATGTTCCAAATATTTTCTACTATTAAACTATTACTATTAAAGGTGATGAAATGCATCTTTTGACTGTGTGCAATAAATGAAGCCCACTAAATCAGCTTTTCTGAGTTTTGTTTAGAAGCTGACCTGTTTGCAGAAACAGGAATTTCCTTCTGAAGTAGTTATTAAGTATGGTAAATAGTAATCCACGTAGGCAAACCCTTTAAATGCCACCTTTAATATGCTGTAAGCTGATGGGCATCACTTAAAATGGAAAGGAACCTGTTAGAAACATGTTCATTGTATGATGAAATTCCCTGCCTACTCCATCTTTCAGTACCAATCAATGAGCATGATAAAGCATCTTCTGACAATCTAAATTAGGCAACTACGCATTTTACGAAGGCTAATTGCTTTGCTGGAGTTTATTTTTTTGACTCAACAGTATAGGCTCTTGGCCATGGTTAGTTCTAAAGAAAAGCCAGTCCCATTGTGAGGTTTGCCTTAAATATCCTACAATAGCATTTAGTCACTCTGGGACTGGTAAGAATGCCTTCTTGAATGGATGTGATCAGTTCCTTATTGAGACAATCAGAGCACATGAAACCAGTAATGCTCACATGGCATATGTGTCATGGTACAATCAGGAGATAAAAGAAATCAGAGAATGCTGCTATGGTCACAGTGCGTACTCTCATTCCACAGCTCAGTCTGGGGGACAACCCATTATTGTGCAGGCAATGCACAATCTAAAGGAGGTGGAAAAAAAGAGATTAACAGTGTTGTTTAACAATTCATACCTGATTGCTAAACAAGGTAAACCTCTATCAGACATGGAATTCCTATGCAGATCAATGAAGAAGGCTGGCGTGGATTTAGGAAACAGTTAGACCAACAGAAAGAAAGCCTCTAAATTTATTAGGTGTGAGGCAGATGTCCTTAGACGTGACATCAAGTTGATAGTTAGAGGATCATGGTTCATCTTTTAATGTAGCTGACAGGAGTACAGATAATGCCATCATTGAACAAGAAACTGTGCTGATTAGGGTTGTCAATGGAGGAAAGCCCTATACAGTAATCGTGTTCCACTGGAGCATGCACATGCATTTGGTGTCCTAGATGGTATTGTTAATGGAAATCAAGACATTGTCTTTGGATTTGGCATATTTGAAGTCTCCCGAAAAACCAGGTCCAACATTAATGTCAATTTTGATGGTGCCGCTGTTATGATGGGCTCAAATGGTGGCATTGCAGCAATCCAGTGGCTGTGTCACTCTGTCTTTCGGGTGAGACGTTGTTGTAAGTGACTCTGCAGCTGACGCATAGTTCACACACCCTAGTCTTGTATCTTGTAAAGTGCTTTGTGATGGTGGTCCACTATGAAAGGCGCTATATAAAAAGAAAGAAAATACTACTAAAAAAGAAACTATGAAGTGGATTTTTTAATTTTATTGGAATAGCCCAAAAAGGAGAAGAGATGCAAAAGAAATAGCAAGGGTTATAGATGAAAATTTTGCCCACTTCATTGATGTTAAACAGGTGCGATGGGTCTCAAGAAAAACAAGAGCTTTGGATGCCATGCAGCAAAACCTGCAGGTTGTGGTTTTGCATTTGGGCCAAGTTGGCAGTGGCAGTGATGAGTCAGCAGCTAAGGCAAGGAAGTTCCTCGCTGAAGTCACTAGTATCAATTTCATCAATACACTTGAATGTCTAAGAGATATTCTAGAGCCAGTATCCCATCTTTTAGAATTCTTTCTGTCTAATGACCTAATGTTGCTACATGTCCAGCCTACAGTAGAACAGTGTGCATTAAGGTTAGTAGAACTGAAGAATGACCCAGGTGTACACATACAGCAGTTTCAGATGTACCACCCAGAGAAAAGTATGTTTGTGGATGATTCAGCTGGTGCCTGGGAGATCAAGTTGTCTGGTCACTGCCCCCCAGCAGCCAGGTTAACAAGAAATGCTAGACTTACTGACAAAATGGTTAAATACATTGATGAAAGGTTTTCCAACTTCAACTGCATGCCAGCTCAGGGATTCAAGGTTTTTGACTACACATTGTGGCTAGAAAATAGAGAAAAGCTCAGCTCATATGGCAAATCTGACACTGAATAAATCGTAGTCCATTTTGATGTCCTTTTCACTGAGGGGGAGAACGCAGCAATTGTAGAGGAGTTTAGTGGACTTAAAGCACATATGAAAGGCTTCAAGCACAACAGCACACATTCAGTGTGTCAACACCAGAAGCAGAACATGTTTTCATCCATGAATTATTATTATTATTATTATTATTATTATTATTATTATTATTATTATTATTATTATTATTATTTATTTCTTAGCAGACGCCCTTATCCAGGACGACTTACAGTCATAAACAAAAATACATTTCAAGAAGTATTAATACAATTAAGAGCAAGATAAAATACAATGACTTTGGTACGTCAGGACATTTTGCAAGATTTGATGCTTCTTAAGATTGAGGGGCCTGAATTTGAGGAATACGACCCCAGCAGAGCTATTGAATATTGGCTTACTTCTGGTTGCAACAAGCATGTGAGGGGACATAAGAGTCATCATTATTTGTAACTCTTGTGGTGCGTGAAGTCGGATGTAGTTTGAATCTTTTTAGTTTAATTATTATTTTTGTTTTGCAATGTGTCATGCACAAAAATTAGATGGGCTCGGTTTTGGCAAAATGTTTGGACTGAATTACGTTACTTAATTGTTTAGTAAAAGCAAAATACTAAAAGTTATATTCTATTTGTGTGTGTGTTTTGTGGGACGATGAGAGGGCAAGTACATTTTTAAGAAGGACAAGTAGATTTTTCTAGCATTTTGTACCTTGGACAATATTTTATTTCAAAAATTGCACACCCCTGTATCTGCAATGACACTTTATAGCAATTACAAACAAATGTATTTTTTTTAATAACAATCCATTTCTGTTATCCTACTTACAATAAAGTGTTTCATACAGTATTCAGATCAATAAACTCCACATCCAAGTCAAGCCTATACTATACCATACCTCAGGATTATTATTATCTTTTTTTTTTTTAAATGGTATAACAGTGTTAGCTTTGCATCAAATCTGGCACTCCAGTAGTTAAGTTCACTATCGGCACCAGTTCTCCGAGGAATTCAGTCCTCTTCACAGTGGGAAATCTTCTCTGGCATGCAGATGACTGCATATGGCTTCCCCAGGCAGGCCACCAAGGTCCCACGTCGTAAACAAAACTGTGCTTTCTATCTAACCGACATCCGGGTCACGGCACCAAATATGTAAGGCAGACGTACTCTATCCTACACTCATTTAGGGTGGTCAAACGTAATTTTAGATTTTATTAAAAAAAAGATCAAATCGATTTGTGTAATCAGTTTTCATATAACTTAAACATATATGAAATGAAAACATACAAAAAATGTTTTAAACATGTACAAAACACATTTCTACACACCAAATGTAGCTTCTTTATCCAGTTGCCATCATGGATTTTTTTACGCCTCTGTCGACTTTGAGCTTTTGTAATTTCAATTGGCAATATATTTGTACTAAATGAATAACACATTTTAAGAAAGCATGTTACTCTAAGCTAAATGACCGCTTTAAATTGAAGGATCGATATTTTAAGTGGACAAGCCAGCCTCTTGAAAACTGCACATCTTACTATGAGCATAAGGTGGTGAGGGCATGGCATTGACACAGCTGACCTGTCACAGAAAAACTGTGCTGTTGCCATCATCAGAGCAGAGAATGAGTTAAACTTCGACAAACCTGAATGCGCGCCACTTAATCCAATTAACATATCTTCCAAACCCCACCTCATAGGACAATAATTCAAAGAGTATGTCTTCCGGATACATAGCATTAACCAATTATGTAATTTTTGAGATTTTGGAATTTGGTTTTGTTTTCGAAATACCAGACCAAAAAATGCATAACACAGGGAGATGAAGGGAGGTTTCAGATCTGACCGACTGTGAACGTGAGTATCTTTACACTTTTTTTAAGTACTCGTCCAGAAGACTACTGAGACACAGACATCATCTAGTCCTCATCAGTTTTAATTTGCCTCGGGCAAATGGGTGAGCATTAGTTTCTAACCCTGCAACGTAATATGTAGTACCAATGTGTATTTTCGCTAAATGTAATTAAAATTGTATATGTTATATGTTTAAACAAGGCAGGGGAAGACTGAGTTGGGAACCTGGGTGTAAATAATAATAATCTTTATTTTTATAGTGGACCACCATCACAAAGTGCTTTACAAGACACGAGACTAGGGTGTGTGAACTCTGCATCAGCTGCAGAGTCACTTACAAATACGTCTCACCCGAAAGACGGAGCACAAGGAGGTTAAGTTACTTGCTCAGGGTCACACAATGAGTCAGTGGCTGAGCTGGGATTTGAACCGTGGACCTCCTGGTTACAAGCCTGTTTCTTTAACCACTGGACCACACAGCCTCCTATAAATCAACTGTGCGCAAGGTTAACAACCATGACGTTCATTTTATGACGTTCATTTTATGACGTTCATTTTATGACGTTCATTTTATGACGTTAAGTGACTGACACAGAATATTTGTCCGGTTTACTGTTTACCTCATGAAATTTTCATTAAACTCTGCATACTCTGCATAGAGATGAAAACTAGATAATTGTAATGCTGGACCTGTGTAGCACTTACAGTATATTCAATTAATAAAAACAAAAATAATGGCCACTAGGGGGACAAGAGATAACATTAGGTTACTTAACGTAACCCTGGTTCCCTGAAAGAGAGGACGACCACCAAAACGTACTTATGGGATATGCCTTAGGTAGGTATTCACTGAGCTCTTTATATCACAGCCGCTGATAGGCCCCTTCCTGGGGTGACGTCCTCAGTCCCGCCTATAGAGGCATTAACCCTTTGCAGTCCATTTATTAAGTGCGAGTCAGGCGCGTCAGGTCCAATTTATTTTCACACCCGCAGTTAATTTTAGACGCGCTGTTTAAAAGTATTTTTTTTTTCAAAGTCAAACAGGTTTAAAAGGCCCTGCATATCAACAAAGCACTCACTAGGCATCTCCAGCCCCACCCCACCCTTTCGTTCGCTATCGTTTTCACATATGCTAAGAAATAAATAATAATAATAATAATAATAATAATAATAATAATAATAATAATAATAATAATAATAATAATAGTCGTACATACCGATCAATCATCTCCTGATCACTCTTTTTATCACCAAACTCAATAATGCAATCCAAGTCATTATTTTATTACTATAACATCTCTAAAAAGCTCTGCAAATGTCTGTGATAGTCTCTGTGCGCTGATGCAGTATTAGCCAGCTTGTTTCTTTAAGGCCGCCCATATGGGATGCCAGGGGCAGGTATGACTATTCATGAGAAACGCCTTTTTAAAAAAAAAAAAAAATTTTATCGGCTTGTCTCGGCTCCTGTCGCTCCCACTCGGCCATTGAATGGTTTTCTCGGCTTTTTCCGGAGAAAAAACAACTAGAAACCCGTTTTTTGCGTTTTTTTTGCTGATGTCAGACAGGGTCCGACAATGGACCGCAAAGGGTTAAACAGTCAACCCACGGAAGCCATGTTCTCTTTTGCATCGAACCCGTGAGGGCGACTGATGCGACCTCGCTGGTTGGTGGTCGTCTTCTCTTTCAGGGAACTAGGGTTACGGTAAGTTACCTATCATTCCCTTTCAATTAGAAGACGACCACCAAAACATACTTATGGAAAAGTATACCAGAGCCGTCACGAGAGAGAAGGAACAGCAGCAGATGCGGGAAGCATCAGAACCCCATAACTCAAAGTTAGCGGTGCAAGCTTGCAACCTCAAGGACCCTTGTGCCTAATGAAGGCAAGGAATGATCGATCACATTAAGGCGATAGAACCTGGAGAAAGTATGCGGTGTAGCCCAGCTAGCCGCAGTACAAATATCGGACAGCGAGGCCCCTCTGAAGAGGGCCCAAGATATAGCCAACGCTCTGGTAGAGTGCGTGGCTTCCCGCCCAGGTGGGGGCCAGCCAGCATTGTCATACGCAGTCGAGACTGTGTCCAACAATCCAGTGCGACAGTCACTGCTTCGAGAGGGGCTGTCCTAGGGTCTGTATACTGTGACAAATAAATAGCTGGTCAGTATGACGCAGAACTCTTGTCCTATCCACGTAATACCTTAATGCCCACACCAGGAAGTTCAATCTCCTATCCTCCAAAGAAAACAGAGGTGGATGGAAGGATTCCTGTTCCACAGACTGATTCATGTGGAAGGCTGTGATCACCTTAGGGAATAAAGCAGGGTTTGTACATAGTGGCACCCTGCTGCCATCATCCCAAATACGTATACAGGAGCTGTGCACCGACAGTGCATGTAGCTCACTGACCCGCTTTGTGGAGGTGATAGCCAAGAGGAAGGCTGTCTTCATAGACAGGTACTTCAACTCTATGGAGTGTATAGGTTCAAACGGGGCCTTAGTGAGAGCCTCCAGTACCACATCTAGGCTCCATTCGGGGAGAACCTCCTTCTTAGGCGGACATAACCACTGAGCACCCTTTAGAAAACGGGTCGCTAGTATATGAGTGCCCGAGACACTGAGTCAATGGGGACATGGCATGCAGATATAGCTGCTAGGTACACTTTCAATGTAGAGGGGGATCGACTCGCCTCTAACAGATCTTGTGACCACATCTGCAAAATAGTTGCTATAGGGCAATAATTGGGGTCATGACCTCTGGTCATGCACCAATTTTGAAAATACTTCCTCTTATAGGCGAACAACGCTTCTGTGGAGGAGGCCCTAGCATTCTGCAGTGTACTGACAACTGTGTCTGAGAGCCCTAAGGCGGACAGACGGTCCTGTTCAGGGGCCAGACCCACATTTAGAGTCTGCCCAGTCCTGGGTGCCAGAGGGTGCCTTGCGCCTGACTGAAGAGATCCATGCACAGTGGGATCTCCCTGGGCTGGCCCCACAGCAGCTGAAAGAGGTTTGAAAACCAGAATCTCCTGGGCCATCTGGGGGCCACCAGGAGAACTGTCGACTTGTCTCTCCTGACCTTCTCAAAAAAGGCAGGGAGCAGCAGTATTGGCGGGAAAGTGTACAAAAACGCTTTGGGCCACTCATGGGCTAGGGCGTTGATGCCTAGTGGACCTCCGCAGCTGTGGAGGGAGAACCACAGGGGGCAATGGGTTGTCTCTCAATAGGACTTCTCCGAAGCATTCCCAAATGCGCTGCACCAACGTAGAGCTACCCAGTAGAGCTAAGCCAAGTGTATGTAAAGTGCTGCACAATCCAGGACTTGCTTAAATGACTGTGTATGTTAGAAAAGGAGCTTCAGGAAATGAGACAGCAACAGGAGATTGAGGAGCTGGCACACCCGCAATTCTTGGAAGTCAAACATAACCACTAGAAATCAAAACATCAAACAAATTTGAGCCACTTCACAATTTAGATGATCAAAACCAACAACAAGAGAACGAAAGGAACAACATCCAGGACCCTATAAACAGTGCTGGCCAGACAACAAAAAGAAGGGAGGTCATGATTGTTGGGGACTCCATATTGAGAACTATAACAGTGTGCTGCTTTCCGGGAGCCTTTGTCATGCACATCACTGAGAATGTGAATAGGCTTCTAGAATGAACAGGAGATGACCCGATAGTAGTTGTCCACATCGATACAAACAACATTGGAAGAGACAGACCTAGGCCAAAATCCCTGCAGAGATCAGAGATCTAGGAAGGAAATTAAAAGACAAAACCAAAACGGTGGTATTTTCTGGGATACTGCTGACACCTTGCAAAGGATCATACGGCAGCTGGAAATAAATAAGCTAAATGCTTGGCTGAAATCGTGGTGCAAACAGGAAGGCTTCACCTTCCTTGAACATTGGTCCTACAACAAGGACTATCTATATAGGCGGGACGGACTGCACTTAAATAAAAGGGGAACCAATCTACTCAGAGAAAGGATCCTCGAGGGGGTTCAGAAGCATTTAAACTAGAAAGGAAGGGGAGAGAAATCAACAAAAAACAAAAGGGAGACTACATCAAAACAAAGGCAACAACTCAGGTAAGATAGTGTGACAGAGACAGAATGATTCTTGGCGATAAATCTCCCTCCCGACCTGTGAGGACACAGTTTAAAGGGAACAGAGTGCCTGGATGGCCTGACAATTCATTCCCAGGGTTAGGTGGAAGTCAGCCATCTACAAAGGGGGCGGAGCTACAGTACATTAAGTCATCGCTCCAGAGGGAAAGCGATGCGGCAACCGTGGATTGGAGGAGAAATGGCTGCACTCGCTAACCAAGGGGGCGTGACTGAAGGTACAAATAGGGGACGTGGCTAGGTGATCTGTTCCTTTGTTTATGGGTAATGGAACGCTAAAGGACAAGTGAAATATAACCATGAGTGTTTTGTTTGTTTTGTCGAGTCTAATTGTACTGTTTGTTATTATTAGACAGCTAACACGATCCGGAGCTGTCGCTTAAGGCCAGCACTAACCTGAACAATACTGCACCATTGTTCATGGATTAATTATATATTCATCACTTGCACATTAACACTCACTGTGGACTTGTGATCATGTGTGTGTCTTGTGTGTGTTTAATAACTGTGTCTATTATTTCGGGACTGCAACCCGTTTTTTATTGAACTGTGCAATACACATCATTGTGTTGTGTATTGCCAGCCCTCCTTTTCTTTACTGTTGTCATCAGACTTTAGATTATAAATAAACCAACATTTCACCAGTACTTTGTTGTTTGTCATTATCTTGAACACTGCATCACCTCTACCACCTGTGCACTGCAAACCACTTTGCCACAGATAGCCATTCAATGTATTTGTCTAAGTGCTAGAAGTCAAAAACAAAATGTTAGAACTTGAAGCTACTGCACTAAAAAGTAACTATGATGTGATAGGTGTTTCAGAAACTTGGCTATCCGAGAGTGATGGATACGAATATAATATTAGTGGGTATACACTGTATAGGAAAGACAGGAAGGACAGAAGAGGCAGAGGTGTAGCGCCATACATCAAAAATAGTCTTGAAGTCCAGGTTTTAAATCTGGGGAAAAACCCCAACACAGAATCAATATGGGTCAGAATAATGGACACAAATTCAAAGGGCATAATAATATGGGGCATGCTGTAATAAAATAATCTGTTATACAAGTACATTAGAAATGTGTGCAGCAAAGGAGAAGCCATATTAATGGGGGATTTCAACTTCCCCCGTATAAAATGGGAAAATCCGGTGGGGAGCACAACAGACGAAATTGAAATGGTAGAAATAACAAATGACTGCTTCTTAATGCAATTTGTCAAGGCACCGACTAGAGGGGAGACATGCTTTGATTTAGTCTTTTCAAATAACTAAGACAGAATAACTAAAACAGAAGTCAGTGAACCACTGGCAAACTCAGATCACAACATGGTCTCATTTGAAGTGCTTTTTAAAACCCAAAAAGTAACGACTAAAGCTAAGGTTTACAATTTTAGAAAGGCAAACTATGAATGAATGAAACAAAGACTAACAGAAGTAGATTGGAGTAAAATAGAGAAAACATCCACAGAAAAAGGATGGCTGTTTTTCAAAAATGTAGTACTAGAGGCGCAAAACAATTACATCCCAAAAGTAGACAAATCAATATCTAAAACAAAATGGCCAAAATGGTTTAACAGATCAATTTAAAAAAATATTCAGAGAAAAAAGGCACAGAGCGGTTAAAAGGGACCAAGAACGAAGTACACAGAAAGAGAGAGAGGTAGAAATGAACATTACTAAGGTGGCTAAAACCAATTTATAACAGCAAGTGAACATTCAAAGAGGAGGTAAAAATGTCTAAGAGATACAAATGGCAAAATCATAGACAGAGAAAAAAATAGCAAATATACTAAATGATTACTTTTCACAAGTTTTTACAAAGGAGGATACGGATAACATGCCCCACATGTTGACCTGTTCCTATGCAGTCTTAAATAACTAGCATAAGAGAGACAGAAGTGTTAAAGGAGCTCTTAAAATAAAAAAATCCCCTGGGCCGGATGAGATCCTCCCAATAGTACTCAAAGAAATGAAAGAAGTTATTTACAAGCTGCTAACCATGCAACAGTCTCTTGACACAGAGGTTGTACCGACAGACTTGAGAATTGCAAACATAATACCGATCCACAAAAAGGGAGACAAAACCGAACCAGGTAACTACAGACCAATAAGCCTGACTTCTATTATAGTAAACTTATGGAAACTATAATAAGATCCAAAATGGAAAATTACCTATATGGTAACAATATCCTGGGAGACAGTCAGCATGGTTTTAGGAAAGGGAGATCGTGTCTAACAAACCTGCTTGATTTTTTTGAGGATGCAACATCAACAATGGATAATTGCAAAGCATATGATCTGGATTATTTAAATTTCCAGAAAGCTTTTGACAAAGTCCCGCATAAAAGATAAATTCTCAAACTGAACGCAGTAGGGATTCAAGGAAATGCATGCACATAGATTAGGGAATGGAGAAACCTCAAAATGGAGCGAGATAACCAGTGGTGTACCACAGGGATCAGTATTAGGTCCTCTGCTATTTCTAATCTACATTAATGACTTAGATTCTCATATAGTAAGCAAACTTGTTAAATTTGCAGACGACACAAAAAAGGAGGAGTGGCAAACACCATTGCAGCAGCAAAGGTATGTGTACAGAAAAGTGTAAGGTACTGCACGCAGGCAATAAAAATGTGCATTATAAATATCATATGGGAGACACTGAAATTGAAGAAGGAATCTATGAAAAAGACATAGGAGTTTAGGTTGACTCAGAAATGTCTTCATCTTCTAGACAATGTGGGGAAGCTATAAAAAACGGCCAACAAAATGGTCAGATATATAGTGAAAAGTGTTGAATTTAAATCAAAGAAAGTAATGTTAAAACTTTACAGTGCATTAGTAAGTCCTCATCTAGAATATTGTGTTCAGTTCTGGTCACCTCGTTACAAAAAGGATATTGCTGCACTAGAAAGAGTGCAGAGCAACCAGAATTATCCCAGGTTTAAAATGCATGCCGTATGCAGACAGGCTAAAATAACTGAATCTATTCAGTCTGATTCAAGCATTCAAAATTCTAAAAGGTATTAACAATGTTGACCCAAGCCACTTCTTCGACCTGAAAAAAGAAACAAGGACCAGAGGTCACAAATGGAGATTAGATAAAGGGGCATTCAGAACAGAAAATAGGAGGCACTTTTTTTACACAGAGAATTGTGAGGGTCTGGAACCAACTCCCCAGTAATGTTGTTGAAGCTGACACCCTGGGATCCTTCAAGAAGCTGCTTGATGAGATTCTGGGATGGGCCGAATGGCCTCCTCTCGTTTGTAAACTTTCTTATGTTCTTATGTTCTTATGTTCTAATATATTACATATAAATTAATAAAAAACAATGCTTTTTATATTTAAAGAAGTATGTTTTATATTCACACTTAATTTAAGTTTTGTTTATGAATAGATATATAATATTCTGCAAAATACGGTACAACAAAAGGAGTTTTAAAATAGTTGCCAACAACTAATTGAGGTTTTGATACACTAGTGAAATGATCATGTAATGGAAAATGGCATTTTTGGTAATAATGGCTCGGTAAGTAAAATCATAACTCTGGAATTGGTAAGTAGAGCTTGTTAGTCCATGAAGTTGTATTTTACTGTGCTGATGCTACTCCAAGTGAGAAATTAGTTTCACAGCATTGCAGGGAGACTGACATGCACGTAGCATTACCAGCACCACAAGGTGTCTCCTGTCACTACTTGATATTGACTGATTTCTGATAAAACGATGTGGTCAACCACATTCAGATAGACACAAAGTATGACCTGTATTTATCAAAGCAATAGTACCATATTAAATCTGCATAGTAATTTTACTTTACCATGGTTTCTACTATATTTTGCCATACTTCTTTGTTAATTAACATGCTTGTCTATATTTTACCAAGCTTTTATTAAGTTTTACAAACTTTTATTACCTAAACAGAGGACATGTTTGAGCTCATATTTAAATGTGATTGCTGATCTGGTTTGTAATGTTCAATGTTAGCATGACCTTTCACATAGTCAGCCTAAGTATATCCTACGTATATCCTATTACTAGAAATTCATCTCTCTTCTTAAAGTTGTGCATCAGCAGAACAGTCATTTATTGTTGCCAGTTTTACCACACACTTAACCTTGATGGCACTCCATTCTCAGAGCATTAAGGGTAACAACATATATATATACACACACACATGTTAGGTTAAAAAAACAATGGGTGAAATAAGCTACTGTTTCTAGTGTTTATAATCACAAGATATGTTGATTTGACTCTGAAACACCAATTAAAACATGTTCTAAATGAACCAAAACTCTTTCAAAAGGGTTGATTATACTTTTCAGTTATAAAACATATTATCAGGTGGAGCTGGCTACTGCGGTTTAGTTTACTGCAGTCTCTTTACTAATGTAGTTGTTTTCTGAATCATACAATTGATCAACTATATAAAGAACAATGTAGCATGTCAATTGAAGTGTCCACTTTCTCCTTCAGAATGCCTGAGTTCGGAGCAAATTCTCTTGGTCCGTATTTCAAAGTTGTGCTGTTAGAATCCCAGTTCAAATCATGTTGATATAAAACTATATAACTATAAAACTGGCAATCTCTTTTTTTTCACTATATATCAAATGTCTCCCTATCTAGTATAAGACCAATTATCCCCAGCACAATATACTGTATATATAATGCAGCAGTGTGGAGTAGTGGTTAGGGCTCTGGACTCTTGAGCAGAGGGTCATGGGTTCAATCCCAGGTGGGGGACACTGCTGCTGTACCCTTGAGCAAGGTACTTTACCTAGATTGCTCCAGTAAAAACCCAACTGTATACATGGGTAATTGTATGTAAAAATAATGTGTAAAAAATAATGTTATTGTATGTAAAAATAATGTGATATCTTGTAATAATTGTAAGTCGCCCTGGATAAGGGCGTCTGCTAAGAAATAAATAATAATATATATAAAGTATGGCATTCATGCTCTGATGCAATCTCATTTTTTCAGAAATTAAATCATGGTCATTCAGACTGAACTAATGTGGTGATACTGCAATAAAATGAAACAATAAAAATCCTACATTATATCTAGTCTCAAAAAATATTTCTAAATTCTTTGACTCTGAATATTTTCTTTTTATTTAATGTTTGTCCATTGGAAGTTATAGTTTATAAAGAAAGCTTGGTTTCATCTATGTGACTGTGCTGTGGCATTCTCATGAATTGTAATGTAAATGGTTAAATAGTGAAGCATTAGCATGTCTAATTTAAAGGTTAACAAAAGGACGAACTGCTGGGTATACAAGTTTTATAGTAATGTTTAAGAGTAAACAATATTTTTCTTATCTTATTTCCAGTCACAACATGATCATGTTACTGCAAGAACTAAAGCAAATCCGTAGTAGCTGCAACCATTTGCATCTTCGGGAAGAGAGGTTTTGCTTTGGTAATATAGTTAATGAGTCTAAAAATATTCAGTATAATAATTCTGTCAAAGCCCCCACAGTCTCCTCAATGAGCAGAAGCCTGCAGGATTCCAATGGGGAGCCAAGTAATGAGCTCTCAGCACTCGCTCCCACATCGTCCAGGCAAAATATACTCGGGCCTCTCTGGTTCCACATCATTAGCAACATGAAACAAAGACACATGCTTGACTTTAATAAGCGACTAAAGCTACTGGCTTATTAGGCTGTTACTGCACATAAACTTCATTTCAGTATAACACAACATTTCCCTGCAAACAAGGGGGGGCTTTGCACTAAGGATTCATTATCAATTAACGTGGTACATTATTGAATATAGCAGAGGGCCCAGAGAAAGCCTGAGGTCTGATAGCAACCTTTGTAGGGAACTTAGATTCATTGCAGCTCCCTGCTGAAAAATACAGAAAAGGTGGGCTGCAGCAATCAGAGAATGAGCACTTATGATTGACTTCCAATTGATTTTCTAGAACAACAAGAGGTGAACAAATTCAGCCCCTACTGGTAATGGTTCAAACATGATTAATTTAGGCATGGCCAAAGAGGTCAATGTTATTACACTGAAATTTCTAAGCACAATAATTAGACTAGGAAAATGTGTGTGATTTGTTTTTCCTCGTACATCATGTAGCAATAATGTATCAGCATGGATTAATTTAGCCTTCTCTCAGTTATAAGGGTTATTATTGCTATTGCACATTGATTGCTTTTTCATTAAACACCTGCATAGCTTGCATCTATGTGTATTTGAGAGCAGTGTAGTGTATTTGAGAGCAGACAAAGTTTTTATGAGAAAAGACTATTGTATAAATAAGCAATAGGATAGTTTATATTTTCTAACCAATGCTATTCTTTATCTGGCAGCTATGTAGTGTCTTCAAGTAAATTTCACAGGAATTGTGAAATCTGTGATAACCATGAAATAAATACAGCCTTAATCATGACTGTTAAAGGACTGAACTTTAGTACAACACTTGTTGCTGTAACCTCACAAGCGAAACTATTCTGAGGAAAAGCACTTTGTTTAAAGTTTGTTCAGTGTGTTATAAAATGTTTCTGTTTGCAGTTGATTAACCTGTAATGATCTCCCCCCCAATGGCTGAAACATTTAATTTCATTATCTTCAAAAGTATGTATTTTTCTTTCTGAAGCAGGAACTTGTAGATTTGAATCAGAAAGTATTCAAAATGAGGTGAAAATTAGGATTCTACTGTCTCTGATAAAGCTTGGTAAATTCTGATTAAGCAACAGTGCCTGTCAGTCATGGGGTTTCCATGCGAGTTTATTTTTTAACTCGAGACATTTACACAAGAAAAATATCTTGTGTAAAATGCTTTTTTTGGGTTTCCATTCACTCAGTTTATCTTACTCGAGTAAACCGGGCTTTTCACCCAATGTCATGCAAATTAATGGGAAAGGTGGGGGTTGATATGTAAATTAGCTATGCGTAAAGTACTCGTGCTGTTTTTGACGATTGCTAGTGACATTTTGTGAAAATGTGGTTTCCATGTGCAGAGAACTGGTACACGAGTGAATCTAAGCTGCTGTAATAAAGCAAAATACCCTGTGCCCGCTTGGTTAATAATGTGCTTTACTGCTCTTGACCAAATTGTTTTTTCAATTTGAGGAGGCTCGTGCTGTCAGAGATGTTCTCCTTTCTTTTAAGTTGTGTTGGATTTACTGCTGTGTTAAATATTAATGATGAAAAACAAATAAAAACACAATTAATACGTTCATTTGCAATTTTATTTGGTCAGTTCTGAGAGGGCATCAACAGCTTGGATGTTATTGCGCTGTTTTGGGTGATCGAGCTGGCTCATGACATCCAGTTCACAAACTATATTTATTAACGTGGAGGGCAGACGCACGTTGTCTTTGGACATAGCTGGGATCAAAAAAAGGACAGGAATGAATTCTGTTAAGCGCAGCTCACTTGCTCTTCGTGTTTAACTTTAACATAGTTTTTACAGCAAGGGTATTCTCAAACAGCTGCTTTAATACTATAACAAATGCATAACACAGTTTGTGGTAAGTGGTTTTATACAGAACTGTAAACCCACAAGAGATATACAACATGACAGGCTAAACACAGCAAAAAACAATAATAAAAAAAGGCTGCCTGCATTTGCATTAAGATGAACTACTCCACTGCTAACCATAAAATCACCCATCAGCCACTACTTTTTGGCGTCTTGGAATCCACAGTAACAACAGACCTGATCCCTTGCAATATTTATAGTTAAAGATAAACACTCTCATTAACATTTACACGTGAAATGCGGGTTTGCATGCGAAACTTGGCATGGTTTTCCCATGTGTTTCGACATTTACACGAGTAAATGAGATTTACCCTATCCCTCTCTTTGGCCGTTTTTTTCGGCCACAAACCTGATTTACCCGAGTAATTCTCCCAAACTTGCACACACTTCGCCATTTCACGTGTAAATTGACCCTCATGGAAACCCCATGAATGAAAGCTCAACCATATGGTAGTGGCCGAAGGCAAGGGCGCTGTCAAAAATGAAGGTCCACTACCACACAACCTAGATTCACCTTGAATTTGTAATGATTCCTTCGACACCCTTCCATTGAGAGAAGTTTCAGGAAAATAGTCCTGATTTTTTCAATTAAAAAAAAAACAAGGATGACATACATATTGAGAGAAAAACAAATCACTTTATTAAAACAAAGAAAAAAAAACTTTACTTGTCAGAGTTGCTTCTAGTTTATCTGGACTATACCTAATAACTCAATGGAACAATTACTGAATTTTGGAACAATGGTTTGTTGTTGTTAAAAGATGCTGAGCTCCAGTCAAGCTGACAGGGTGCGGATTGGCTGATACAGCAGTGGCAGGCACAGGATTGCTTGCTTTCATAGTTACACAGTATTGATTGCCTGGTTTTGAGGCACAGCACTGATTGGATGATTCAGCACATAATTAAATACATTTGGTTATTAGTATTTGCTGTCCAACAACTTTCATTACAACAAGTCAAATGTAAAAATCCGGTACTGCGAGGATTGATTTTGAATTTCATTCACAGCTTATGCTGTGAGGTAGCAGCGGGCATCTACCATCTGAGAGAAGCTTGTTAGATCTGGAAGCTGATTGGCTGATAGTACTGAATCGTTTTCTAATAAACAGAACAATTATTATATTTTAATATTGGAGAAACAGAACTTAGATCCACTGAGAAAAACTGTCTTACAAGTTATGGATAAGAATGTATCCCATGGATTCACTGGGTTAATTTAAAAATTGATCTTAAGTACGAGCAGAAGCATTTTAAACATTAATCGAACCTAACCTACCTGAAATTTCTACAGATTTACCAGTAACTTTATAAAATAACCAGGTATTCTATAAATTAATCATCATTTCCTTGGTCATTTTAAAACCAATTTTAACTTTTTACACTTACTGGTTACTTTAAGCATTCACCGAATTGATAGATCATCTGGTAACATTATAAATGTACCTGTTATTTTTTAAATTGCTTGATTTTACAAAGTAACCATAACATATATACTATAGAGTAAATAAGAAACAGCTGTGGTTAACTTTTCTTATTTCTAAGGAATGTGCTGCTTCTCTGAGACACAGACCTGCACTGTCGACTAAACGGACACTACATATTGGCAATAACCTTCATAGTCTATTGAGTGCCCTTGGCTTTACAGTGCAATGTTTAATTACCTTAGATAGATATTATCAGGCTGCTCATATTGGTAAATAGATAGGGCTTTTTCAACTGCAGTGACAGGAAAATGTAAGATAATAAATACATTAATAAAGTTGTTTTATAGGAATTCAATTAGAATTTTCCAATTTTATACTGTATTACTGCTCAAAGTCTGATAACTATCTTAATCTAGGATTTCTTTATTAGTTGCTTGAGGTTTACCATAAAGGTGACACCAAAGGCAATTCAACCATTCCAATACAGCAATCTAAAAAAAGGATGTGTGTTATCATTGGATAATATCATACCTAGCCTAGGTTCATTGTGAAAAACAGAATCGTGATTGTTAATGTAGCCTTCCAAAGAATAAAGCTTTGCAGCCCCTCCCTCTCCCCCCTCCCCTGGAATTACTGATACACTGTGTGTAGGGTGTCTCTTATTGTATTGGAAAGGTCATCTTGTGCAATTTGTGTGACAGAACTGCAAAGGAAAGCTGAGTGATATTATAATAAGTAACACTCTATAGACAATGTTTTAGCTTGTTATAAATCACACAAATGAAAATCACACTTGAGTAATTGCTATTAAACATAAAAGTGTTGTTTTTTTAACTTTCAAATTGTGCTGTAGTGTTCTATGCACAAGATGACAACTTACACAAGATTCTGTTGTTCTACAGTCACAGAACAACCCACCAGACCAGAGAAGACAACAATAAAACAAACTAGGTACATACATGAAGTAAAATTAGGGCCAATACAGGAGTGTTTAAAAAAATATTACATATCAGAAAAAAGGTCAATGAAACAGCAATCAGGTGAATGAGGACTAAAGTCTTTCAGAGTAATTAATACATATTTTTAAATCCATTATTTTATGGTATTTTAACTACCCATTTAGAATGCTTATTGGTCAAATGATGAGGCTATTAACCAAAGTAGTTTTAAATAAACAAATAGTTTTTATAATAGTGTAAGAAGTTAGCTGTGCAATAGCTCACTTGGAGGCTGTAGATCTGATTTAAACCACTAGGTGGCATTTTTATTAGGGCTGCTCCATAACCCAGTCAGAAGGCTTGGAGGGTGAACCTCACTATACTGAACTCAGCAACATGGCACCAACCCCAATGCAAGTGGCAGACCTGTTGCAGCATGAAAAATGGGAAACATTCAGCCAAGACATGCCTTTCCACCCCCACCCAGCATCATTATTTGCTTAAAAGAACCCAACCCACTGCCAGCATTCGGATACATGGTAGCTCTGCATCCTGCTGGAGATACTGTCTACAATCATAATGAAGTTAGCTTTTTCGAACTTAAAAGCAAACACTGCAATTCACACCTCCCAGTGTTTTTCTAATTTTGTAAAGAAAATACTGTAGAAGCCACTTTACAAAACCACACAATTGAGGAAATACGATAAAACAAGTCAAATTACAGGACAACCCATCAATGCAAATTGTATTTTTTTACATTCTTTTATGTGCTTTTCCAGTATTAGGCTGGCACTATTAAATAGATGTATGGACCATAAACCTGTTAAATTTTACTGTTGAATGAGTTTTCTTTCACACAAGAATTCACAAATGCTGGTTTGCAAAAACTGCATTTAACAATATTTTTTGTTTGGGGGATAGGGGTGGCCTTGCATACATTTGAGTACAATGAAGGCCATTGTCTCAATGTTCCAAACTATTCATAGTAGGAACTTTCTAATAACGGGGCAGTGCGGAATAACATAAATATACCAGAAAGTAGCTGTTTAACTGCAAGTAGGGTCAAATGCTACAGTATGCAGTATAATTTTCATTCAGCAGAAGAGAGGTGAGGATCCCAAAAAACATCATCAGGGCACTTGGTACATTTACAAAGGTCACTGTTTATGAAAAAAAGAAAAACCTTTCCATTCTGAAAGTATTCCGAAAATGTTTCAACAGCTTGTAAATGAGGTGGCCTTCGTGTTGTAATAATTCTGATACACTTGACTAATGCAGTTATTTGCAATGAGGTTTGTGCAGTGCCCAAAGCAGTGAGCAAGCAAACAGAGCGAGACTGCTGCTTTAGCACCTTCCATTACTACCACTGCATCCCCTGGCTTCGTTGTCAGGGTGCTGTCCACTGTCTGACTTATTACTACCATCATTCACCCAGGGAAAGAAAAAGCACCGTCAACTCCTTGCAAAAAAAAAAAAAAAAAAAACTTTAAGGGCAGTATTAATCCAAATTAGCATGCAACATACAGCAGCATTGTATACAAATGGGTTTTTATAGCTATTTGGATGTTTTCCCTCTATTAATGAAACAGCAGCCTTTTCTGATTTGCAAGGTGACAAAAGCAATATTACCAGAATGAAACCATCTGAATTTATTTTTTCCCCCCGAAATGTAATATGTTTTATGCTTTTAGATGGGATGCTTCAGTGCTTTCAGATGAGCGTTTCATTGTCACAGTCGATGGCTAGGAACAGAATAAGCTCTATAGGTAGGATTATCCTCAAATTTAATCTTTTTCTTTCACATGAAGGTAATGGCAAATGTTTCTCGCAAACTTTAGACTCTTCTTGCTTGATGGCTGTGGGAGAAAGGTAGGATAGAGGATGGCAATAAAAACAAATATATTAAAAGACAAAAACCTTTTAAGCATTTTGGTCAGAGATTCAGGTTAAAAAGTGAGATAATTGGATTATACAAATGCATCCTCACATTCTGAATAAAAGGAGAGGAATTATCAATAAAAATGCAAATTCAACATACTTAAAAACAGATGCTAAAATCGAAATCCTAATCCTAATATTTCATACATACAGCTAAATGTAATGTCTGAGATGTATCATACAAAGGAATAACTTAATCCAGTGGGGAATACCCCATTTTTAATAGGTTGATCAAAGCATAAATATGTGGGCATGGTTACCCAGAAATAATAAAAAAATGAAATCAAAGGCATTTTACCATGAGGGCTAAGATGTCTAGCATGAATAAACTACATTAAGGTGTTTGAATTAAATGTTAGGGTAGCACACTTTATAAAGTATTGAATGACTTTGGCAGCCCTGCCCCTGTAAATGTGTGTGGGGGAATGTAAGGTTGGCAGGGGTGGTGTTAAACCTGTCCCTGACAGCAATTACAGGTGGGGCCATTCTCCAATTAGATAATTGGTGCTAATTGGGGAGTGGCCACATTTATATATAAGGAATAAATCCTTTGTCTGGTAAATTTTTTATCCATGTGTTGCTGTTTGTTTAGATCTGTTCAGTAAATGCGAAAGGCCAGCCTGACAACAGTTATTTGTGTACATTTGTGCACATGTGTGTATTTTGTTTAAACCTTTTGTTTTGGCCCTTGTGCCTGTTTATTTGTTCCTGTGTTTTGTCCCTTTTTCTTTGTTTAATAAACGTGTGCAACAATACTTCACTGCAGCTTCTGTCCCTGGGTCTCTCTTCCTGCCTGTAACAGCTTGGGGCATGACACTATCCTGTCACATGTGGTATCAGAGTGGGATAGAGACTCAGGAACAAAACACAGGGTGGGGTAATGTATATCTACCAAACAAAATGAGCAGCTAGGTTCCTATTAGTAAAGTGGATATGTGAATGAATTGTGCCTTTGGTGAAACAAGCATGCAATTTGACACACAGCTAGGGCATGTCCTAAGAAAGATTATTAGCTATAGGGCCACCGCAAATCTTTCCTGTGGCGGCAATGGCAGCCATTTTCCAAGATGGTCACCATCCATTCCTATTTTGCCCATAACCTGGTAGACTGGATCAAACTTTATTTATATTTATAATGCTCACCAAGGGTCATACAAAGTAATACAACCGATCTACGTAAGTGATAGAGCCTGTTGATGAAGGCTTTACCGTGTGATAGATGACCGCGACCTTCCGCTGAGGAAAATAGTACACTGTCCTCTGCAGCCCTTCTTGCAATTGAGTTCCTGACAAGCTTTCATAGCTTGTGGAAGAGTTGTCTAGCATATTTCCCAGCCACATTTGTCACTCTTGTTTCACCCTCACTCACTTGGAGATGGAAGTTCAGGAGCCGCAGTCATCATCTAGGCAGTGACGAACCTGGTACGCAGCATTTTTTGTGTGCTGGCTGAGTGCTGCCTTTGTCGGGGGAAGGCCATCGAGTGTGACCTCGTCATAGGCTTTCCATGTGTCCCATGTATCTGTGATGCAATGTACAGCCTGGAGAAGAAGGAACAGTCGTTCTTCAAGGATGACAGTTGTAGCTGTGCTCTTGACTTCTGAAGAGGTTGTTCCTCTTGATGGGATCAGCAATGTGCTTCATTTGGTTGACAAGGCGCTCTTTGATATAGGTGTCATACTGCTCTTGTCCAAGCTTCTCAACCTGGCGTACAGTGTCTATGACAGCTGGATCAGCAAGTTCTGTGCTGTCCAGTACGAGGAGATCATTGCTGTCATCACTGAATGGATTCCCCATCTCTTCTTTGACACCTGTTAGGGGATTTGACATCTCGTGCAAAAGCTTGTATTTAATAATTCAACAAAATAAATACAAAGGGCACTCTGGCCAAAGTAAAACAAACACGAACACTTTCAAACAAGTATATTTTCGATATAGCAATTGTTTTTCTATTAATTTAGACTTACGTCTCGCCTCTGACACTCTCTCTCAATAAGCCTGGAGTGTGTCTTTTTACATTCTGTGGCTGGAGCCTTAAATGCCTAATTTAATACAATAATTACCTACACATTACAAGACCAGCTTTTTCGCCGGTCTCAAACAGTAAATAATAAGATGGACGGAGCTCGACCACCCACACAAACACAATAACATAAGAAAGTTTACAAACGAGAGGAGGCCATTCGGCCCATCTTGCTTGTTTGGTTGTTAGTAGCTTATTGATCCCAGAATCTCATCAAGCAGCTTCTAGAAGGATCCCAGGGTGTCAGCTTCAACAACATTACTGGGGAGTTGGTTCCAGACCCTCACAATTCTCTGTGTAAAAAAATGCCTCCTATTTTCTGTTCTGAATGCCCCTTTATCTAATCTCCATTTGTGACCCTTGGTCCTTGTTTCTTTTTTCAGGTCGAAAAAGTCCCCTGGGTTGACATTGTCAATACCTTCGTCCACCTGCATACAAGTACAATATTATAATAATAATAATAATAATAATAATAATAATAATAATAATAATAATAATAATAATAATAATAATAATAACAACAAATGAAAACATACATAAATAAATACGCAAGGGGTGGGCACTTTGCCACAGACCCTAAAAACTATTATTGAACATTTAACATCTTTAAGTAAAATACTGCTTTCTAATTAACCTATAATTTTGTATTACAAAATATACAGTTTTCACAGTCCAACATATACAGTTTTTCCAGTTTTTTTACAATACACAACTAATTAAATGTATGCATTCCAGTTGTAAAGTAATTTTTAGAATATAACGTGCATGAGCTAGCATTCTTGAGTTATACCAATTATAAAATATGCATGCCCTGTATAAGTGTGTACCTTATATATATACAAATTCAAAGATTTTGCAAATGTATGCAACCTTTATGGAACTTTGCTTGCATATATATATATATATATATATAATAAATTTAGAATCTCCAATTATTTTATCCCTGATTTTCTCCCAATTTGGAATGCCCAATTGCTATTATTATTTCTCCTTCACTGCAGCAATTCCCCACGCAGCTCAGGGACCCGAGGCTCAGTGGGCGTCCTCCGATCCCACGGGCCAATCGGCATCTTTTTACACCCAGGAACTCAAGAGTGGATGTCCGCAGGACAAAGACCAGCCCAGCAAATCTCTGCCCCCAAGCTCACCTGGCCTGTAGGTATCACCTCAGAGCGGTGAAGAGAAACAGTCTAAGCCGGATCCCTCCTCCCCAACCCAGTGAGCGCCAAAGCCAATGTGGCTCCCCACTGGAATATTTGGCATATATTTGAAAGTCTGTGAAATTCAAAAGTTGCGGGGAAAATGCTAATATTGCAAGGCTACGGAAATGAATAAATTCAAACTAATTTAATTTTTTGATTTTAATCGTAAAACTCAGACTACACCCAACTGATGCAGTGTATTTGTGTTCAAGGTGAGACAATGGCTCAAAGTGTTCAAAAGCATAGAAAGGGCAACTTTACTGAAGAGGATATTATAATAATAGCTGAGAATGTCTTAGAAAATGAAGACAAATTGTTTGTAAAAGGGAAAAAAAATTCAAGGGTAAGAAAAATAAAAGTTGGCACTAAATATAAAAAAACAAAACGTATTAAAAACTACACGATTATTCTGTCACTATAGTGTACATATTAAAAGTAGTTATTATAGTTGTCACAATTTTTTTAATATATTAAAATCCTTCTGGACCAAGACAAAATGGACGGGGCACTAAAACAATGTGAAATGTCTTAAAAAACTATACCACATAATTACTCCCTCACTATAGTCTATCTATGAAAAATAATTATCTTTTTCATATTTTTTTAATCAATCAAAATACTCATGGACCAAGACAAACCTGTCCAGAAGGGGCACTAAATCAATGAGAAACATCTAATTAAACTACACGATTGTAGAAGCATGAATTCATATAATGATAAGATGCAAAGAGGCTGAGAAATTGTGTGGTGTAGTTTTCAAGATGTTTTACACTCTTTTAATGCCCCGTCCGGGCAGTTTTGTCTCAACCTGGTTTCAATCACTCCTCAGATAATGTAATGCTGTTTCAACTGTTCCACATAGATTATGTTAAAAAAAGATATTATCATTTGAAATCGATGTTAGAAAAAAAACTCTCAGATTTAAAAAATCTGCCAAATCCACTGTTGGAGGACCTGCCTGAGAGCAGATCTCTTTAACAGAGACAAGGTGCCCCAAACAATTACCACAGAGGTTGTGGAAGGCATTAGAGTCCATGACATTATTGGCAGAGCTCTGGGCACAGCTAAACCATCAGTGCCACCAACATCTGTTTTTAATGTACCAGTATCTGAAACTGCAATGCTAAACTTGCCTGGGGCATCAGCATCCTCTGTTGGCACTGCTGGAGCAGCATACATCTACATCTTACAGGCAATGTGTTGAGGCACATGTATTTATTTTTTGGTATATATTTAATAATGAAAATAATATATATTTTTTTGTATATTTAGCAACAGTATCTATTCATGTTTTTTTTTTGTTTTTGTTTTTTTTTTCAGTTCTTGCACCTCCGGAATAAATACAGGTATTATTTATTTATTTTTGTTAAACATTGCATATTTCATAATTCCAGCACATTATTTTCTCTTTAATTCTTCTTGTTGCTTTTGTTGAGTCAATATTCGAAAATACACATTTTGAAAAGCCATTTTGACTGAATACATTCACACTCAATCACCCTTTAAATTTTAGCTTGTTTGTGAATTAGTTAAGGTAACTCAAATACAGACAACAAATTTGTCCCCAACATTGTGATATGCATAAAACATATTTTTGTAATTTGCATAATTATTCACAACTCCTCCTCCAGAGTTGAGGAAAAACACATCACAGTTAATAAATGAGCAAGAGATTCTTTTTTTTCTCCTGCAACTCTCGTTTGGAGTTTCAATAACAGGCTTAACTTTTTGCTCAAGGCAGAATTGAGGAGAAAAAATCCCCTCAACTAAAAGAAACTGCAGTTACCATATATTATCACTGGAGTCACTGTACATGTTGCAAACAAGTGAATAAATGTCACTTATAATATCACTTTTTTTTTTTCATTACCGTACCACTTTCATCATTAAAGAAATTCTACAAAGCTATAATTTGATGCAATAATACCTGTGACTTGAATGTTAACCCTGCTATGGAGATCTATCATAGAAGATTGCGAATCTGTTTCTTAAAAGGTCTTTACATGTTTAATTTTACCGCAAAAAAATAATGTTAATCTTAAAATAATAAAGTTTAAAGAAAATAATTCTAAAAAAAAATAGCAGTGTCACAATGAAATCTTGATCTTAGATTATTTCTTATTTTTAAAAGACATTGATTATTTTTCTAGTTTCTAGATAATTTTTCTTATTTTACAAATACATGTTGATACTTCACCTGTCTGAAAAAAAATGGCTGCTATAGGGGCGTACCCAGTTAGCACACAGTACCACCCAGTGTCATGCCGTGATAAAATGGACTGGGGTAGCAGAGTCGTCGCGACCCCCCTCCTTTTTTTAAGTGGCAGCTACCTGTAAGCTACAGATACCTTTCATAATTTGAATTCTGAAAGTGCCGAGTAAATCCTTTCCCTTCCTGTGTCAGCTCGGGGATATGTGGTGTATATCTCCTTTTTTTTAACAATCTCCAATTTTTCAGAGAAAGTTCTCCTTGAAAAAGGATTCATAACCAAATTGACTATGATGTCTCTGTTTTCTCACATTGTTTTTTTATTTTAGTGTAAAATAAAATTTTAAATAATTAGATGTTGTAAAGGTATTTGTATTTATCAATGTATATTTATAAGCAGTATCGTGCAAAATCCAGCTATCCTCCTAACTGCAGTGCTAACCAAGAATTATTCATGTTTTGGGGTTGCTCACTAATGATTGGTCAGCTGTCAGAGCTTTGACTTTCCCATTGGTTGTTAAAGTAGGGCCTTCAAGTGAGGCAGAGAATACCCTGGGTGATCTATGGCCAGCCTCTGCTTACTCCTGATTGGTCGCCTGTCTAAAAAAAAAAGAAAAGGACATTCTTCGACTCACCTATTGGTTGAACTCACTCACGACCTTCAACTGAAACAGAGAATACCCTCAACTGTTTTTTTTTTTTCTAGCGTTAGGTCGTTGTTTTAGACTTATGCGGGGGAAATGCAGATTATTATTTGTTTATTTAGCAGACGCCTTTATCCAAGGCGACTTACAGAGACTAGGGTGTGTGAACTATGCATCAGCTGCAGAGTTACTTATAACTACGTCTCACCCGAAAGACGGAGCACAAGGAGGTTAAGAGACTTGCTCAGGGTCACACAATGAGTCAGATCTCATAATGGCTGATCACATCCCCTTCAGGAAACCCCTAGACTCTTAAAAAACCTATAGTAAACCCTGTAAGTCATCTTGGATAAAGGCATCAGACAAATGAACAAATAATAATTAGAGTAGTATGTTTCATAGTATAAGCAAGCAACTGTACGCAAGTGAGTGAGGCAACGTAATGTCATTTGACTGACGATTTACTTGGCACTGTCTGGTCAGCAGAGAATACCTTGAAGGTCCTGACGGCACGCCACTGGTTCCACCCAAATCTGTGCCTATGTGAATGCCAAGTTTAAGTAAATTTACATATTTGTTATTATTTAATTTTTTTAAAACTGTGCACCCCGAAGGCAGGAGCTCAAGTTTAGGACAAAAATGCTATTTTTAAAAATTTCGCAGGCTTTAGCCAATCAAAGGAAAGTAGTTATTGTGATGCTATGTTTGGGTGGGATCTTCCTCTCACACAACGAATCATGTGCAACCCGTGTTTGATTGACAGCTTGTGAGGCAGCTGACGCGGATCTCTTGAAAGTCCCAAATGTTTCAATATTCCAACTTTATTTTAAATATGAAGTTTTTTAAGCAAACCTGCAGACTAATTAGTAGTACTGCGGCGGTCAACGTGGCAAAAAACAAATTAATCTATTTCATTTTGTTTTTAAAGACAATGGACAGATATCTGCAAGTTATTAATTTACACCTAATTCAGTAGTGGAAATTAAAACATGTGAAAATAAATGTCGGAGGAGAAAATTACCAAATCGACTGGATGTTTTGTTTGTTACTTCATATTTGGGAAAGTGAACCAGTGAGCACTCTAATGAAGATCTGAGAGCAATGTGGAATCATATTTTAAACTGTCAACTTTGCGAATTGAACAGCTGCTTTCAAAATGACACATATGGTCTCAAGAAAGCCGCACTGCATGCTTGCCACAATCGAACACATTTGGCAATAGAGGAAGTCTACAGAACTGGCATGTACTTTGTACAACGTTAATATGGATGAAGCTGAAGTTTCAGTCTTCATTCAACAAATAAAGCGCAAATCGACTGTGGGGAAAAAAATATCCAACACCAATTTAAGTTTTAGATTATTGCCACTTGTATATCTTTCCAAATAAGCACCTGTACACTGCGAACAGGATTAATACACCTCAATACTGACAAGTCACTGAAGAACATGCTGTCTCTCCTATGGTTTGAAAAAGACCTGTGCGATTCTGTGGAGTATGACTATATATGTAATTGCAATATTCAACAGCAAGCCTGACGCCTTATCCTGTGTAAGGTGGAGTGGAGACGAGAGGATACTAACTAGGCAATGGTAAGTCATTTACTAACTTTAATTTTATTTAATAATTGCTTAAAATGTAATATTACTGTGTTCTCGCTGGTTTGGCCTTTTAAAGTACTTTCACTGCAGATATATGTTCATTTATTTTTTGTTTACATAGTACGTAAGCCAACCAATTTTCTTAGTTAATTTGCAATTTTTGGATATGATCAAAGTCTTTTTATGTTCCCTTCACAATTAACAGTTCATTGCCTAGAAGTGCTTACTGTAGGTACATATTTATAATTTTATTAAAAAAAATACAAATTTATTTCAGTCCACAATCACATTTAAAAATATATATGCTATTTATTCTGTTTTCTGCTGATCAAGCTTGAACCACACGTTTTATTGTGTTGGTTCTATTTGTAATTTCTAAATTATTGCCCCTAGTAAATTTTAGTCACGGTCTCAATGGGTACATTTCCTGATTAAATAAATACATAAATACATTTTAAATTATTTTATTTACAGTTAGGGATACTAATAATAATAGCATCAGTAATAAAACAAATTTAAATTACATGGATGTAGTAATTGTATCAATTTAATATGCGATTAAAAACGAGATTAACTAAGATTATTTTTTTAATCACGATTAATATATATATATATATATATTTAACACCATTCATTACATAGTGCTGCACAGTCAAGAATAAGAAACATTCAAAAAAACTTGAATCCATCGAGTGGAACGAAGTGAGCATGTGGTACCACTGATTCATGAATATTATATAATCAGGACAAGATTAAGAACCTTAAAAGTCTGTAAAGCCACTGTCAAATCAATTCCCTCCCCCACAGCCAACCAATGCAGAAATGCCAGGAAGAGGGCAATGTGGCATCTAATTGTGGTACTAGTTAAGAGGCGTACATCAGAATTCTGGACAAACTGAAGCTGAAACAGCTGAGTCACTGTAAATTAACTGAGATTATAATAACCATTTGCAAACCATTTTTTTACATATTTAACAACATACTAATAAACTAGATTTCATTAACTTTCTAGAGAAAGGGCAAAAATCATGATAATCAAACACTATGTACTTTGGTCATACATGTCTAACAAACCTATCATATCAAATTTAACTTTAGTTTTGCATTAGTTTTGTATAACAATGAAAGTCAACACAATTATTTATTTGTATTAAAAAGGTCCTGTGACAGGCAGTGAATGAATCCTAGACAACAATCACCCTCCCGACCTGTCAGGGTGTGATATAACAGGAACAGTGTGCCCAGGACTGGATGGTTTGGCAGTTCATTCCAGGGTCAGTTGGAAGTTGGCCATCCAGAAAGGGGGCGGAGTCATAATACCAGAAGTCATCGCCTTAATGCGGTAGGCGATGTGTCAGTCATGGATTGGAGGATACGTGATTGCACTCTCTACCAAAGGGGGCATGACTGAGGGTATATCAGGGGATATGGCAAAGCAATCTGTTCCTTTGTTATGGTTACAAAAGGACCAGTGGAGTTCTGTGTTATAAAGAAACCGTGAGGTTTTGTGTGTTGTTTTGTTTCTCTATTAAACTGTTACGTTTGTCTTTTATAGAAGCCTAATATCCGGGAGCTGTAGCTAAACAGCCAGCAATTAAACCCGGACTCAACATCACCATTGTGCACGTATAAACCTGTAAATCACCACTTTCACTAAGAACACTCACTCTGGACTTGTGACCGTGTTGTGTTTGTGTGTGTCTTGTTTAGTGTCTATTATTATTTCGGGACTGAACCCCGTGGTTTACCTGCACGATATACATTGTTGTGTAGAGCCAGGTATTATTAGTTCTGATTGCAAAACAGGCAACCCAGCCAGATAAAGAGCTGTTAACTGTGAACTGTGTTGTTTCAAATAATTTCTGAGCACTACATTGCCTCTACACCTGTGCACTGCAAACCACTTTGCCACAGGTCAGCTCGGGTAAATTAGGTTCTGCTATTTCATAAGCTAGCACATCATCTGAGAATCTTGTAGTTTTAAATAACTTATAAGTTTAAAAAAATGTCTGAGACATATTTACAATATAGATATCTACTACAAGTCCAAATATAGGTAGTTGACCATCCACATCAGCAAGAGTAAGTGTTTGTGCAGAATAAATGTAAAGCCACTGAGAGTTACGTGTTTTACAGAGTATACATTTGCAGAACCATTAACCACAATACCATAAAATTATTTAAACTTATCCTTAACATAGTCCAGTTTAGAGAGAGCGACTCTAGAACAAGGGCCAATGAACTGTTCAGAAGAAAAAAGGGGATGTGCTTCAGCTTCTTCACTTCTTCATTGTGTGTGTGTGTGTGTTTCTTTTAATAGAACAGATGTTAAGATTTTGTAGGCTGTAACAGTCTGTGCTGGACCATTTTTAGTTATCCATTCCCAAGGAAGTGGGAAAAAGCTTTGACTGTCTGATCTTCCTTCACATCCATTTTTTCTTAATTTGTTACAATCAGTCTATTTTAGTTTAGATTTTCTCACAAGTTTCGTTGCACCATGAACGATACATTTATACTGAGCTGTTCTTTCAGCACCAAAAACTGAAGCTTGCGGAAACCTATGATGCACGCTTTCAACTTACAATCTAATGCAATACATACAAATACATATAGACGAGTTGTGTTAAATACATATAGACGAGAGTGGATAAGATGTTTTGTGTAACACCCTTACGTTTTTCCCTTAGCTAAGGAGAGTGGTTAAGATGTTCTGTGTAACACCCTTAAGTGTTTATCACCACGGACTATGATAAAGTGAAAGAGGCAATCTTAAAAAAATATGAGATTAACTCCGACACTTACAGACAGCGGTTCCGGTCTGCAAAAATATTGAAAGGAGAGACACCAAAGGAGCTCTATGTGCGATTGGAAGAGCAGTATAAGAAGTGGATACAGCCAGAGAAACATACCAAAGAGGAGATAGGAGAGCTAATAATCTTGGAACAGTTTCTACGTATGATTAATACAGAAGTGAGGATCTGGATTAAAGAACATGATCCAGCAACAGCTCGGGAGGCAGTGCGGCTAGCAGAAGTGTTTGTATCAGCTCGGAGAGGATATAAGATCTATTCCTACGCCCGTGGGTCAAGCTCTACAGGACCAGGTAAGTCTGAGGGACCGGGACAGGGTGTTGGTCAATTTAGTAAAATTAATACATATCCCATGCAAAGTGGTAAAGTTGATAAGAAAATAATATGTTATAATTGTGGAAAAGAAGGACATATTAAGCCAAGTTGCCCGTTAAGAAAAGAAAAGCCATCAAATGTTAGTTATGTGCCCAGACCTAGTGAGGAGGGAGATAGGAGAAGGGGGTTGGAACAGATAACTGAGATAGCCTTGAATGGAAAGAAGGTACACGCTATGTTAGATACCGGAAGCTCCCAGACACTGGTGAAGGAAGGATTAGTTTAGTTCAATGAGGGGGCTGCTCTAGGAATTAGGTGTGTGCATGGGGATGTAAAAGGTTACCCTACAGCTGATGTTTATTTAGGTATAGAGGGACAAACTTTTTTAGTCACTGTGGGTATAGTGAAGGAACTGCCATATCAAGTTTTGTTGGGCCAGGATATTCCTATTCTTGGGAAGCTGGTGCAACAGGTCCAGCCCTGTAATGTAGTGGTTACACAGTCTAAAAGTAGGCGGTTAGAACCAGGAAGTACGTCACTGCAAGACATGCCATTCTTTCATGCAGAGTTGGGGGAGGGCAGTACTAGGGTACGGAAGAGCAAAAGACAGCGGAGAACTGAAAAATGGAAAAAAGTTGGAGTTACCTAAAAAGCATATGGCAGGGGATGATTTTGAAGTACCCACTAATTTGGGAGAGTTACAGAAAGCAGATAGTACTTTGCAGTCTCTCTTTGACCAAGTGGAGAAGGGGGGTAAGGAGAACACTGGGTGGAGGGGAGAATGTTATGTACTAGACAAGGGTTTGTTGTATAGACAGTCAGAGGAGGGGTCTCAGTTAGTTATACCACTGGAACTGAGAAATAGGATTTTATCTTTAGGACATACCATTCCATGGGCAGGCCATTTGGGTACACAAAAAACTTTAGCTCGAATTGCGCACAGATTTTTTTGGCCAGGCTTGTACAAGGAGGTAGGAGATTATATACGTTCATGTCCAGAATGTCAGGTAGCTTGTGGAGTGGGGAAAGCTAGTAAAGCACCACTAATATCTTTACCTGTAATTGAGGTTCCTTTTGAAAGGGTGGCTATGGATGTGGTTGGCCCTTTAGAAAGGAGTCGGTCAGGTAACCGGTTTATGTTAGTAATTTGTGATTTATTCTACTCGTTATCCTGAGGTTTTCCTTTTGAAAAATGTGAAGGCAAGACAGGTGGCATCTGTACTGTTGCAGCTGTTTTCCAGGGTAGGCATACCACGAGAGATATTAACAGATCAAGGTACTAATTTTAGATCTGATTTGCTCAAACAAGTTTACCATTTGCTGGGGATTAAAGCAATTAAGACCACTCCTTACCATCCTCAGACCGATGGCCTGGTAGAAAGGTTTAATCGAACACTGAAGAGCATGCTGGGAAAAATTGTGAGATAATGGTTCCGACTGGGATCAATGGTTACCATACTTATTATTTGCTTATCGTGAAGTCCCCCAGGCATCTACTGGTTTCTCCCCTTTTTTGCTGTTTGGCAGGCAGGTGAGGGGTCCCTTGGATGTCTTGAAAGAGGAATGGGAGTCGCCCCAAGACAATCGTCTGAATGTTGCCTCCTATGTTCTGAAGATGAGGGATCACCTTGAAAAGATGTCTGCTTTGGCTCGAGAAAACTTGAAAGAGGCACAGAGAAGGCAGAAGACCTGGTATGATAAAAAGGCCAGATCACGGTCATTTGTTCCGGGACAGCAGGTTTTGCTCTTGTTGCCTAATAAAGAGAGCAAACTGCTAGCCCAATGGCAGGGACCTTTTACAGTGCTGGAGAAGAGAGGGCCAGTCAACTACCTAATTGAAATGCCTGACAGTCAGAAGAAAGAACAAGTGTTTCACATCAACTTGTTAAAAGAATGGATTCCCAGAAATGAAGTAAGCCTAAACCTTTTCATTAGAGCTGTGGAAGATGAGGAGGAGCAGGAAGAGATGTACTTTCCCACCACCAATCAGAATGTGAGTTGGGATTTGACTCATCTGACCCTAAAGCAGCAAGAGGAGATCAAGTCTTGTCTAATCACAGATGTTTTCCAAGAGAAACCAGGTTATACACAGTTGGTGCAACATCAGATCCAGCTGAAGGAGATGAATCCAACTCGACAGTGGCACTATCGAGTACCAGAGAAGCTTCTGTCTGTATTAAAAACAGAAGTGGAGATCATGTTGTCCTTGGGAGTCATTGAGGAATCTGCTAGTGAGTGGAGCAGTCCCATTGTCTTAGTTCCGAAAAAAGATGGCAGTATGCGTTTCTGCATCGATTTTAGGAAGGTCAATGCCAGTACCAAATTCGATCCTTATCCTATGCCAAGGGTTGATGAAATGGTGGAGAAGATTGGGAAAGCAAAATACAGCAGTACTTTGGATCTCTGTAAAGGTTATTGGCAGGTTCCCATGGCACCGGAATCCAAGGAGATCACTGCGTTTCGAACACCCTTTGGTCACTACCAATTCAAAGTGATGCCTTTTGTTTTACAGGGTGCTCTGGCCACATTCCAAAGGCTAATGAATTTGGTACTGAAGGGAGATGACCGATTCGCTGCAGCCTATCTGGATGACATCGTTGTATATAGCCAGACATGAGAAGAACATCTACAACACCTTACAGCTGTGATCCAAAAACTCCATCAAGCTGGACTAACTGTCAACCCTCAAAAATGTGCCTTTGCCAAGAAAACAACTAAGTACCTGGGTTATTATCTGGGTAATGGCGAGATTCGACCTCAGGTGGAAAAGGTTGAGTCTATTCGACAATGTTTACCACCTGAAACCAAGAAGCAAGTACGCTCCTTTCTGGGTCTCATTGGGTGGTATCGAAGATTCATTCCTAACTTTTCATCCAAAGCAGCAGCTTCAACTGAGTTAATCAAAAAAGCTAGTCCTAATAAAGTTAGGTGGACGAAGGACTGTGAAAATGCTTTACAGCAGTTAAAAGAAGCTTTGTGCAAAGATCCGGTGCTGCAGAGCCCAGATTTTAACCAACCTTTTCTTGTCCAGACGGATGCATCTGGGTTGGGACTGGGGGCTGTGCTTTTACAGGGTGAAGGGGAAACCCGGAAGCCTGTTCTATATATCAGCAGGAAGTTGTTTCCCCGGGAGATAAACTACTCCACTGTAGAAAAGGAGTGTTTGGGAATCAAGTGGGCCGTAGATTCCCTGAGGTACTATTTGTTGGGCCATCATTTCCAAATAGAGACTGATCATCGTGCTTTACAGTGGCTTGGGCGAATGAAGGATTCGAATGCCCGGATCACCCGATGGTACCTGAGCCTACAGCCATTCTCATTTGAGGTGGTTTACAAAGCTGGGAAGCAGAATGTTACTGCAGATTACCTTTCTCGAATTCCAGAGAAACCCGAGAAAGGTTAAAGGGGGGGAAAATGTGACGGTGCCACATCCGTCCCTTGTGAACTGTATATGGAATGATATCGGGATGCTGAAATATTTATTTACAACTCGATTGAACTTGGACTATTTGTTGTAACCCGGCAACGATGAAAGAAAGAAATACCGTTGTTGAGACGGGGACAGCATGGTTTCATTCTGTACTAATGTATTGTATTGTGTGGTGAAAAAACAAAACAAACAAACAAACAAAAAAAAAAACAATAACAAAAAAAAACAAAAAAAAAACGTACTTACCTTTGTATGGTGAAGGGCCGTGATACACGGGGTAATGATGGAGGGGAAAAGAAAATAGGACAGAACGGAAAGGTTAAGTTAAAAACATAAATAAATAATGTGTGCTGAATGCAGTTTAATCTCCCAGCAAACGGGAAAAGGTGCACATTTTTCCGCTGGCTGTGCGATCAGCATTAGCACGTGCAAAGATTAAATAAATGTATATTTGCACATATTATCTTGCTGTTAGTTACACGGAGGATTGTTGTGGTGTTTTAAAATTAACTATTTTAATAAAGAGTAACTTAAAGAAAAAAAAAAAGATTAGAAATACTTACCATTCAGCAGGAGGGTGGAGATAGAAGGCGCCATTTTGTGGGCGGAGACTAATATAACTTCGGGTTACCAAAAGTGATGTAATGCGGGCACTTTGAGTTTTATTTACCGTATTGCTGTTAATAGCCGGACCCTTGGATGCACCCAGTAGTAGCAGGGGGGAGTAGTTATTATTTAAACTAAGCCACATGCTATTCAGTTATGGGTTTGGGCAATAATTTCTGCAAGATTTGAATTTTAATGTTTATACTAGTTATTGATATTTAATGATAAAGTATATTTTGTATTGTAACTTATGAATGGGGTTTTAGTAATCTTGGTTGAGTCTCAGGGGAGGAGTTACAGATGGGTGGCTCTATAAAGGGATTCAGTTGGAGAGAGGAGGGGGGATAGCTGGTATCAGGTACAGCGTATAATGCTGGCGGTAATAGTTTTTAGCCTGCTAAAAGAAGTTTGGTTTGTTTAACTATTTTTTTTTTGTATGTTAAAGAAAACAAAATAAGTTAGTTATTTTTGGTGGAGTTTGTTTGTTGCACTTGGCCACTTTATTTCAAATAAAGTTTGGACAAATCCTCTATCATCTCAACTTGTCTGTCTACCTTTTTCTGCCGTTCTGCACTACACCATAATGATCACTCGACCAACCCTACACCTTAGCTAAGTGAAAAAATATACTTAATTGTCATGCTTAAGTGAAATACTTAAAATGTTTTATGCAACTGGCCCCAGGTGCTAAAGTAAGCTTTTTCTTTTAATATTGCATTTTTATTCAATCTGTGTGTACTATAGACGGTGGTGTGACAGGATAATTATTTCTGAAGATGAACAGGAGTGACATTTGTGATTTGTTTCAAGGAAATGAAAAATTTCTTAAGAGGAAGTTCTTGTATGATTTAATCTTGAAACTAACAGAGGTATGCAATGGTAATTGTACTCAACATAAGTGTATATACTGATAATGCTTAAATATAACTAAAATAAAGCAAACTGATTTATTTTGTTCAAAATGAAGATGCTGTTCATATTTAACTGTGCAACTATTCTTTCCTAGGACTCAAGAAAGTTAGAAGATGTTACATGGAATAATTCTGAACAGCCACCATGCATTTCAAAAATGAAACATGCTGCTATTTTCAAAGAAAGTGGCAAAATATACCTACTTAGTAGTCAAAAATGTGAAGGATTAAGTGCAGGCAGTGTCCAGTCAACACCTTCAGGAGCTGGAAGTACATATCCTCGGATAGAAAAAAAAAATATGCCATGCAACCCAAGCATTAGAATGCAAACCTGTAAGTTCCCCATCTACACCTCGACTGAGCTGAAAAAATAGTGTATCACCTGAAAAAATAACCAGTGAGGAAAGAAACCGAGTAATACGAGCCACAATTTCCACAATGAGATCAGTGACACATAACCTTGAGAATGCAAGAGAACCATCCAATGAAGAACTACAACTCATGGCAAAAGCCTCAAGTATTCAGTACTTCAGGATGATAGCACATTAAATCCACTAAAACCATGTGTAATTGTTAATAAATATAAATATAGATGAAACAATTTATAAAGTTGGTCAATTATTAAAAGTTATTATTATAAAAATGTACAATTACAAAATATAATGAAGTACCTCTAAAAAATGCTATTTTTTGCTGGTAGGTAATACTGTTTTTTTTACTATTATTATTATTATTATTATTATTATTATTATTATTATTATTATTATTATTATTATTATTATTATTATGCATTTGTATTCAGGAAGGTTTGTTTAAACAATGTTTATGATGTTTATCAAATGTGAAACCAGTGATCAATAGACAAGGCCCTGTCTCTAAAAGATCACGGAAGTCTACAACAATTAATCCAGGATTGGAAAGTGATGATTTAAATGAAGCAGGACAAAAAATATCAAAATAAATTGCACCTAAGAACCACATAAGAAGAGGTAAGATTAAATATATTACAATACTGAGAAAATAAAAAAATAAATGTACTTTGGGTGTCAAAAGTATCCATTTATTTGATCATTAATTAGTCAAGTTGTATTGGTCGGTTGCAAAAATCTGCAGCAAATTCACTAATGCACCTCAATATTTATTATGCAATAACGAACGTTCTAGCATTCTATGCTTTACCTTTAATTGCATAACAGGTGAGAAACCACCTGTACTCAAATTGAAGGTAATAAATGCTAAGCAGCTAGTTTCTGCTGTCCAATTACAATTAATTATTGTGCTTATTTTGTTACATTCACTTTTCTTGACTAAAGCATCTATTTACTGTTATCTAGCAAAAATATCTTATAGTAAAGGGAAAGGTTTCTAAAGAACAGAATAAAAGTACATTAACTAGTATAGATTGAAAGGGTAGGCTAGATTTGGAAGGCCTGTTTCAGGCATGGACTGTGACTGGTTGAGTGTCAGTTTTTTGAAAATCGTGTCCCTAACTTTCCATTACGTTTTCAACTTTATAATGTTCAAAGCAGACTTATTAAAGAGGATTTTTTTTATTTTTATTTATGTAAACATTTGAATATGACATGAAATGGTTGATTCTGGATCATCTTTCTTTGTTTTTACTGTAGAATCTTACCTGCTGGTGATCTTGGAGGGACGCCCCCTTTCTGACCTTTTTATCATAGCTGCACACCAGGCGGCTCTTGATCTCAAGGAAGGTTTTCTGCAGAGCTTGATACTCCAGGGCAAGAGCCAGGTTTTTTTGGCGGGAGTTTTGCAGCACAGTCTATGAAAGAAAAAGAAAGACACCCTTATTTTATTTGAATAAATTAATTCACAAATTAGTTGAAAGTGTGAATCAATGCTTTCATTTTGTTTCATCCTGTTGACTTAAAACTTAAAGCACCCAGAGGACCTCAGTATCGCTCTTAGAATCATTAGAAACTTCTAATTACATCTGGTTTAATTTCTCTTGCACGATACCCACTATCAAACTTTACCTAGAGAATCATAACATTACAAATATGAATTTCACGAGATATGGGCTGCTGAATAAGCAGTGATAGATTTACAAAAATATAAGCTCACCTCACAGGGCTGCTAAATTAGCAGTAGCAAAACAAATGTGGGGGTTTCAGATGCCTTCTTTTTCAAATTGTATTTTAGCCGATAAGCTAGTCTTCTATCATTCATTTGCATTAAGATGTCTTCAGTTTTAACCTACAGCTGAATACAAACTGCATTGACCCTTAATGTGGAGAAGGTGTATCTATTTAAGTAAGATTTTTGTCATGCGTGTCTTCCATCTCTGAATCAGGTGTGGTTAAAAGGGTTAGGATATTTTTGTTAACAGAACTAAGCAGCGGCAGACAATGCTGATCAAATACAGTTGAGGAAAGCCAGTAAATAAATTACAATAAGTAACTGTCCATTCTGCCTGCCCATTTTCATCTTACTGGTGTGTACATACTCTTGGACATATAACTGAATATCTCAACTGTACCTGAAGAAGTAATGGAGCGTGTCTCTGCAGTAAAACAGAACAGCACTAAACTGATGAGTTTAACCCACCAGAAAGAGCGGCTGTAAACATGACAAATGCTTGCTATTGATTTCAGGTTTAATTACACTGTGCAGCACTGACAAAGCCCATCAGATGTTGGTATGAAGTGTAAATGGAACAAACTACACTTCACTGCCCATAGGAAACTGATGGTGTCTGCAGTTTCATTGTTTACTTTATCTACTTAAATCCTTGATGAAATTAACAAGTGCTAGTTACTTAAAATTGTGAAAAAGTCTATTAGACCTTAAAACCTTTGTAAGTAGTCTGTTACAAACGAGTATGCAATAGACTTATGATGTTAGTGACCAGAATAACTTAATTAGAACCTGTCCAGATACCTGTACTACAGTTTATACTAATTTCAGCTCAAAGCTTTAATGCCCCTTTAATCACAAGAACATAAGAACATAAGAAAGTTTAAAAACGAGAGGAGGCCATTCTGCCCAGGCTCTAACAATTCTCTGTGTAAAAAAGTGCCTCCTATTTTCTGTTCTGAAATCTCCATTTGTGACCCCTGATCCTTGTTTATTTTTTTAGGTTGAAAAAGTCCCCAGGGTCGACATTGTCTATACCTTTTAGGATTTTGAATGCTTGAATCAGATCATCACGTAGTCTTCTTTGTTCAAGACTGAATAGATTCAATTCTTTTAGCCTGTCTGCATACGCCTTTTAAACCCAGGATAATTCTGGTTGCTCTTCTTTGCACTCTTTCTAGAGCAGCAATATCCTTTTTGTAACGAGGTGAGCAGAACTGAACACAATATTCTAGATGAGGTCTTACTAATGCATTGTAAAGTTTTAACATTACTTCCCTTGATTTAAATGCAACACTTTTCACAATATATATATGGCCTTTTTTATAGCTTCCCCACATTGTCTAGATGAAGACATTTCTGAGTCAACATAAACTCTGTAGGTCTTTTTCATAGTTCCCTTCTTCAATTTCAGTATCTCCCATATGATATTTATAATGCACATTTTATTGCCTGCGTGCAATACCTTACACTTTTCTCTATTAAATGTAATTTGCCATGTGTCTGCCCAGTTCTGAATGCTGCCTAGATCATTTTGAATGACCTTTGCTGCTGCAACAGTGTTTGCCACTCCTCCTGTTTTTGTGTTGTCTGCAAATTTAACAAGTTTGCTTACTATACCAGAATCTAAGTCATTATATAGATTAGGAATAGCAGAGGACAAAATACTGTTCCCTGGGGTACACCACTGATTACCTCGCTCCATTTTGAGGTTTCTCCTCTAATCAGTACTTTCTGTTTTCTACATGTTAACCACTCCCTAATCCATGTGCATGCATTTCCTTGAATCCCTACTGCGTTCAGTTTGAGAATTAATCTTTTATGCAGGACTTTGTTAAAAGCTTTCTGGAAATCTAAATAAACCATGTCATATGCTTTGCAATTATCCATTGTCAATGTTGCATCCTCAAAAAAATCAAGCAGGTTAGTTAGACACAATCTCCCTTTCCTAAAACCATGCTGACTGTCTCCCGGGATACTGTTACCATATAGGTAATTTTCCATTTTGGATCTTATTATAGTTTCCATAAGTTTACATATAATAGAAGTCAGGCTTATTATTATTATTATTATTATTATTATTATTATTATTATTATTATTATTAATAATCTATTTTACTCCATTTTACTGGTAGGGTTCACTGAAGCAAGATGAGACAAACTGTCTACAGACGATTTTCCTCCCTAACCTTGAGTAAGCACAAATGCCAATGCAGCACTCCCTGTGGGCCCCAGCCAAGATGCACAAGTGACAGCGCTTTTAATTTTGTTAATATCTCTAACCAAATAAATGATATAGTATTTTGTCACCACTTTGATCCAGAAGTTTGCTAAGTTTGTAGAAAAGCTCAAGGAGTATATAGTATACTGTAGAAGATACTAAGTTAATTGAAATTACCCACGATGCTTAATAATTAACACAAACATTGTTAACTATATACCGTATTTTCATGTTCCAGTCATTAATACAAATCTTACACTGAGTATTAGCTAATTGAAAAATCAACCTGATTTATCTTGTTTTTTGTTTCCTGCATGTAACTAGGCTTAACGGTATTCGCGTTTTCGTGTGGAGGGTATTATTGCTAATATCAATTGAAATGTGTTGGCTTTTTAATTAATTCAGAAGAATAACCTTGTATTTGGCTGAGGTGATCTCTGAGGTTTAAAAAGACAACGTTCTAGGATCTTCCAACCTGGTAGATATACTTAGTGTTTGATCAATTAGAAATACCAAAAATGGAAAAAAAAGTTACATAGTGAGGTTGGTGGATTGATAAATGACCACTTATCCTTCCAGACATTTATATTGATTGGTAATATTGATTTATACTGATTCCACCATTACTTACCCATGCATAACTTGTGCAAAGGTTGCCATGACATGTGCATAGATGTGTTACATTGTGTTATCTGAAGTAAAAAAAAACTGTTAATGTAACAAAGTTAGCAAGAAACAACCCAGCCATATTTTTAGACATGTTGTTTGGAGTTCTAAAGCTACACAACACTGAAAGCAGGTTGTGTAGTACATTCACATCAAAATAAACTATCAGAAGTTTGTGTAGCAATAATGCTCTTTTAATTACACAATTTAAATCAGACCATATGTACCTACAACATAAAATACAGCACATCTTTTACAACAGCAGGTAATGGAATTGTAATTCAATACTGGTAACTGATTATAAAACGATGTATTAGCACTCATCCTTTTACTAGTAACAACCTTTCTTTAAAAGGCCACTATACAATTAAAGTGTAGAACTCCTTGAAACATCCTGGTACTCATGTACTTATACTTATGAGATGTTTTAAACACTGTTTCCTGAATAAAATACAATGTAGAAAAGGATTTCCTACCGTTTGGGTTTGTTGTGGTAAGAATAAGGACATTAAAGTAAGGGGATAACGGCAATTGAACCTTATTCAAGTTAGTTACAGTACATATTTTTTTAAACCTGAAAGAAAACCACTTGTAACTAAGAATCTTAAACATTTCTAAACTACCCACCTGAAAAAAATGTCAAGTTTTGCAAATTTTTTGACAGATTGTGCAAGGCCTTCTATTCTTTTCAGGACTCTTTTCTGAGATGGCATTTTTAAGCGCGATAGAAAGCCACGTGCTTGAAAGGGTAGTGTTTGTTGTTTGTTTGTGGTTTTTATCCCCCACTAATGTGAGAACCACGCAAATCACGTAATCATGTTACTGTTTGGATTCAAACACTTCCTAATTTGGTGTGTACAGACATCTCTATGACATATATATGAATAGACATATATTCTCAATAGCAACTGAGAATGTGCACCCACAGCAATTGTTGCATGGCTGCCGTTAATGTTCTCATTATCAGATTTTTTTGTTGGTAGAAATTCAGTTTCTGCTTTTATGAATAGTATTAGTATTTGCTGCTGCTGTTCCTATTTTCAACTTGACCCCACAAAAAACTGCAAAAATACAGTACTTTGCCTTTGTGGTGAGAAGCCTCATTATGGTGAAGATTCATACTGTTTGACCAGCCACCCTGTAGGGGCCAATTTCAGCAAAAGAAACATTAGGAACAGACACTGTAAGCAGACACTACAATCAGACACACAGTTAAATATTTTTTTCAGTAACAGCAGTTTCTTTAAAGACAAACTCATTAAACCTGAAGATCCTCCTACGAATGGCACTCCATGAATGACCCTCAATCATTCTGTTTACATACTGAGTACAGCACATAAAACAATAAAATAAAATAAGTACCAGAAGTACTCATTTTTAACTGATTTCAGAACCAACATTTTCATTTTTTTCTTTTCAGAATTTCTACAAATTGTCAATGTTTAGATACACATCTTAATGATTGTGATTTAATAAACATCCAAAAACTATTTTGTGAACTATTTTTTGATCCATTAACACAATACTTCATGCTGCCATCCAGTATCCTCTATAACAGGGCTACCCAATGCATGACTTGAGCAATTTCTCGCCTAGCTCCGCAGTTTGACTCTTGATTTAGAAGTGGAGTATCCTGTCAATGGCTCCTAATTGATTTGAAAAGACTACAAGGCAATCAGTAGTCTTTGGTAGAAGCAAGTACTGTCAAAATGCAACAAAATATGTTTTGATTAAACATGATGCATGTTTAATTAATGCAAACACACTAACGCTGTGTCTTGTGCAACGTGGATAAACCGTGTCTGTTTTTTTATCTCATTTTTTATGTCTATATTCACATTTTCCATAAGCTTCCAAACCAAATCATAACAATGTCAGGAATCTAAAGAAATGCTACATATGTTATTGTTACATAGTTAATTGTGACATTAAACAGGGCATTTAACTAATACAGAACATCATTTTAAATTAGGTTATTTATGTCTCATCATTCTGATATGTGACAGCAATATATTATACTTTTTATACTGTATAGTATACACTTTTATTTGGAAATCATTTACTTTTACACAACATAAAATGTGAACAGATTTAATATTACATTTGTACACTATTCACATCTGAAGTCAAACACCACCTGTATTTTGTTTTATAAATTGTGATATTACATTAGTACTCATAGCATATTGTTTCGGCAGTCACATATTTTCTAATTTTAAACAACATACATTCTTCTGCTTTTTTTTCTTTGGAGTAAATGTCCTAATGAAGGTTTTCAACAGTGCAGTTAATACAAACAGCTGTTTGTTAATGCCCTAAGCTGTATCATAAACTGTGAAAAAGCCAAATGAACACAGGCAATAGTAATGCAACATACAGCTGCACATGCTCTAAATACTAAAGACTTTAATGGACTAATTGACAGTAATGCATTAACTCTACAGAAAGATATATTAGGACCTAGAGGCATTTTGAAATTATTGGGGTTTACATTATTCCTAATGTACAGACTGTATCTAAACTTTTTATGTATGCATTCAAACTTGAAATATAAAGTTACCTTAAACAATAATGTGTTGTTTCTACAGTGTTATGTTTCTAATTCTCTTACAATTCGAGCTCTGACAACTTTCAGACAGAGACTGACAGAGAGGATCAGTGTAGAAGAGTCCCCATTTTGTATCACTGAGACAGGGTAATGTAGCACGGTCACAGTGGGTTATGTAGCACGGGTGATTTAAAATGTATGTTTGTATGTGGGCACGGGGAAGTCACAGTTAGTTCATGTGCACACTATGCCAGGGCTCGATTAGCAGTCGAGTCCCGGCACAGCTGTATATAAAGAGGCACGAATCAGTCACTCGAGGTTGGGTGTTCAGAGGTGGAACGAGAGAGCGAGACAGTAAGAACTGAAACTAAAGAAATCATTAAACAATTGCTATGCGTACTGGCTTTACACCAGTGTGATACTTGTTTTATTTAGTGTCCGCTTTGTTGTGTGTTTTGTCTGTTTGTTTTGGCCACTGTGTCGTTGTGTGTTGTTTTGTGAAAGTGTTTTGTTTAAATCTTTTATTCATTATTAAACATGTGCATCAGTGCTTTCATACCCCAGTACTGTGTGTGTCTCTTCCTGGTCTGACGTCACCCACAATGACATATAATAATCTGTTCTCAACTGCCACATTTAGTAGGATTGGACACAAGGATGGTTCTAGTAATTAAAAAAAAAACTATGGTCCAGTCGAGATATCTGCAACACATATACTGTATTATTGACTGCCTCCATCTTCTATGTAACTGATAAGCTCCTTAAATCCACTCAGATATATGCAAAGCCAAACTGACTGCCGTGTCAGCCTCTTTAAATCGATTCATTTGAGTCAATAAGCTTTTCTTTCCAGAACCTTTGGAACTTTGTGTTTGTATATTATTCTATACATTTTCTTGAATATATGTTTGGATGTTTGTTTCTTTGAAAGCTATGACTCTTGTAACTTGAGATTGGCTTATTAGATTGATTTGAAAATGTGTATACAACTTCAAAAGTAACACACACGATTACAGATTGCTTAATAATAAAGCATTCCCACAAAACACCAACACACTGTTAATTCACAGATTTACGTGTATACTCATTTCCAAAGGCATGTTTGCAAGATTTTCAATTTTAAGTTAAAACTTTATTAATGACTTTATAATGCATAAGTAATCAATAATCATTAGTATATACAGTAGTAATACTATGATTCATAATTACTGCTTGATTATGGGGCAGTAACAAAAATGTATGTCATACATATCCATACCGTTTGAACATTATATAATGTTAATTACTACTTATATATAATGCTTAATTTGCAGCTGCTACATGTTAACCACAGCATATCAATGATGTAAATGATTAAACATTGTAACTACATTGTAACTAGATATATATGGGTGTTATATACTGTTTATACAACACTTAAAGTAACTTCAGATTGGCATTCATTCAGTCCGTGTTAATAGTAGTACATACAAACATGCAGTTATCCAGCCAAATGTAGAATTATAGCCCTGCATTTAGGGCTGCTCAATGATCTTGTATACATAATTTAGATCTTTTATTTAACATCATGTAATCAAAGAAACTACAAAATGATACCGCAAAAGTCTCCCAGAACATAAATTAGCAGTACACTACTTCATGTTAGATTTTGAAATGTCACATTTTTCCATTTATGTCAGTTTTTCGTTAAGTATTTGGAAAATGACAAAGCGGCAAGAAATTCAATATGTTAACGTACCATTATTCAGCAGGTTTCATATGAAGCAAATTCTATATGGTGATGCAAAACCTTTGGCTGTAGCTGTAGAAAAAACATAGTATAGTATATACTTTCCAGTTTGCGGTTTCTGTTATGCAGCATCAAATCAAACAATTCCTAAAAGGCATGAATATTTTACCTTTTTGGAGTAATCCACTCAGAACTGGTTTTTAATTATAATCCTGGTCTGGTGACCAAACAATAATTCCAGGCAATACACAACAATGTGTAATGCACTGGAATAAATAAACGGGTTGCAGTCCCAAATAATAAACACAGTCAATAGTACATGCACAATACACAAACACGGTCACCAGTCCTGGGTGAGTGCTGTAGAGCTCGTGGTGCAAAATACAATTAATCGTGGTAACAACTGAAGTGATGTCCGAGTTTGTGCTGGCCTCTGGCGACAGCTCCGGACTTCTTTAGCCGTCTTCTAAATAACAAGTAACAGTTAGAGACAAGACAAAGCAAACAAAACACTCACGCATGATATAACACAAGTCCTTCCGGTCGATTCCTTAACCAAAACAAAGGAACAGATTACGTCGCTTCGTCCCCTTCTTGTACCGTCACACATGACCCTGTGGTAAATTATTGCAGCCGCTCCTCCAATCCGCGGCTGCCAATTAGTTTCCCTTCCGGGTCAATGAGTTAGTGCACTGAAGCTCCGCCCCTTTCTAGATGATCGACTTTCTTTTAACCCTGGGAATTAATTGTCAGGCCAAGCAGTCCAGGGTACTCTGTTCCCGTTACTTAGCGCCCTCACAGGTCGGGAGGGAGATTTACCACCAAAGATCACAGTGGACTAGGCTGCATTATGTCTGTGTTACTGACCCATGTATTAAATTACTTTGGGGTCAACAGAGAAAGGTTTTTATTAAAGTATTGTGTTAAGCTTTGGGTTGGGAAAAAAGTACACAAAAATGAAGGACATTCACTCAACTTAGAGCCTGGAGCTGCCACCATCCGCCGCCACCATCAGTCAAGCCACAAATATCAGATTACTGGAATAGTGCCACACAGTATATTACATTGACTCCATTTTCTTCTAAAGCAACCCTTAGAAAACATTACGAAATTCTGAGTTATTGCTTGCATTTTGTAGACAACAGCCTACAAACTGAGAGGGATCAGCCGGGTTATGATCCGTTATTCAAGGTTCACCCCCTTCTTGAAAAGCTAATAGGCAACTTTCAAAGAGAATATTATCCATACCGTAACCTGGCTATGAACAAATCAATGGTGTCTTTTTGTGGACGAGTGTTTTTTTCTTATGACAAAGATGTAGGGATTGGTCATGGTGTGGAAATGCAGCTTTTAACAAATGCAAACCTGTAGGGAAAATGACACATTGTATACACTGACAATTTTGATACCTCACTGCGCTGTTTGACGAGCTGTAAGAAAAGAACACAGGAGCTTGTGGCACAGTCAAAATAAATCATAAAGGCATGCTATTTGAGTTTAGAAATTATAAAACAAAGCAGGGAGATCCACTGCTGTTTCTACAGAAGGGACCCCTTTTGGCAACTTGTTTTAAAGATGTCTTCTTTCTATCGTTCACAACACATCCATAATAACAAAACGCTTTCGCAGCAAGGGACTGGAGGGGTTCAGAGTAATTCAGAAACGACAGTGTGTGGAGGACTACAACATGTTTATGGGAGGAGTGGACAGAGCAGACCAGCTGTGCTCATATTATCCCTTCCAACACCGCTCAGTGAAATGGTACCATCGATTGAATCACCACATAAAGGAGGTTGCAATTGTAAATGCGTTTATTCTTTTCAAAAAAATGACAGCGTCAAATATGACAGGGGCCGAGTTTAAAGAGGATAGTGCAAGAACTCATGGGGAAAGATACCAGAGATGCAGTGCCAGTCCCAGTGATGGAAATACCAGGAGTGCCAGGAAGACTAATGGGGAGACATTTTTTGGGGCAGTTTGACATGTCAAAGCCTGACTGCAAAGTGTGCTCCATCAGAAAGAGAAGATTCACAGAAGGGGAAGCGAAGAAGTCAGGCAGAAAGTAAGCATTTTACTGCAAAGCGTGCCCAGATAAACCAGCACTGTGCCCCACATCCTGCTTTGAAATATACCACATCAAATTTATTTACAAATCATAGCAGTGACAGCACATTTTTAAAGGTAAGACTGTCTTTAGAATGTTGGCATCCAAATTGAATGGGCAGGCTGGGAGCACAAGGTTCCATGCCAGCAAGGCAGGTCATGAGTTAACGTAGAGGGGGATTTCCCCTTGTCAAAAAGGTCCTGCAAAAACTGCAGTATAACTGCCATGGGACAGGTAGTGGGGTCAAACCTGGGAACACGTGGACGCTGCTCTGGCATTTTGTAGGGTGTCAATAACCCTATTGGACAGACCCAGACAGCTCAAATGCAGCTGGTCAGGGGCCAGACCCATGGGCCCATTTCATTAAGGTCCTGCGACTGCGATGTGGTTGCGATGAGGATTCAAGGACACAGAGGTTGTCTAATTAAAAGATCCAAAGACATTCCTGTGGCAATCATTCAAAACAATAAATTGTTGGCACAATGTTATAATGAGTGATGAGTGTGGCAAATAGCTATTCAGTTGCTTCTGAAGCCATGACTTTAGTCTTCAAAGAGCACTGAAGCTCCAGTCAGTTCAGAGCCTGGATCCAGGATCGGATCCCTTTAGTACAACCGGCTCCTGAGACAGTGTTGAGCGCTAGAGCAAGTGTGGTATAATGTAGATTTAATGAGAGGGATGAGAATTGCCTTTGAAATATATATTTTTAAAATGCTGATGTTTCCCCACAATTGAAATAATTAAGATAAATACAGTTTTGCTATTAAAATGATGCTAGTATTCTATTGATATAAGAAAAGGGTGTTTTTAAAAAGTACAATATGCAGATGTAGCTTGAACCTCAAACCGCAGTGTATCGACGATAATGTAAATAACACCAAGTTCCAGACAATGAGTTGCAAACTTTATACGTGTTCCTGTTTATAGGCAAGAACTCAATGTTACTATGATGAATGTGATAATGTTCATTATGGTAATGGTTTATTTATTAGTTTAAAAATGTTTAGTAAAATGTGACCAAGAGTGAGTTTATGGAACATTGATAAATAGAGATGCGAGAGTCTGAGCGATGTATTTAAACGCACAAAATTATTTAGAATCAGTAATAAATCGTGATTCATTTGGTATAATAATTATGTAAAAAGTTCTTGGTAATGTATTTAGTTGTTATTGATGTCTATATGTATTTGCACAAAGGTCATTTTGCTGTTTTATGTTTACTGTTTCAATTTAATTAAAATGAAAAGTTACACTGTGTAGCACAGTGGGGATGGGATTGGAATCATCCCCGCAGTAAAATGTGTGGTTTCGTTTTAAGGCACATTTGTTTAATTGGTTTTGTTAATTATTTTATTATTTTTGTTAATTGCTTTATTAGTAATTATCCCCTGCACCTGGTAGCTATTGTTAAATTAGTACCAGGTGCAGGGTATTTAAGAGAAACAGTTAGTTTGCTCAGGACTGCTAAGAAGAAGGAGGAAGAAAGTGGTACTCTGCGTCCTGGCAGTCGGGAGAAAACAAAAGGAAAAGGTGTTGTAGTAAACCTGTGTGTGTTTTTGTTTACTGTTTTAGTGGGGAAACAGCCTAGCTGTCCCACTTGTAGTCAGGGTGTTCTTGTGTGTTAGTTAGCGCTCATACAGAGCTAGGTGTTTATTTTGTATTTTGTTTTGATTTCGTTCTGCATTAAAATTAGCGCAAAAACGCGTTCAAACCCTCCATCTCTGTGTCTGGTCAGTAGTTTAAAGGGGCAAAACGAACCCAAGCCGCAAAGCTCGTTTACAACTGTAAGTAGACAGAAACCTCAGAGTGATAACATTCAAACATTCAAAATCCTAAAAGGTATAGACAATGTCGACCCAAGGGACTTCTTTGACCTGAAAAAAGAAACAAGGACCAGGGGTCACAAATGGAGATTAGATAAAGGGGCATTCAGAACAGAAAATAGGAGGCACTTTTTTACACAGAGAATTGTGAGGGTCTGGAACCAACTCCCCAGTAATGTTGTTGAAGCTGACACCCTGGGATCCTTCAAGAAGCTGCTTGATGATATTTTGGGATCAATAAGCTACTAACAACCAAACGAGCAAGATGAAGGGCTGAATGGCCTCCTCTCGTTTGTAAACTTTCTTATGTTCTTATTAGTAAATAACACAAGCTATGGTGAATTACAAACTTAAACCATTTTCCTGTGTTTTGGATACAGCAACGTAGTGCATCCTTGTGACAGGGTAGCTGCAGTGATGACGTCAGACCAGAAAGAATCACGCACAGAGGCAGTAATGATGATTGAAACTGAGCTGCAATAGCTGCGCTCAGTACGTTTATTAAACAAAATAAAAGGTTTAAACAGAAAACAGGACACGGCTGTTGAGGCCAAAATAAATAGACAAACAAAACAGATTAACACTAAACAAACAGTGGACGGACAGACAAACAAACACGGTGAGTCTAAACACTTATTATTATTATTTTCGTTTATTTTACCTCCTCTCCACACCCGTTCTCCACTCACCGAACACACAACCCTGAGTGAGTGAAAAAATGTGCTGGGATTCAATTACCAATTAATTATTCACTTGAATCCCAGCACATGAACTAAATCTGTGCAACCCCGTGCTCACATATTATTAACTACTTTAAATGCACATGAAGTGCAGTGCAATCCCAGTGCCTAAATACAATTGTACATTTTAAATACTCATGCTCATTACCCACATTATATCCCGTGTACCAACTACAATACACCAACATTAAAACACGCAAGATACAACATAAAACACAAAAATACACACAGGGGCGGGGCACATTGCCACAATCCTCCTCTATCTTTGTCTATCCACTTGACATTTTCTCCCAACATTACTGTGATCTCAGGCTGTATACAAATTTGTCAGCCGGGGTCTTTAAACTACGCGCCACGTATGTTCACTTCTCATTGGTCGGTTTCCCTAGTTAAGGTGTGTGCAGCTCCAGGATTGGATCAACATTACGGATCAGTGGAGCCTGATCCAGATCCTTGTAGTAAAACACCATCTCATGATCCAGCTCCAGTGATCCCAGATCCGATCCCATTTTTCTTCCCATTGACTTCTATACTGTAGTGATTATACTATTACATTATCGTGAAATAAATGTTGTAGTACTCCTGCAATGTGAGGGCGACATTTCCCCATCATTGAAAAAGTGAGGGGGACATGTCCCCCCGCGTAAATTACACTTATGGTCTGCAAGTTTAACTAACGAAGGCAAGAAAAAAAAAGTGGCACATAATCACGGATGCAGTAAATGCTCAAGGGGTGGAGCAGAGAAACAAATAACAAAGACAAAGAAACAAGGCACAAGGGCCAAAACAAAAAGGTTTACGCAAAATAAAACCCCAGGCTAGGCAATAGCTTTTTCTGAAGTGTCTTCCCATAAATACAATACAAACACTTACCATAAAATCCTCCACCAAACAAAGGGTGTTTGCTTTCTTTTATACCATGTATCAGTTTCTTCTTTTGAAAAATGCCTGCCATTGTATGTAATTACGTAATCAGTCACTGTGCTTTAAAGTTGATTACCATAGTTACTGATTTTTATTTGTATTTCAGAAGTCACATAATTAGTTGAATGGAGTCCACCTGTGTGCAATTAAAGTGTCAGATGATTTCAGATTAAATACACCTGTTTCTGGAAGGCCCCAGAGTTTGTTAGAGAGCGTATCTAAACAAACAGCATCATGAAGACCAAGGAGCTATCAAAACAAGTCTGGGATAAAGTTCTGGAGAAGCACCAATCAGGGCTGGGTTATAAAAAAATATCCCAAACTTTGAACATCCCCCGGAGCACCGTTAAATCCATTATTAAAAAATGGAAAGAATATGGCACAACCGCGACTCTGCCTAGAGGCCGTCCACCAAAACTCAGTGACCAGGTAAGGAGAAAGGTGCTTCTACCAAGTATTGACTCAGGGGGGTGAATACTTATGCAACCAACAAATGTCTTTTTTTTGTTCAATTAACTTTTGTGTCACAATAAAAAATATTTTGCACCTTCAAAGTGTTAAGTGTGTTGTGTAAATCAAATGGTAAAAATCCCAATTAAATCCATTTTAATTCCAGGTTGTAACACTACAAAATGTGGAAAAGTCCAAGGGGGGGGGTGAATACTTATGCAAGGCACTGTAATGCCTATTTTATATTTAGTTGATACAGTATCTTCTGTTATTGTTTCTTTAAACATGAATCTTTGAGTGCTCTGTTTAAGAGCAACTTCGAAGCTGTCTTAAAAAAATGACCTGTGTTAACTAATGCATGTTCTACAACGCTTGAATGAATGTGTTTCTATACCATGTTAAAACACATGGATTTTTGCTTTACTATCAAACAATTTAGTGGCATTGTGAATTTTAGTTTTTTTATTACCAACATTTACCCCACTTTAGTTAAGGCGGTGCACAGAATTTAGACTTGATCTGCCCTGAGGTCAGTATGTAGAGTGTCCAACCGCCCAGAAAAAACTGCTGAATATGCTATTACTATTGTAGAATGAACTGGTTGAAACAAGAAAACCACACTCTTTTTAATTTCCTAAGAAATCAACAACACATATGCAAAGGATATTGTTAGTTTTCGTGTTCTACAGACAGTTAAGAAAATTATTATATTCTTTTAAAATAATTTAAATACCTAATTCTATGGTATTTGTAAATATTGTTTTTGAAAGGGCTGTTCTGTTTTGGTAAAACAACATTGCATTTTACAATCTGTAATTACAATATCAGAAACAAACATAATAAACTTCACAGTATGTAAGTACAAACAGCAGATTATTAATCAAGCATCTTGATTATTAATCAAGTAGCTAAAATCAGTGTCAGGCAAGCTGTTAAATTAAGATTAAATGTGTCCTACTGCATTAATTGAGATCTACTAGCACCCCCCAAATAAACTGTGAGTTTACACAGACAGGTTTAGTTTTAGTCCTGACAGCTTTAACGTTACTATCCTGGATTCAGGATATGTTCACTCTGACACTTAACGTGTTTGTAAAGATGTTCTTAATCTGTCACATACTGTTACGCTGATTCACCACCATAAGCAAAAAATTACTTCACTTACTGTACCTCCCAGTGCCACCCAATAATCAAGCAGAATTTATTGATAGATACAAAATCATAAAATCACTTGTGATTGTCTTTGTTGTTTATAACTGTTATTGGATAATGAAGTGACTATAAAATGTACTAACGGGTGTGCAATTCATATCGCCCGACGCATGGGACATACTTTACCTTTACCTACGTAGTTTTATACTTTACCTGTCAGACAAGTACTTATTTTCTTCTTTTGTCACAACATTCTGTTGCTAGAAAAACTCCTGTAGATTTTTAGGGAGTCACACAAGGTCCTGAAAACTCGCTCTGGTGAACATTCTGTCCCCAGTTTGAAGTCTGACTGACATAACGTGACTTTCGGCTTGTGTATCAGGACAAATATCTACTGAAAGTATACCGTATTATACCTAAACAGTTGAGAATTTGAAGATTATTAAGAGAATAATGTTTTCACTCTATGATGAAATATACCCTACAATTACCAAGATTGAATGTAAAAAAAAATAAGTTATAAAATGTACTTAAATTCATTTTTCTTTAGAAATGTCTCCATAAGTGTAATTTAGCGATCTTCTACCTAAAAACTGTAAAAGTATCAGGGTAGCCTCAACTCACAGAATTTTATAAATACCGTGTCTGGGTTTCATTTTACACCAAATTGTTTGTCGGGTGCGTAATAGATCTGTCAACTCAACAACATCTTCTGTAGGGCTCCCGAGTGGCACATCCGGTAAAGGCACTCCGCCCGGAGTGCAGGATGTGCCCTATAGCTTGGAGATCGCTGGCTCAAATCCAAGCTATGCCACTGCTAACCGTGGATGGGAGTTCCCAAGGGGAGCGCACAATTGGCTAAGCGCTGCCTGGGTGGGGTAGGGGTTAGTTTGGCTGGAGAGTCCTTGGCTCACCGCACACCAGCGACCCCTGTGGCTGGCCAGGCGCCTGCAGGCTGTCCTGTACGCAATTCAGAACTGCATGGTCCTCCGATGCTGTAAGTTCTGAATATTGATGCATGGCAAGCTTGCAGAGCAAAAAAAAGCAGACGGCTGACAGGACTCGTTTCGGAGGACGCAAGTGCTTGTCTTCGTCTCAAGTTAGTTAGGGGGTTGCAGCGGTGAGCCAGGTTAAATAATAATTAGACATTCCAAATTGGGGATAAAAAAATGGAAAATTAATACAAATAATTGTTAAACATCTTCTTTCAGGTTGGTAAGCATTCTTGGTTATGTAAAGCAATTTAGTATGCTGTATCCGGTAATGCTGTGCTTTAAAATCATGGTATAAACAGTAATCGAAACCGAAACCTAAGTACCATACTGAAATGCTACACCTCATAATAAAAGGTATCTCTATTGGACTGGTGCATGCAATTGGACGTAGTTTGAATCTTTTTAGCTTAATTATTATTTCTGTTTTGCTGTAGCGGACAGTACTGTCAAGTCAGATTATTGCTGGATGTGATATACACTGTTTAAACTTGTTTGAGAGTTTCTGTTAATATTTTTCTCTTCCCCCCATCACTTACTCAAAGTAGATTAGATGCAGTTTTGAAGCTCAGTCGTAAACATTCCTTTGCGTCATCACAAACTGAAATCTCTGCACAGGCCATTCTGGCAGACTTTGACAAAAGCCAGTCCTGAGCTAAGAGGACTGATCAATCAAGTTGACAAGACAAAGGATATTCGAGTGAACTATCAATCATGAGTTGTGGGCCCGGCACGTTGCGTGACTTTAAACACCACCCATGAATTCAGCAGTCCAATCAAAATGGGTCGGCGCTTAATTAAAAAAGAAAGTGGTGCTGAAGAAGTAGTTCAGAGGGAGACATGGAAGCTGAACTGCTCTGAAGAAAGTATCTGAAGCTTGGAGAAAGCAATGATAAAATGTGCTGGAATCATGGGAGAATCTATGGTCTGAAAACTGGCTAAAACCATGTTCTGAGAAGGCTGAAATCAGCTTTGAAGAGAGCCCTAGCTCGTTGCTCTATGAGAGACTGAAGCAGTAAACGGTACACTGCCTTGATCTGAAAGCAGGTCTTGCTTTCCATGTCGCTGCATGAAACAAACGGAAGCATAGCCAGCAGATGGGCCTAAGGTCATGTACTAGCTGTACAGGAGAATTGCAACGAGAACACTTACAAACTACATAACTTTTCAATTGCAATGCATTCTTTGAACTGTGAGTTTACGTCTCATCAAGGGAACTATTTCCAGTTGGAAACCTTCCGACAAGTCGAAGATAATGTTGCAAGACGATTTGTTTATTGCGAGCCGAGGCAATACAATGTGTACTTCAAGCAAAGTACCATCTTCTTTTGTTGAACTTCAGATCCAGAGAAAGAAGCTGCAGTGATTGACTTCTTTGTTGAAAATTGATAAGTATTCAACATACCAAATATTAAACAATGTATCACTCGAGAAATTATCTGTAGCTTATGGATAAATTGTTCTAGGAGTAGAATATAACTTCCTGTTTTAGAGTGTGTAAAATGTATTTTGTTTGTTGAAAATGTGCAACTCAAAGGAGTTGCCTCATAAATGCAGAGAATTTGATCATTGCCCCATTTCTGAGTTCATTTGAATAACATATTATTAGTTTGGTAGATCACATCTAAATTAACACGGTAAATCTAATTTGATAAATTAGTTATTGGAATGTTGGATTCCATTCTGAATGGGAAGTTGAATTAATTCTCATGCATTTGATATGAAACAAGAAACAAGGATTGAAAATACTAATACAAAGTAGACACTTTGTGTCATCAGCCATAATTAATATTAGTATATTAACCATGTATGCTAGTAATGTTGTGGTCATTGTAATCGTTTGATCATAGAAATCAATGAACTGTATACTATTTATGCATATCTCTAACCAATTGCCTTTCCTTTCTGTAATATTAGATTACTTGTGCACCCTTTTTATTCTTAAATAAAATATTGTTTTATATTTCTGACACGATATGTGAATGTCTATTATTGTCAAGGAAATCCGAGTTCTGCATGATCCTGAACTTAAATAAGGTATATCTTATTTCTCACATTTTGACGTCACTGAGTGGGCGACTAGAGACTAATTTATATTTAAATAAATTGTATACCTAATTCACTACATTGCCATGTAAAATGAGATGGGTTCAGTTTTGGCAAGTATGTTTGGACTGAATTACATTTTCCTTATTTAATTTCATGAAGCAAAAATTATTATTAATCATTAATTGATTGTGTTCATTGTTTAATAAAAGCAAAATCATAAAAGTTATATTCTATTTGTGTGTGTGTTTTGTGGGACAGAAGGGGGCAAGTAGATTTTTAAGAAGGACAAGTAGATTTTTCTAGCATTTTGTCCCTTGGACAATATTTTTTTTTTCAATAATTGCACACCCCGTACTAATAAGTCAATAGAGAAAGATAGGTTATAATCCATACAATATTTACAAACAAAGTCCAACCTAGTGTAATATGTGTGTACACAATCATCATTTGCGCATACAGTAATTGGCATGGACTGAATACAAGCTAGGAAACCATTACTAAATAAGTTTAAAAATTGATTGTAAATGGTTGAAATAGTTTTAGAATCAATCTCATAATGTGTTTAGTATATGTTATATGAAATATGATGCAATATTATGTAGAGTACTCACTGTATAACATGTTTCATATAATTCTTAGACTGGCATACAATAAACACATTAAAAATCACAGAATGCCCTGAAAAGAAAACAAAAACATGTAATTACATTACTGTGAAAGAGTCCCAGTTACCTCCAAATCAGTTCAATGTTCTGAATTCATTTTTATGGACTACATTTCTAACAATTCTAAATTATTGAGACCATATTAGTAATGTATGGTGGGTTATAATTCTACATGTTGTGGGCCACGTGAAGCCTGTGGGCCGTGTAATGAAGGGCAACAGTTTAGAAACTGAATAGAATTACAGATAATCTGCCAGCTATTTACATTTTTGTTGAGCAGCAGACAAATGCTTCTTGTCTCTCAAGTTCAATCTCTTAGTTCAATTTCATACAAAGAAAACAAAAAATGAGTGCATGTCTGTTGCAGGCTAAGGCTCATAGAGATACTGTAATCTTGCACTTATTGTACCAGGCCAAGATCTTAGAACCCTCATTAGGCAAGATTGGAGACTGACTGGTGGAGCTTTTAACATTTTTCTATTCGATTGCAGAAAAGGCTTTAGACTTAAAAATTGTATGTAAGGCTGTGTGGCAAGTGCTGGATTCTGATAATGGTATAAATACACCATGAAGATTTTATGAGCAGAAGCCCAGTACTCATATTATTCCTTTGCATTTTTTAATATTTATGTATTGTTTTTTCAAATAAATTACTGCATACTTATGCCATAGACTATAACAGAATTTACATAACCATTACAATGGATGCAAAAGGCTTTAATATCTTTATTTGTCACTATAGCATGTATGTTACATACACATTTAGGTTACTTTGCTTAGCAACATTTTTAAAACAAGTGTAATTCTGAGGTTATGCATTTGAATTCAGGCTAAATCAGTCTTTTTTATCCCTAAAACTTTATTAATCTAATCTAATAACAAAAGGCAATACATAAAGTTACCTATTTTGTTTATAAAGCAGTAAAAAAAATTGCTTTTTACTCAACCAATATCATTCGTATCAGATGTTTAAACGTCTATAGGCCTAAGCGTGATGTCACATGCAATTTAGCTGTACATGACGCAGTAAAACAACCTCTACCATATTAGGAACACCTGTGACAAGTCTGCATGGTGTTTAAATTGGGACTCCTTAATGATCACCACCTTCTAATTCATTCAGGCGAGATGGTGTTGAAAGCAGTAGTATTGCGTTTTCTCCAGTATGTCTCATAATGGGTGCGTCAAGTAAGTGAGCCGCTCAGTGCAGCTCTGTGAAAGAATCCACTTAACGGCATGCTGAGTTCTGCTCCCTCTGAGCAGCTCAGAGCAGATTTCATCGTGTTAAGTAACTGAGCCGCTCAGTTACTTAACACACCCAAAGACATTTTAAGGCTGCTTTCTTGCCCATCATTACTGAAACTGGCTTGCAACAGCTTTTATATGGCTTGCAACAGAGATTATATTTGCATAACAATTAATCAGCCATGTGAGGGACAACTCATTTGCCCAAAAAGTGTGTGCTACATATATTGCCAGTTTCAATTTTTTTATGCATTTCTTAAGATGATTAATTACACTGAAATACATTCAAATGTCACAGGGCTTACAATGCTATGATATTGGAAATTAAATGATGTACAAATCATGACATTACTGTCAGCTAATTAAAACAGATTGCTTCAAGAATGTGAAGCCTTCATGGTTGTGATAAGATTCTAACTTTTACAGCTAGGGTAGACAACTGCATCGCACGCACCAGCTAACCCCCTGAAATTGACAAGGAACTGGTAGACCAAATAATTATAATGAACATAAAATAACTGATGCCACAAACAAAGTATGGTAATTGCTATAGAATAAGGAAACCAAAAATTGAGATATAGACGTGTTTTTATTGTCATGCAAATATCTACAGGATGCTGGAAATATAAAGTTCAGTCACTGGATTATTGTTAAAAAGGTATTCAGCAACTGTTTTATTCATTGAAGGGGGTAAATCACAGTAGAGCAAAGAACATGGTAATGTATGGAAAAGTTAGTTTTTTGAATTTCAGGAATTTAAATTTACAAATCTTTTTTTATTTTATTTTTTTGTATTTGTTGTGTCATGCATGAAAAATAAGCTTAATAGTAAAAATGGGTTTTGGGTTACAATTATTTGTTATTTGTTTATTTAGCAGATGCCTTTACCCAAGGCGACTTACAGAGACTAGGGTGTGTGAACTATGCATCAGCTGCAGAGTCACTTACAACTACATCTCACCCGAAAGACGGAGCACAAGGAGGTTAAGTGACTTGCTCAGGGTCACACAATGAGTCAGTGGCTGAGGTGGGATTTGAACTGGGGACCTCCTGGTTCAAAGCCCATTTCTTTAACCACTGGACCACACAGCCTCCTAGAACAATTAGAACAGTTGCAAGAGAAAAATACAATTTGGTAAAAATGTTAATTTCTAAACTGGCTTTTGGGAAAATATATTTAGAAGGATGAGTTCTTTAGACAATATTACGGGTTTTAGTATATTTGCCTGCCAAGTCTTTTTGAAGCAGCTCTCTGTTAGCTATAGCAGCTGTCTTATAGCCCTGAGATGAATGACTTGGATCCATCAGATTTTCAAATGGACATCACAGGTAGACTCACTCAAGGAGAACTTGATTGGATCTGTTTGACCCTCTGTGGTCATTTTAAAATTCCAGCCTGGATTTTTCACCCAGGGCCAACTGCAAACAGCCATCCTGACAATCCCAGAAACATGTAATGGTCCACAAGAAATGTTCTCTTTAACTCATGGTTTCCACATAGCTGAAATCTTTTCTAGGCTTGGCCAGCTTCTTCCACTGGTTTATATAAATGGTTTCACCATTGTATGCAGCACGAAGCTACCTGGGATTGTCCCATGGATTAAACTGGAAAGTGAGGTAGCTGCCTACCCCTAATCACCATTTCACGGTCACCATCAATTCCGTCAGAGTGGATTTGGGGGTGACGCTTTTACAGACCCTCAATGGGCAACTCCACGTTGTAGCGTACACTAGCTGAAGGAAATTAACCCACAACAGAAAGAGTGTCTGGGGGTGTTATGGGCGATTGAAAAGTGGCAACCATACCTCCTGGGTTGTGAATTTACAGACCACAAACCCCTGCATTGGCTCCTCTCACTTACTGGAATGGCAAACTATCCTTATACACCTTATCATGTTCTCCTTATGTTCTTACGTAAATAAGTATTTCACTGTCAGACTGCTCAGTAAGGTTTACATTGGTTTAGATAGACAAGACAAATCATGCCAGATTCCATAAATCGACTGTAGATTGTAGAGGGTATCACACTATTATTTTCAATAGGGATTTAGTCAGGACACCAAACTTATGACAGTAGAGTCTATAGTTATATTTGGTGCACTTTGGTATGATATAATGCCTATTTTATATTTTGTTGATACAGTATTTTATTGTTTCTTTAAACATGAATCTTGAGTGCTGTGTATAAGAGCAACTTTGAAGCTGTCTTAAAAAAAGGACCTGCGTTTGTTTAGTGGTGCAATCGGCACCCTAATTTCGTATCCAATTATCGTATAGGCATTTATCATTAACGATAATCGATGCATTGACGTTTTGTTTTTCAAAATAAAGAACAAACATAATTTTTTTAACAGAAGATCCAATAACTAAAAAAAGGACCTGCGTTTGTTTAGTGGTGCAATCGGCACCCTAATTTCGTATCCAATTATCGTATAGGCATTTATCATTAACGATAATCGATGCATTGACGTTTTGTTTTTCGAAATAAAGAACAAAAATAATTTTTTTAACAGAAGATCCAATAACTAAAAACACCACTGTGCGTAATCGTTAAACAGTAGACACAACTTACATTAAAATTAGAACACTTCCGATTATAAAAAAGAAATGCAAAGGACTTGACTTTTTAACAACTAAAAAGAATATGCATGCGTCCGCATCAGCTGTCCCTTTAACATTGTAATAATAATAAAAAATACTATATTTTAACAGAAGTAATTTCTATCTGAACTATGGTTGTTCATTACTGTTAACATTTTATGACCAAAACCAAAGCAAAACATTTGAATTAATCTAACATATCCTGACTAATTTAACTATCGTACTAAATTCAGCTTCTTTTTACATACTATTGCCATATAATCCAAACACAACATGCTTTAAAACAAAATAAGGCAATCGGTAGATCAAGAAAACATGACTACAATAGGCCTACTTCTGACATGGCTTATCCAACCCAAATGTAGAGGCCTAAAGTGTGTATCCTAGCAACGCGCTAATTTACCGTACTAACACTAAAAGAAGCACACCCTCACACCGGCAACAGAAGGCATCAAACTGGGCTCTAATTTGATGCATCAATTCACCAATATGTAATCGAACCTCAGGAAATTTAAGGACAGATGATCAATAATCGATGCATCGATTAATTGTTGCACCCCAACCTTCGTTGCCTAATGCATGTTCTAAACCACATTAAAACCCATGTATTTTTGTTTTACTATCTAGCAATTCAGTGGTATTGTGCTTTTTTGTTTTTTTATTACCAACATTTACCCCACTTTAGTTAAGGCGGTGCACAGATTTTAGACTTAATCTGCCCCGAGGTCAGTATGTAGAGTGTCCAACCTCCCAGAAAAAAACAATCTGCTGAATATGCTATTACTATTGTAGAATGAACTGGTTGAAACAAGAAAAGCACACTCTTTTTAATTTCCTAAGAAATCAACAACACATTTATGAAGGAAATTGTTATTTTCTGTGCTCTACAGACAGTTAAGAAAATTATTACTTTCTTTTAAATAATTTAAATATCTAATTTCATGGTATTTGTAAATATTGTTTTTGAAAAGGTTATTCTGTTGTAATAAAACACAACACTGCATTTTACAATCGGCAATTACAATAACAGAAATAAACATAATAGACTTCACAATATGTAAGTACAAACAGCAGATTATTAATCAAGCATCTTGATTATTAATCAAGTAGCTAAAATTAGTGTCAGACAAGCCGTTCAATTTGTCCTACTGCATTCATTGAGATCTACTGGCACCCCCCCACAAAAAAATTGTCAGTTTATACAGACAGGTTCAGTTTTAGTCCTGACAGCTTTAATGTTATTATCCTGAATTCATTTTAGTGTTTACAGTCATGAAATATGGATTCTGAGATTGCAGGAATACAGCTTCATTGTGCAGCACCAGACAGGCCACCTTAATGTTGCTGCCAATGCATTCACTTGACACCCAGTGTCTACATCCCTAGGTACCAGCGACACAGGATGTAGAGGCAGCAACTGAGGTCAGCATTGGGCCAGAGCTATCCACGCCAATGATCGCTGAAGCACAAAAATAGATTCATTTGCCAGAGAAATTACTGAGGCGCTTAGCCGAGATGGTCAGGACCCTGAGACCTGGAGGAATAACGGAGTTAATGGTCGGTACCAACAAATAAGGCAGCAACTGGAGCTGATAGCCTCCAATGGCGAAGAGTAAGGATGGCAAATGGTCTTAAAAACAGGTGTGTTGTTGTATTGCAGTTTGCCTACTGGAATGATACTGAAGGGCCTATACGACGACATTACAGCAGGTCACCTAGGCGTCTGGTTCACAGTTGAGTGTGTCAGAGCAAGGTTCTTCTGGCCAGGCATACAGGAGGATGTAAGAGCCTGGATGTTTCATGTCCACAATGGCGGCAGAAGAAGGACCCTTATCCAGCTAATTGTCCTTGGGCCGTTACATATTTGGGCCGTTAACTGCAGACTATGACACAAAACCAGTATGTCTTAGTGGCGTCACACCTGTTCACCAAGTGAGGGGAAAAGCTCACTCTACCAGACCAACTTTTCTAGAAATTATACATTTTCATTGGGGTATGTAAACTTTTGACTACAACTGTATAACTAGAGGTTGGTCAGATTTATAGGTGATGGTATACAGTAGAGTGTCAATTATCTGATCTTTGATCAACCGTAACGTCTAGTTAGCCGAATGCACCTTTTTCTGCTGCTAAAATGGCTACAAGATTTAGCTGCCAAAAAAAGGACCAAGCAGACTGAGGCAAATGAAAGTTACAGAATTATTCAGACCACCAAAATCTTAGATGGAACATTGTGTGCTTTAAGCTGTTGCAGATAAGCAAATTAAAACAGTCACCTCGTTCCTGATTTTTATTCTGTTTCATCAGTAAGGTCTGGAGATCCTTTCTATGTACTTTTATGTTATCAAATTCAATTGCATGTTATTACAATGCCTTAACAGCAAGTATCAAAGTATGGAAACATTTTACTGATTTTTTTAAAAAGTTCTGTAATGTGTCAAAGATGTACTGAATTGTATTTTTTGATGATTTTCAAAGTTTGTTATATGGTATGTTTAAATTACAGTATTTCATTACCTTAACTGTAGGTGTTAAAGTTTTACAGAATTGCATTAATTTAATGATTTGTAAAGCTTTGTAATTTTGTATGCTTAATGTGATAGAATAGGTTACTAGCTATATACCATCAGTAGGTACTTGTGTACTAAGTACTTGTATATGTTAACTTTATTCTATCCATTATTAAAGGTACAGTAATTGTTATTAATACCTGTTCGATTAGGCATACAAATCGTTTATGCAAACTGGTATCAGTCCCAATTAGTTTGGATAATTGACTCTCTACTGTACATCCTTTCTCAGCCTAGTATTTCACTTCCTCTACCTTAGTCACAATGTACGCAATCCTGCCTCAAAAAGATTAAGTGTAAATGCATATGACAAAAAATTTAAAGACATTTTATTGGTGTCACAGCTGTTCTCATGACATTATACAGGACTAAATACAGACTCATTACCAGATGTTCATAAAAAATAAATAAATAAATAAATGCAATGGGGTATAAACAGAATATTAAACAGCATGGGATACCATATGTATCATGCTCATGGAGGAGACCTTTCATAATTCACTTATTTTCTACAGCATTTATGAGCTTGCTGGTTCTGCATCTAAATTAATACAGTTTGCCTTTACTCCTACTAAGAGCCCCAAACACTGACAGGTCAAGCTGTTCAATTAAATGAAATATATATATATATATTTTTTTTTACATATGTGGTATTTAAAGGAAAAATTGATTGCCAATAGCATAAACATATTGCCCACACCAGAAAGTATGAGTGTGTCCATAAAAAGCCTTTGATTTGATTATGTGAGATCCAAACTAAGCACGTACATCAGATTTAATGGATGCAAAAATATACTGGGGGTCTATTTCAATGCATCTAAACAGTGGTGTAAGTTAATAACACCACCCCAATACTGGTAAACCTATTCTATCATAGACCTATTACCAACATAATGTTAAATAACCCCTCATGGAAAAATACTAACAGGATTGTTAAAAGGCATCAGCATTTAGATGTATAGATCTTTAAAATATGCCCCATTGTTTCTGACACCAGACCAAATCCAAATGCAGAACATCCTGTACCATCCATGTATGACACCCAAGAATAACTAGCTGTCAAAAGGAAGCCTATTAATAGAAAGCAATAGAAAAGTAGCACTTCAACATTCTTTTTAGCTGAAACACATCATGTTACAATGTGACAAATCCCCTCATGAGGTTCTTTTCTAGAGCTTTCTAGACCTGGGAATCTCCATACAAAATGAAAAAAAAAGTATGAAAACGTTTCAATTGATTGCACGGTTTACTTTTTTTTTTCACGGTTGCTTAGTATTTTTTGTTCATTTCACAAATAAACAATATATTAATCCATAAACCATAAACAATGAAGAACTCTATCCTGTAAGTTTGCCACGGCCAGCAGTTTGTGGCTGAATCTGCCATTTGTCATAAGATGAATGATAACATGATTGCTATTTGTCATCTAATGCACAACACACGTGTTTGACTTGGGACCTCTTTTGTGCAGCCCAGCAAATACTGTCACTCTTAAAATAAACCTTAAATGACATATGTAATCTATATAATAATAGTATGTTAATATGGAGTGGGACAGTGACTTTACCTTTAAAATTAAACATATTTATAAATTCCCCTTAGTATTAAAAACACAGCATTTGAATTTGTTTCTGCTGCAAAGCTTTCCTGAGCTTCAGAAACAGCATGGTCAATGGTGGTTGCACAGTAATGAAATACTCTATGCATGAAATCATTTAATTTCAAAAATAGGTGTAGATTATTTTAAAGAGCGTTATTCAAAAGGATATTAGTACTGAGTCAGTTTCTGGGTTTTTTCTTCTGGTTATGCTGATCTAGAGGGACTCAGGTGAGTTGTGAAGTCTGTAAATATCAGCATATCCAGACACTAAGAAGTATGCCATTGGAAAAACAGAAGAAAAATAGTAACTTCATAAATGGACAGGTTGGAATGTTCTCCATTTTAGTAGATTGCTGGAAGTTCCAAACTGCTTTATTAATCAATTTCTGTGTCTTTGGGTGTAGTTATTGTCTGAGCTTGTGACACGGGTCATGTCGACAAAGTCAGTTTCCTGCACAAATAAAAACAACTGACATCTCTCTGTTAAATATAACACTATGCCATGCAGGACAGTAATAACCCCAAAACATGTCACTGTCGTTTTTAAAATTAGTTTGCTTTTGAAAGTTACAGTACATTTCCAGAATATCAGATGATTGGCATTATCTATCAGTGTGGAAGTATTGTTTTATTAAAAGTGTCAGTATATGTGTAAAATTGTTTGCCATTTAAATTAATCACATTATCTGAATAATATGTATCTTCAAAGGGGGTACAGAAATTTTTTTTTTTTACTTGTCCACTTTCTTGTTTTTGTGATTAAGAGGCCTTTAGTCAAAAATATCTGAAAAGAATAGTATATATATATATATATATATATATATATATATATATATATATAGTGGGTAGAGCAAAATAGTTTATGATCTGCAAAGGTTAAGCCCCTATTTGGTTCTGCTTCTCCACACAAATATACACAAAGAAACACCCCACTTTGTACCGTATGATAAATAAAAATGTATACTTTATACACTACCCATAGGCTCACTTTGCAGTCTGAAAAAAAACTGTTATTCTGGTCTTGCAACTGACTACTTTTCCTGCTGGACCCATATTGTATAACTATTTGTATAAAATAATACTTATTTACATCAACATCATTTATATACCAAGGCCACAACTATAATATTGACAAATCATTACATGTTGAAAGGCATAAATATAGAGTAAAGGTTTTTGGAATTTACCCTCCATGACCTGAAATGTGTTGCATACTGATAAATAAATAATGAACACTTGTTAATAACAATAGACCAGAACAATTCATTTCTTTTTTGGTTGTTTTCGTGTTGTTTTGTCTTCTTCCTGAAGATAAGGATGGTATAAACATTTGCGCAAGGCTGACTCTTAGGTTGCTGATGGGAGTTCTGTCTAAGTGGAAGACTTTTAATTCTCAAATTGTTTCACTTCAGTAACTCTTTTAAAGTTGTTGCGCCAGGATGCCTGCCGGATTAAGCTCCATTGCCTTTTCTTGTTTTGAACTAATGTATTCTTGATCACCGTTTAATGAAACTATATACCACATGGAGATTTCACATTAGATAAGCCATGTGAAACCCTCATCAGGCAAGTGACTCTGGCTGGTGGTAATCCTTCAGATGAAAATTTCAGAAGAGCAGGTTTTCCAATTTAAATGAGCCCCTTTAACTATAAAAAAAACTTGGCACAGTAGGATTGCAAAAAAATTATTTCTACATCTTAACATTGCTGAAGTGATTTGGTAGAGATTCCACCATAAATATAAAAAACATTAGCTGGTCACTGAGGGGATCCAATTTACAGCCCATGGAGACAACTCACATGGCTCACTGGACTTGCCATTATCAAGTTTACACAAAGGAGAACATGGGCCTTCTTTTTATCCACAGCTTCCATTCCATACTCATTAAGATTTTATTTTATCATGCCAATATTACTTCATGCTAACCTCACTCCTGAACCATGCAACTCCTGTGCAGCATTTATTGATGCAATAATCTTAAACTCTAGCAGGACTAACTTGAGAAAAAGTAGAGCAAAAGTTATGTGGGGGTAAAGCCCTTGGAGAATAAATATATATAAATATATAGACTTATCAAGCAAACCCCATACTTGCCAACATTTGGAAACTGTTCAACGGGGTACCAGCGAGTCGGGGGAGTAGCTAACTTAATTTCCTCATGCTCCATTGGCTCCTGCATTATACACTAAATAATCACATCAAATCAAACTGCAGCATCAGGGAGGAAACAAAACTCTTCTCCAATATGATCGATATGACATATGTCAATAAACTGTGACCGGGTTTGTTTAAGAGCTAAACAAAGCAATTATATGCAATACATATAAGAGGAAATTCCATTCTGAAATCAGCTAAACGTCCTGTAAAAGCTTACGTATATTAACAAGGGATAAACTTTCACACACAATCCCTGCAAGGCAGTGCAGTGCACGAGGGTCAGCTGCCGCTAAACACAGAGAACAAACTTCCTAGAACTGTGAAGGATTTCCAAGGATAAATACTGGGACTTTCTTCCTATGCATCAGGACGCAGGACATTTGCTCAGAAATCAGGACTGTCCCGACCATATAGGGACTGTTAGCATGTATGAAACCCTGTTAGAGGTGCTTGATATAGTGATTTTGATAGATATATTCATAACAGATCTTGCCAGTAGATAAGAGAATAAAAAGTGCTGATGAACTTGAGACAAATGTTCTTACCTCGTTTTCTGCCATAAAGTTCTGCCTGATTTCGAACAAAGTGCTATGTGTTTCCTCAGAAAGTTCAAACCGCTTTTTACAGTTTGCAATCTCAGTCTGGAGGTTATTTATGCTAGACACAGCATTTTGGGATTTTAATTCCACTGCTTGAAAATCAATTCTAGAAAGATAAAAACACAATCAGTACCAGGGATTCATTCTTCAAGAACTGCACAGGGATTCATAGTCAGATTATGAACAGTATTCATTTTGACAGAATGCTACAAAAGTCAGTAATAGCTTGTTTTTTTTTTTTTTGGGGGGGGGGGGGGGGGGGTACCTCAGACAGCACCGAATTGGGTTGATCTCAGAGTGTGGTTTTGAAGATACGGGGTCAGTAACTCCTGCAAATAACTAGGTGCTAATCCATTCAGGACCTCGTAAGTTAACAGCAAAATCTTAAAATCAATTCTATACTGCACAGGAAGCCAATGTAAAGAAGCCAAAACAAGGGTAATATGTTCACTTTTCCTGGTTTTAGTCAGAATTCTAGCAGCGGTATTCTGAACAAGCTGCAAGCGGGATACCACACGTTTTGGGACACCAGAAAAAAGTGCATTACAATAATCAATTCTAGATGAAACTAAGGCATGCATTAGTCTCTCGGCATCAGATGCGGAAATAATTGATCTAAGTTTGGCTATATTTCTCAAATGGTAAAAAGATACTTTAGTAACTTCCCTAATATGAGTCTCAAATGAGAGATCAGGATCAAAGATGACCCCCAAACTCTTAATTTCTAGTTTAAGTTTTGATGAGAGACTGCAAGGGTCGAGCTCATGTAATCCCACATTTCCTTTTAGTTGGTTCTGTGATCCCACTAGCATAACCTCTGTTTTATCTGAATTCAACATTAGAAAATTCTGTGACATCCAATTAATTATTTATTTCTTAGCAGACGCCCTTATCCAGGGCGACTTACAATTGTTACAAGATATCACATTATACATTATACAGATATCACATTATTTGCTTGATGCTTGATGTCTATAAGGCAAGTAGCTAATAACACCCAGGCAGAAGTTCCTGGTTTTAGGATAAATATAACTGGGTATCATCAGCATAGCAATGGAAGTTCACTCCGTGTCTGCGGATAATGTCACCTAACGGTAGCATATATAATGAAAACAGCAAGGGACCTACAATGGAGCCCTGTGGAACACCACAGACAACTTCCGATAATGCTGATTTTACCTCCCAAAGAGAGACAGAGATGACGCAGGACAGAGAAAACATACCATAAGTCAAAAAATAATTGCTAATTGCTAAGGATTTATTGAGTGGTATGCTGTTAAGTGTGTAGAGATTCAAAAAATTGTGACATTGGATTGTTTTCTTAATTTGAATGTTAAATATTATTTCTAAAAAAACAAAAATGTATATAACAAGTCAGGCTATTCGTTTCTTCTTTAAAAATATATAAATCAATTTTACAGCAGCTGCCCATTGTAATGAAGGATTCCCAACAACTGCTGCAACTATACTTATTCATTTTGGGGGCTAGCTCTCTCATTTTTCCTTTTTTTAAGTTTCTGTACTGTAATTGACATGTCATTGTAGAATAATGGCAGTACAAAATGTCATTAGAAAACAGAGCAAAGGTTTAGCAACAGCAATGGGTTATTTTGTGTGTCTTAGAATTTCAATGGAAGAGAGAAAAACTCACCATTTCAATACATGCGTCCAATTAATAGGAATGTATTTACTAAATGTAATAATTGTCTAATGTTGAAATGTAAAGCAAAAATGAGAGAAGTAACCCTCGTCAGCCACAATACTGTCTTTTAATGTCCCATATTCCAGCAATAAACTCCTGTGAACTGAGCTTGTGCAAGATCGAAGGAAAAGCTAACTTGAATTATAAATTCTATTTTTATCCTCACAAGTATAAAAGTACAAAGCAAAGAAGTCAGTGGATGTAAGTAGCAAACTGACAGCAATCCCTACTGACCTTTCAAAGTTTGTGTTTCAAATGTCCTTTTTTATAGTACAAATGTTCTTATTTATTTTATCTTGCTCTTAATTGTATTAATAGTTGTACTGTGATTCTTGAAATGTATTTTTGTTTACGACTGTAAGTCGCCCTGGATAAGGGCGTCTGCTAAGAAATAAATAATAATAATAATACTCAAACCAGTAAAGCATGTTAACGATAGACTGTTTTTAGGAAATGTAGAGTAAGGATTATCATGTAATATACAAATTCCTACTTATCAGTTTCCATAATTTCCTACTGGAAACATGTTATTGATGTAATACATAAGTAGGTCGGTACTCAGTTAAATAAAGGGAAACAATGTGTGGAAACAAGGTAGCTCTCTGTCTGGGCCAACCTAAGTATTTCAAGTGAAAAATAAGACCTACTGGATAGTCAACCCATTACACCCCCCTGCTGGACACTCAGTGTTACACCTGAAATAATATGTCCTCACCACCAGTCATTTTCTACAGGGCTTCTAAGGCTCTCAACATCCCTGATAACACCATTGATTACATTTTGTTATACATTTAACACACCAATTGATGCAGAAGTATTTTACTCACTCTGCATCAACAAAGGTAAATAGTTGATATTAGGGACATTTTTTTAGTTGTATCCATGTTAGAAGCCTACTAGTTTGTATCTTTAAATAAGACTCATTAAATATAATGTCTTACTGCAGCTCTGCAGTAGCATCTTCTGTTACTTTTGCTACTTTCTGCATTGCAATCTTTGATGCTTTGACATTTTCTGTCTTTTTCCTGAGGTCTTCAGTCCTCATCAAGACATGATTCAGCTCATTTGAAACTTCTGCATTTTGTTCCTATAATTGGAAAGACATGTTACAAAGTTTAAACAGATTGCACCCGCCACAGTAGTGTATATCAAAAGGTAAAGTTCTCCTTGATTTACTTATATGTTTTGACTTCCCTTTTCACATAACATAACATATCACCTACAATAAAATTGTATACGTATGAGTGTTTAGATATGCACAGAAACATAAAAAATGGAATTTCAATAACTGGAAAAGTCTTTATAAATTATAATCTTTATTAATGCACTTTATTCTAACTTGGGTTAAGTCACTACAGTTAATTTAGATATAAACTATTTGTATCAACTAAAAGTGCAGATTTGATTTTTTTTTTAAAAAAAGAGGTACTGGTACAAATCGGCTAAATATTAACATGAAATAATTGTTCAACATAATATACTAAAATTAAATATTTTTGTTCACTGCATTTTTTGCAGCATGCACTTGATACATCATTAACAAGAATATGCCATCTACTGTGCAACAGTGCAATCAGCATCTAATCCCAATTACTGTACTACTGCCCACTATTTACTAATATCAGAAGTCTTCTTACTTAACAAGCAGTTACAGATAATTAACACTACATTTGCACAGAAGGTCACTTATTTAGGAAGTCTCTAAATCATAGGTTAATTACCAAAGCTGCTGGTTACGCACATGTGGGTGTAGGCCTGTTCTAGTAATCATTACATTTTATTTTCATTAAATGTGTTTTTTTTTAGTAACGAATGGGTGATTTGGCTATATTTCTGGGTTTTATTATTTTTCCATAATATCACATCACTTGAGCCTACAGTGAGTTTGCCAATGGGTATGTATCATGTTCCTGTGCTGTTTTCTCCCCAATTTGAAAAGTTTCATTTTAAGTCTAAACACCTAAATAGTGGATGTTACTCTATTCCCCATTGATTTTACTCCATAATAATAATAATAACAATAATATGAGGGAGCAACTGAGAGCCACTCCAAGCTGTAGTGATTAAACTAAGTGACCCACACTAGGATGAAATATATTAACTTGTTCATGTTGCATGTAATCAACAAAGAAAAAGGTCATGTGGGATCTGGGTTTGATCTTGTTAGTTGTTGTATTTGTGTTTTTATCACAATAATTGTGTCCTAAACCCCCTTTAGAGTGACTTTGTGGTAATACAAATATGAAAGCTTTACACTCTCTCATTTTGTTGTGAATTACTATATTCTTTTCAACATGCTTTTGAACTATCAGTTCATTCTCATACCTTTACATTTCTCAACTGTCTCTGTGCAGTTATCTTATTTTCACAAAACATTTCTTCAGTTTGTGTCAGCTTCATATCACGTTCCAGTAGAGTAGTCTTCAAATTCTTAACGCTCTAAAAGACAACACATAAAAATACACAATGTGAACTAAAAACTTTTTATCTTAAAGAAGCACATTAAAAACAATCAGAGTACATACAGCAGCTTGTTTAACAAATAATGTAGCTTGCACACCCATACAGGACAACATGGTAGAAATAATAGATACAAACAAATATTTAAAATCATCTGCAATACAAAATAGAGGGTCAGCCTCCCTTTGCTCTGTTCTAATGGAGCAGCTAAATAACTTATACTCATTTAACATCAGCCCTCTGATCCACTTAGGCTTACTATGTAATGACTAGGAAAAGAATGACATGGAAATTGATGAAAGATAGGGGAAACCATTTAAAAGGTTTGCAATTTCTCATTTAGGCCTTCCAGTTGATAAAATGAAACAACATAATTGTGGTGAGTGTCAGTCATGTCTAATATGACTATTATGTTTTATGGTTTTAAAAAAATAGCTAATTTAGATTTAGAAGTCCACACCATCTTAACAACTTCAGATAACTAAATAAATGTTGCTAGTAGATAGTAGCAGCAGTGATGTACAATATGTACCACACCTTCAAACTATCACAAAGACTAATGGCATGTTCTTGGTCTTTTTTGGCCATATTTTAACTGAGGGAAGGGCTTCCCACATTAGTCACTAGCATTTACCTGTTGTGGTTAAAACACCATCAATAATGAGTGCTTTGTTGATGTCTGGAGACCACCATTCTATATAGAATGCAATTTTAAATAATATATAAAATGTAAAAGAGTTGAAAATATCCATACAAATACTACACTCAGGTCACTGTGAATACCATAGTGTTTTGGAAGCTTTGGTGAAGTGTAAAGTCAATGTTTAGGGACATTGGAAACACTTACAGTACATGTAGCTTGATGCCATTGTCCTAAATATTCCATGTGCTACGGGGTGGGATGAGTTAAGAACTTGAGGATACTTTGTTTTCATGTGCAAAGCACACAAACTTGGTAAGAAAATGTTGTGCTGAAATTTTAGACATCGTAATGTTCTTTGAACTAACCCTTTTTTTTCTCTTTTCAATTTGATGCAACCTATAGTACTACTCTATTCTGTAAGGCACGTAACAGGCTTACAGAATAAAGTAGTACTATAGATGCTTTTGAAATTTTGATAAATAGTTGTTATTTGTCCAATTACCAGTAGACAGTTGCCTATTAGTACAACCAAACAAATATTAAAGTGTATTTTTATTATTACCTCTATTGCTTCCTTGTTAAGTGTCTGGAATTCTTCTACTTTCTTCTGATGCTGGTTAGTTTCAGTCATTACTTCATGAAATATCTTCTGAATGTCTTTTTTCTCTATATTTGCATCTGTTTGCCTTTGCTTTAGTTCAGCGTTATCGGAAGCTACTTTAGTCTGTAAACACAGAAGTCGGTCAACAGTCAACACAAGATGTGAAGCAAAACCATTCTTGTTTTTTTGTTTTGTTTTGCAATACATCAGCAGGATTTATTTAATGCAGGTTTTCTTTTGAAGAAAAGTACAAAACAGAACTTTAAATCATCCTCAGAAATGATGACGTTATACTACCTTTATTCTTACAAGTTCCTTGATTTCGTTCATACACTCTTTTCTTGTTTTTTCAATTGTTTTCTAAAAGGGGGAAAACAGAATTAGAAAACAAACTATTTGCTTTTAAAACATAGAAATATACACAAAACCAAACATTTCTGTTTCAATTACTAACCCTCATTTTAGCTTCATCAATGAAAATCTGCTGCTCCATGTCTTCCATATTTTCTTTAGTTGCACTGTGATTCATCACCACATGGGAGAGCTCTGCCTTCACCCTGATTGTGGCTTCATTATTCCTACCTATTGCTTTATGCATTCTAGTTCTGTCTTTCTGGATCCTTACAACTGTGTCCTCACTGTGGCAACATAAACATTACATCAGGTTTTTTGGGGTGCTTTTTTTTTTTTTTTGCATGAAATGGGAAGAGAAACATGATAGTAAGGACAATATTCATCACCAGCTTTTTGATATTTTTCTCAGAAAGAGGGACCCAATATTCAAGTATAACAACATTAACAAACAAAATACCTTTACACTATATTATATCTTGTCTGAAATGCACTAAACTGGATTGTGATACAAAATGTGATATGATGGGTCTGGTAGGTATATGAAAACTGTTCATGTCGTATATGTTAACACAAGTTAGAGAAAAACTGTGTACCTCTCCTGAATTTGTTTAGTTAAGTCTTCAATCTCCAGTTCACATGCTTTGTTTTCATCACACACAACACAGAGGTCCCGACATTTTCTATTGTATTTGTCTCTCAACTGCGCAATCTTAGATTCACCATTCGATTTCTATGGAAGATATCAAATATTTTAAAAGAATATTCCAACTACGTTTGTTATCAACATGTTCTGTAATTAAGCATCAGCACCCAAATACATAATTCATATAATTCAAACAAAGTTCAAAAACTCACAGTGATTTGAATGTGCTGCTGAAGTTTTTCATACTCATTGTTTAAGTCCTGGTTCTGCAATACTTTTTCTTCTATTTTCAACATTAAATCAATTGTCTAAAATAATAATAAAAAAAATATAAATGAAAATGGAAGTAAGTGAAGGTTTCAAAAATAAAAAAAATGAAACAGCTTTAATCAAGGTAGCATTCACATGCTCACCAAGATTGGAAATAACACATTACAGGTGTCAGAGCCATGAATCAACACATACATGGGTGACTTCACTATCCCTGTCACCAGGAACATTCACGCCCAGTTTAGGACCATTAATAAAATGACACCTGTGTTGGTTAAGTAAAAGTACAGAACAAACTAAATGAATGATTTTTGTTATATTCTGTCGCACTGCAATTCATTAAAAAATACAGTATTCGCTCTTCTTTAATAAGATGAAAAGATATACATAAGCCAGAGATCTGACATCTAAGCTGAAATAATATTACTGCATTCTTTTTTTTAAATGGTTGTACAATCATTTTTTAATTAATGTTTGGACCACCGTAGTGCCGCAGTACTGTAGTAAAGTATCACTACGTCTTTAAATGGGATATGTACACGTTAAACTTGTGACTTAAAAGGACAAACTCATCAGGTACATACTGGGTCCAGTTCAAAATGTATGATCCTTACAAATGATTCTATGCTTTTTGGTTTGAAGTGGTAAATGGCCCATATTCTTCTTAGAAAAAAGCAAGTAGCAGCAGGACCTGCATGTGTAGGTAGGAGAAAACCCAGCATGTCCTTTGTGTTCATCACCAGCTACTCTGAAGCACATTCTTATAGGTGGCTCTGAGTCAGGGTTAGCATTTGCACTGAAGCATGGTGTAATAAGATTAACAGCTCGCTACCAATATCAGCAATAGCTGCACACAAAGAACGACATTCCTCCATCCAGGACAGCAACCAACAGGAAAGCGTAACAGAACTAAGATGTGCCTGGGACAATTCTGGTCCCCACCACTTCTATTTAATTTTATCTTGGCAATGAAGCATGAAGTAAATAGCAGCTACTCTCATGTGATAAAATAAACAAGCACTCTCGTTTCATGTACATATCATCAACAGATAATGATACTTAATTAAAAATAAAGTAAGACTCCTGAGAAAAAGAAAAAAAATAACATCAGTAAGCCAAAGTTATCTCAAAAGTTAGCTTCTTTACTTTTTTATTAGTGTACTTATAAGGGTTGAATTTTACTCATCTAGTGCCAAATAAATATGGAAACACAAAATGATTCTCTTGTGTATAAAATACTATTTTCTGTATGTTCTTTTCCTTTTAAGCTCAAAATCATGGAAAAAGAAGACTATTTTGGCACTGGAGTCTGTTCAGATTGATGATTTGATCAGCATATTAATCATAATCTGTACCACACTAAAAATGATCTGTTTTATGTTTTTATACAGTACTCAACCAAATTGTATTTAATTAAATATCAGTAATAACCACAGCTCTGCACATTTTTGTTACTTTAATATGCTCTTAGCCAACACTAAGATGTGACATACGAGAAGAAGAAACTCTAGTCTGCTGAGTTAGCTCCTGAGGTGGAACAGCGGGGGTGGAGAGTCCAGGTAGTTAAGTCAGTTTAAACTGCCGGGGTCTGAGGACAACATTTTGGGCTCAATTAATTTCTTGGAAGCAACAAGCATTGATGGACCAAATGGCTTCCTTTCGTTCGTAAATTCTCTTCTTCTGTCAATGGTTTATGTTCTACAAATTTATGGTCAACAAATACATGACTTAAATGAAATGTAATTAAGATAAAATATTGACAGAGTTTTTCCAGACTTTGTTCTGTAATGCACAAATAGGAATATCTTTGTGTGGAGTCGTGCACAGTGATTTTGTTGCAGCTGCAGGTTGCATAATCTCTAAACCTAAATTTGCAAGTCGGAAAATAGCTTTATACACAAAGATAAACATAATGTTGACCTGGTTGAGCAACTTCTGTGTCATGCATTGCAGAACATGGGCAGAAACTAGACAAAAACAAAAACTATTCATTATCAAACAGTTACCCTATCACTTAGGGCAGTGGTACTCAACTCTGGCCCTTGAGATCTATTCCAGTCCTGGTCTTTATTACAACCAGGTCCTAAATTAATTAATTGCCTCTCAGCAGCTTCAATTAACTACATTAGAACCCGCCTGGAGTACAAACCTGGACTGGATTAGATCTCGAGGGCCAGAGTTACCAGTGATCTAGGGTGTCTATGTGTCGTGGATTGCAGAACGCCCAGAAACTCTCACATTTTTCATAGCAAATATAATAATCCAGTCATAAGTCTGAATAAACCAGGTATCAGTGACAGCTAATACTTGCTTCATTTTTCAAAGCTGTTTCCTGTTCTTTAAGTTTAGGAATTATTTCCTGTAGTTCTTTGAACAATTTGTCTTCGTCTTCCATCTTTTTTTCAATCTCCAACACTTTGTTGCAATACATATTCCAGATTAATTTAGTCTGCTCTAAATCTTTTCTGTCAAAACCAAAAAGACACATGCAAAAGTTAGTTTTTATTGTGCTTCAGTTGTATGCTTTTTAAAAATATAACAATGCAAAGAAAATATAGTTTACCAAATGCAGATAACAATAACTATAACTATCAATTAAAATCTCTTATTATTTTGTTTGGTTCATCAAGGAGATAATGGAAAACATTACAAGGGGATTTTTTTGGTCATCTTTTTACCTTACCTAACGTTAATGCAAGGAGGCAAAGTAAATATTACCAAATAAGCAAATGCTGTAACTGTCTCTTAATTAAGGCAGTGAGTTCTTGTGACAGTACACTTTATTTTAAGGATCTGCAGGCATGTATTAAGCAGAAACTCAAAAATATTGGACCATCGATTTTTGAGCGTGTTATAAATTAGGGGTGTGCCGATGCTTAATGTTTTTTTTTTTTTTTTGGTCAGCAGGAATTAATTCATTCAGATTTTTCCGGTTAAAATGCAGAACTATTTACCTCAATATATCTAAAGAAACATTCGAACTACATAAAAACCATGAACAGAAAAGTTGGTCATCACAGATATCGCTTTCCAATGGTAGCAAAGTGGAGAAATCCACAGCTAACTTCTTTTACAGTTTTAAGGTGAAAAATGCGCAAACATCCTTCCTCGTTTTTCTTTGAAACCTTTAGCAATACAATAAAAACACCAGTTGGGAAATTACTCAGCTTAAGATATGATTTTAAAAGATATCCTCAGTTTTTTAAACAACCGTGTAGTTTTCTTTTAATTTGAAATCAAACATAACAGTGAAAACAGTAGAATGATTGATTATGGGAACACCTGTAAAAACACACATCTAAATATATAAAATTATACAGTCTTGGTAAAAAAAAAAATAAATAAATAAAGCAACATGGTTCTTTGAACATTGTTTTGCAATAACGTGGTTTTGTTTTTATGAAGGGCACAGCAAATTAAAATGGTCCATGGACACTGTATGGCTACTACACTTCAGTAGTTACTGTAGACTAGTACTGTAGTTTCTAGTACTGCCTCAGTTAATGGTAAAACTACATTTTCAATATGTTGATACCAGAAGACTAAAGTACACTAAAATTCTTTCTGAGTACAGAAAGCCTTCTTCGCTATTCATGTCTTTTTTCTGAGGGTTGTTAAGTTTGTTTTTTCAATCTGTTTAGATGTTTTATTAGTATCTCCAGTGTATACAAATTGCACTGAAATCAAAATGCCTACCAGTGCAGTGAGACACCCTGTTAGGACAATGTCAGATTTATCCACTTGATGGTAGAAAAATTCTTATTTATGGCCACAATCAAATTAATTGCTCAAGTTATGGTTTATTTTTAATTTAATAACATTGTTTTTCTTTAAAAAAAAATCATTATAATATTGAATGTGGTATTTCTTTCGTTTTTATAATAATGTGTGGGCTTTGTAGTCTCGTTACACATGGTACAATAAGTATACTTTTTATTTATTTATTTATTTATTCATTTTTAATTTTGCCCTTGACGTTTTGCTTGCTAGGTTGTCATGCTGTGAGTCTGTGTCTGAAAATGTGATTCTCACAGCAACTCTGCATCACCAGGCTTGTACAGCCTCAACACTTAACTTCCCCCTGCTGCTAACAGGAAGAAGAGGCTGAATTTAATTGCCATCTGCATTTTTTTTTTTCTTCTATGGGAAGACAGTTTTTTTTTTTAAAGTCCTGACTAATGTGAGACCCTTGCTTATTGGTCAGGCTTTCTGTCAATTTAAAATTCAATACATTAAAAAAATGCCGTCAATCAGGAGGAATGTCACTGTTCAGGGGACATCTCAAAGCACTAGGGAGAACAATGTGACTTGAATGAAGAGCAACTCTGGGCGCTTACCGGAATGAATTAAATTAATTTAAATTAAACTGAAACAAGCCTTTTACAAATGTGTTAATTTCACAGCAAGATAAGCTGAGTCCCTCATTTATACAAGTGAGTTCAATCATTTGGCAATAAACTTTGCATTGAGAGGGGGTTCATCCTGCAGACGGATGGGTCTCGGGGCAGTGTTGTCTCACGAGGTGTGGGGAAGTGAACACCTGGTCATGTCTATCATCAGGAAGCTAATTTCCTCGCGAAAATAATTATAATACCATCGAAGAGGAGTGGGCAGTTGACGCACTCTGGTACTAGCCCCCCACTAGCCCTTGCAGAATACAATCCAGCAGAAGCTCTGGCCGGAGAACTGGATTAACAGACAGGAACTGACAGAATACCAATGAGAAAGAGACAACAGAGACAGCGGAAGAAGGCAACCTCTATAGTTGTGTAACGTACCCACACTGGGATGTGGTTTAATTAGCTCAGGGGATCTGGGCAACCCCAATAGTGATAGTGAGAGGAGAGAAGAGTGTGCGTGACACTCGAGCCTCACCGATTAGTGGAGGCTGCGAGATGCTGCATGGAGCAGCAGTCTTTGTTTGTAGTTTTGTTAACAGTGCTTATTTTCTCTTTTGTTTGTACTATTATTTTACGATACCAGTGCATTCTTAAACAGACTTGTGGCACCAAGCATATTTAACGTTGTTGATATTGGACTCCCCAGCTCAAGGGTGCCCCCTTGTGTTAAATAAATCTTGTGCGCCTGTGTGGCATTTTCAAAGAAACCTGTCTGACTCCCGTGTCCATCAGTGAATCAAACACACACCCTATCACACCTACTTCAAAGCTAATCACTCTGCCTGAATTATCTCCCAGTGTTGTATTTGTTTGCTGAGTTTAATCAGAGGTTATATCTAATTAGCAAATCATATTATATCGTTACCTTTGAACTCTACTGATTCTACCTGCTTCATAGGTTGCTCTGTTTTATCTCATTATTCGTAATATGGTAGTGAGCGAGTAAAAAAGTACACTGGATCACCACCACAGAGAGCAACTGAACAGCAAAACAGAGTGTGAAAGTTTTCTTTTTTGCTACTTGAAGCGCTTGGCTTCACTCTGATCACAAGACAAGGCTCTCCAAGCTAATACTTATAAGCACACATGGCACAGTTGAAAGTTACAATATCACATTATTTCTAAAGACCCACAATGGTAAAATAAATGGCTAAAGGATTAGCAGTAGATTAACCAATAAGATTACAGTAGCAGAGGAAGCTTGCACAAGAATAATGTATTTCAACTACAAGTGTCACTGAAGCTAATGGAACATGTATTATGTAGGGGCAGCAGTGTGGAGTAGTGGTTAGGGCTCTGGACTCTTGACCGGAGGGTCGTGGGTTCAATCCCAGGTGGGGTACACTGCTGCTGTACCCTTGAGCAAGGTACTTTACCTAGGGTAATAGTATGTAAAAAATAATGTGATATCTGTATAATGTGAAATAATGTATAATGTGATATCTTGTACAATTGTAAGTTGCCCTGGTTAAGGGCATCTGCTAAGAAAATAATAATAATAATAATAATACTGTGACAGAGACATTATGATTCTTGGTGATAAATCTCCCTCCCAACCTGTGAGGGTGTTGTGTAAAGGGAACAGAGTGCCCTGGACTGGATGGCCAGACAAATAATTCCCAGGGTTAGGTGAAAGTCAGCCATCTAGAAAGGGGGCCAAGCTACGGTACACTAAATCATCGACCCGTAAGGGAAACTATGTGGCAGCCGCAGATTGGAGGAGCGCTTGCAATCATTGCATGATTGGTGGTATATAAGGGGATGTTGCAAAGTGATCTGTTCCTTTGTTATGGTTAGCGCTAACCGGAAGAAGAACCATATTATTGTGAATCATGATTGTTTTGTTTGTTTTTGTCGTGTCTAATTATACTTGTTTGTTATTTAGACAGCCAACATGATCCGGAGCCGTCGCTACATGCCAGTACAAAACCCGGACCATGAGCACTACAGCACTCACTTTGGACTGGTGACCGTGCTTGTATATTGTGGGTGTATTAAAGTGTTTATTGTTTCAGGACTGAACCCCTTGGTTATTCACTATTATTTACCATTTGTCATCAGACTTTGGATTATAAATAAAAGATCATTGCACCTGGATTATCGTTGTCTGTCTGTTATTGATCACCACATCCCTCCTGCATCTGCACATTGTTAACCACTTTGCCACATATACTGTATATATATATCTCAAAAAAGTACAGTTCCAGCCGTAAAGCCACAGAAAGGAAAAAGACGACAATTCCCAAAAATCCAGGTCCTCAATCAAAGTTTCAACAAAGCAAAGTTTTTATTCTTACAAAAATCTGCTTACGCGTTTCAACAATATGTCTTCATCACAGCAGTACATGAAACGTGGATCTCAGACCTTAAATACATTAGGGGACATAGATTAGCATCTTCATTCAGTCCCTCCCACACTCACTTAGATTTGTGTGTTTGGAGAGGGTCTAGGTCTCAGCACGTGGGGGTAATTTGGTAAACCAGTTAATGCGAAGAGAAGCATACTGGATATTCACCTTACAAACACTGGAACCATTTGGACTGAATGAAGATGGTATCTATGTCCCCTAATTTAAGATCTAAGTCCCCTAATTTAAGATGTAGACCAGATTTCTATCTCATTATAAGGGGCAAATTGATTACTGTGAAATATGGCCAGCTATATATATGTATGAATGCATTTGCAACTGTTATAAATTCCGATCCTGTTTTTTTATCCTTTTTTGTGTGTTTTATTATACTGATTAAGGTCAATCATGCTTTCCAATTGATGAGTGAAATTGGACCTCATTATTGTGGAATAAATTATATAATCTTAGCTTGTTCGGTACACTAATCTGATCGTAAATAATTGTAATAATTGGTGATGCTAATTGGACATGCTCTCATGGTTTTACTTATTGACTGTATATATAAAAGGTTGTTAATATTTAAGTCAACAATTTAACCTAAAGACATCATTATTCATTTTATAATAGATTATCACGTGCAACCAACTGTCATAGTTATGATAGTGAGTGCTGTATGAATTTAAGGTCTGAGATGCACGTTTCATGTACTGCTCTGATGAAGACATATTGTTTAAATTTTTGTAAGAATAAAAACTTTTTTGATTGAGGACCTGGATTTTTGGGAGTTGCCGTCTTTTTCCTTTCTGTGCCTTTACGGCTGGAACGGTACTTTTTTTTATACATTTTTACAGCGCTGGTACACACATCCTTCTAATATATATATATATATATATATATATATATATATATATATATATATATTATTTGAAAGTACTTAAAGTGCTTTTGTTAGAATGCTGAATTCTCATTTGCCAAATTTCCCTAATAGACACTCAAAAATGTATAGAACTGTTAGAAATAATCATTGTTCTTCAATAAGTCCTGCAGGTTGAAGAGTTCCAGTATATTTGTTGATTCAAGAGCAAACAGATATACAACAGCTGATGTTTTTTTTTTTATATGGAAAGTATAAGAAATGAATGTGTCTGCAATATACAGTGGAAGTTCTGCAGGGGAACTACGTAATTAATTTTGGTAACTGTAAAATATTTCAAACGTATAGTGGTGGTTTACATTCTTTGAATGTCCTCATTCAATATACATACATACTTACTGGAGCTCTTGCAATTTATACGTGATGTCATCAATTTCCTTAACCATATTTTGTCGTTCTTTCTTTGCTTTAGAACTGGCATCATCAAACTCCTGCTGTTTCTGCTGATGTGCAGAGTCAATCTCTGAATTTGTTTTATTTGACTTGAAAATAAGGAAGTAATATTTACAAGGTTAAATTAAACAGTACAAGTAAAAAAAAAAAAGTAAATAAAATATAAAAAACTGTAAGAAAATACAGATAAGGAGTTCTGAAATAATGCTTTGCCTTCCTTATTTTCAACCACAGCCTCAGTTAGAAGTTAGAAATGTGTTACTGAATTTGACAGAATAATGAAGTATAGGTCTCTAAGCTTGAAAGAAGTATGTTTTTTTGTTTGTTTGTTTTTAACAACAGCAATATAAACAAAAAATAAATGCAAAGTCTTTCTCATTTACATTCTTTTAATTCCACTGAGAAAAAAGAAGTGGTTCAAGGTTTGCTCTGGAGTTAAATATAAATTTGGTAGTGTACTACTAGTTGTTATTGTACTAAAATGCATGTTATTAAATGTTTTCTGTCCAATTCAACCAATTTTTAATAGTGGTTGCCAAACTCAAAATAAATAAGTGCATGTAAAAGCTATACTTGTTCTTGTGACTCAGTAGGTTTATTTTATACTGTTTGGCAAATATCTTTAAAAGGACAGTTCTGAAGAAAAGGTAATTCTTTTAAACTTTACTATTGTATCTGGTATCAAAATATTATAAAATACTATGCTAGAATAGAATACCTCCTCCTGAGATTTTTCTATGAGACTTATCGTAAGGTTTTCCTTTTTAATCTTTTCTTTCAGAAGTGGACCGTGCTTCTTCACAAAGTCAATGTCATCCTGTAGTCTCTGGTTCAATACTTCGGCCTTTGTCAGCCGTTCTTGCACTTGTTTTACCATTCCATCTTTACATTTAATATGCCATTGCAGTTCGCAGATATCTCGGGCACAGGCTTCATTTTCTGTCAATCAAAAACAATTGTACAAGTACATCAATCTATTGGAAATTAATTCAAACCTGTGTCTTCAGAGTCTCTGGTACATCACTGCCAGTTGATGGACAGCAAGAATATGTCATCAAAATCATGAAGCTGATGTGATATCTATCATGACCTGATGCACAGACCCCGATTAGCACTACTCTTGTACCCTTTTCCACCTGCACTCCCGAGCCGTGAGGCCCTCACGGCTCGGCTGGTTTTCCACTAGCAAGATACCCGACCCGAGCCGACCTGTACAGTGAATCTCCAGCCTCGCAACATATCTGAATCTGGCTCGGTGCCGACTACTTAAAGTGCTAATCTGGGTCTGTGCACAATGCCAGTTGATAACACAAAAGCTGCATGACTGTTAAATATATAAAAATAATGAATGTAGTGCAATTGAAATATATTTAGATCTTCAAATCTCAACAGATTTAAAAGCGGGACCTTTAGCTTTTAAGCCTTGACTATTTGCCATAACTACATGTTTCAGAGAACCTATACTGTACCTACAAATAGAGACATATGCTGTATCTGATTGTCTGCTCGTGTCCCCCTGTCATTTTCTCAATTGTTAAGGTATTTGACAGGGTGTGCTCTGTTGCTGGTTCCTCTGCACAAGCTTGCCACTGCAGGAGCAGTTTGGACACACAGCGGGAGAAGCGTTGACGATCAGCTGGTGGAACAAGGAGGCTCGGCCAGGGTTTGGTTGATCGGGAGGTACAGTAGTGCTTACCGTTTTCACGGAACCTCTATTTTCTTAGCTGTGCTTTGACCAGTGTTTTGTTTTTACTGTTTTTTGTGTTTATTAAATTACGCACTGGGGCTACCATTGCTGGTACCCTATTGGAGTTAAAATGAAATTAATCTGTGTGTTTGAATAAAATCAAAGCGCCTGTGCAGCGTGTCAAGTACAATGTTCTATGTCTGGCTCCAAAATCTAATGATCACCCACACATGTAACAAAACCCCCTGTTACAAGCTACTTTGAGATTTTTCCTCTAAGACTGACTAAGTCAATATGCTGTGTTATAGTATATAAAGCAAAAGTGACTGTGGTTTATGTAGGCATTGATTGTTTTCTCACACTCCATGGTAGCTGATGGAAATACAAAGAGTGACACTCTAGTGCTAGTCGTAATACCTTTCTGCACAGCTGCTGGGAGCTGCTGAAGCCTCCAGAGTGACAGGCAGTCGATTTTCTTGCCTAATGTTTTTCTTCGTTCCTTCTCTGTCTTTAAAGCTGCTTCTGCCTCTTGGCAGTCTGCTTCCAGACGTGCTGTCAAGTCAATAACCTCTGATAGCACGGCGCTGGTCTCCTCTCTTAGAGGGGTCGATGTGCCACTTTCTGGATCAGAGCAAGAGAAACAACAACTAGGAAAATGAAAACTGAGCAACAGAAACGAATGCATTTTGAGATGCATCACTGTTTCCTATCCTTTTTTGTTTGGAAGTCAATACCCAATAGATATACAAAAAAAGAAATTCCCAATAAAAAGTGACAGAATCCGGACTTAGACTCTTGCTTACTGTGAAACGTGCTATACCAGATACCCATGTTTTGAAGATCTGTTCAACTACTATAATCAATGACAGCTTAAAAAAACTGTTAAAACAATGTTCTGGTTATATGATGATAATTATCCAATCCCATATTTATTTACCTTTATCTTTATATGTATAATCACTTGTTAAATGATAATTAATTACCTCTTGCACAAAGTCCCATCCCCTCAGCAGTGAGATCAGGCAAAAATAAGGTACTAACAAGAGGCTGAACAGCACTGGGGTCTGGTGATGAAAACCTAATGGAAACATAATTTAATCATGACATGGTTAAACATGGTTAAACAGTGTGTATGTTAATCTACTTCAATCAGGCATTCATCTAAATCTGCTGTGAACTAAATATATACTAAATAAACACTCTAGTCCCTCAATAGCTCTTATTATTGATGTAAGAAATATACAATTAAAAAAAAAATGTATGTGTAAAATAATATGTAACAACTAGTGTGCTATCAAAATAGCATAAATAAAATGATGTCATTAACTGCCAGACAATGAATTAATTAATTATACAATGCTGCTTGCTCAGTGAAATGGAAATGTAACAGAGTAGAATGTGCCTATACCAGCATCCTTAAAACAGACAACATTTTAATGAAATACACCTTGGGCTGTAAACAGTAACACAATGAAAATAATAATGAGAGTTTAATTATAAAATGCTATGTTTGGCCATACGTAACTAGGCTTTACAAAGTTCAAATCTGATAAATCCTTTTGTGTGGCTAATGCAGCTGTGAAATGTGCCTTTTAATCAGATCTTAGTAACAAATTAGACAGAAATCTAAATCTAAATTGATGTGCAACTTAAAAGCAATAACACACGACAGAATGTAAAAATACGGTCCAGTATCTGCACACCAATATCTGCAAGTCTTGGAGTGTTTTATTGTGCTTGTAAAATGGCTTCAGAATGCTTCAGAATGGATCTTTAAGTAAAAAAAAAACCCTAACAATTTGAAAAATGCTTGCAAAATGTCATATTCATACATAGATATAAGTTACAATTTTCTTCGTGAGTAACATTATTGTGCTTAAACATTCTTACCTCACAACCTTGCCATGCTGAACTTTCAGAGGAAACATCTGACTTGGTGTGTGTTCCAACTGCAAAATTAAGAATACTGAAATTAAATCTTAACTACAGGTATTTTGCCTGAATATTTTGGCATCTTTGTTTTTTATGCTCCATAAGCAGAAACAGCACTAAAAAATTATACGAAACACACATACCAGGTAATAAATTATATATTCAGAGAATGTTGATGTTAAAAGCATCCCTTTACGAATCACATAGTATTTAAAAATGTATTATTGAAAATCTCTGGAAAAAAGACTAAAGGCAGGCACTAACATAGATAGCATTAGCAGTGTGTACATTAGCAGCAAGTTTCAATTTAATACATAAATAATGTTGTCAAATACAGATCCTTCATAGTGTCAACATGTCTTAATGATGCAGGTGCTCAGTTTACAAATACTCAGATACAGGCCTGTGACAGAAATACAATGATTCTTGGTTGTAAATCTCCCTCCCGACCTATGAGGGCGCTAAGCAGCGAGAACAGAGTTCTCTGGACGGGCTGGTCTGACAGTTCTTTCCCAGGGTTCAAGGGAAGTCGGCCAGCCTGGAAAGGAGCGAGACTCTGTTGCAATAACCCACTGACCCGGAAGGGAAACGACGTGGCAGCCGCAGATTGGAGAGGCGGTTGCACTCGTTTACAAAGGGGTCATGTGTGACGGCATAAAAGGGGACGGAAAATCGCAATCTGTTCCTTCACATTTGGTTTGGTTTAACCCTTTGCGGTCCATTTATTAATTGCGCGTCAGGCACGCCAGGTCTAATTCATTTTCACACGCGCAGTTAATTTTAGACGCGCTGTTTAAAAGTATTTTTTTCACAGTCAAACTGGTTTAAACGGCCCTGCATATCAACAAAGCACTCACTAGGCATCTCCAGCCCCGCCCCACCCTTTCGTTCGCTATAGCTTTCACCTATGTAAGAAATAAATAATAATAATAATAATAATAATAATAATAATAATAATAATAATAATAGTCATACATACCAATGCATACCAATCAATCATCTCCTGATCACTCGTTTTATCACCAAACTCCTCAATAATGCGATCCAAGTCATTATTTTATTACTATAACATCTCAAAAAAGCTCTGCAAATGTCCGTGTTCTCTGTGCGCTGATTCACAGGCAGCCAGCTTGTTTACTTACGACCGCCCCGTTATCTGATACCAGGGCCATGTATGACTATTCATGAGATACGCCTTTTTTTTTTTTTTTTTTTTTTTCAACTTGTCTCGGCTCCTGTCGTTCCCACTCGGCCATTGAATGATTTTCTCGACTTTTTCCAGAGAAAAAACGACTAAAACCAGTTTTTTGCGTTTCTATAATGATGTCGGACAGGGTCCGACAATGGACCTGATAGGAATAATTGCAATGTCGGACCAGGTCCGACAATGGACCACAAAGGGTTAAAATAAAAATGAGATGGACCCTGTGAGAAACAGTATTGTGAGTGTTGTGTTTTGTTTGTTTGTAATTGTCTTGTTTGTTATATTACTAGACAGCTAAACATGTTTCCAGAACTGTCTCCAAGGGCCAGCACTAAGCCAGAACATCACTTCACCACTGTCAATAAATAAACTTGTATCACCCACCACGAGCTCTACTGCATGCACCCAGGACTGGTGACCGTGTCAGTATTATTGTGGGGCGGATATTGTGTTTATTATTTGGGACTGTAATCCCGTTATTGTCTACCCCGTGCAGTACACATTGTTGTGCATTTGCGGGGGATTATTGTTTTGGTCACCAGACATGGATAAAAAGAAAATAAAGTCCTTTCCAAACAGGATTACAAATCTGTGTGTGTTTCATTACTGCACTGCATCACCCCTGCACCTGCATCCACTCAGCCACTTTGCCACACGTGGTGTCAGACACGGGATATGAATTGCAACGCACTGGCGGAGCTACTGGAGGCACTGGACAGCAGACGGGACACAGAGGAGAGAAGGAGGGGGGAGCGTTACACTGCGCTCATTGAACGGGTAGTGCTGGCACTTTCCACAGCACCAGCCCCTACAGGAACACCAACAATGTCGGCACCGAAGGCTCAGGCGATGAAGATGATGGCGGAGGATGACCCAGAAGCGTACCTGGTTGCGTTTGAGCGGCTGGCTACCAGCGAACCATGACCACGGGAGTTCTGGGCAAGCCAGATTGGACCCTGCCTGATCGGGGAGGCTCAGGCAGCCTACCAGGCTATGAGCGACCTCAGCTGCACCAGTTACGACCTGGTCAAGCTGGCCATTCCCCGCCACCTCAACATTATGGCAGAGACCCACTAGGTACGGTTCAGGGAGTACCGAAGATCCACAGAGACACGCCCCAGGGTGGTTGTGGAGCAGTAGTGTACCCACATGGTACACCTGCTGACCCCCGAGAAAACCAACCTGCAAATGGGGAAAGCAGTGGTTGTGGAGCAATTTTGCCATGTGGTCAGTGCCGATACCCAAGCATGGATACGGCGCCACAAACCCGACACCCTGGAAGACACCGTGAAACTGGCAGAGGATTTTGAGGACTCCCTAGTCTCAGCCTGGACCGGGATACTGTTGGCTCCTGCCCTTCGGTAGGACCGATTAAAACATCACCTGTTAGTAGGGGTGGCGGAAAAGTTGCCACACCCAGTTATTCTGGGCCGAGACTGGCCAAAATTCAAAGGACCGAGGTCATGAGGCTGGCGCATGATATCCCTTTTGCTGGGCACCTTGGAGCTGATAAGACAAGGGAACGGATATTGGCTCAAGACCAAGAGTATGACCAAGAGTAATGACCAAGAGTAACAAATTAAAACTTTTAATTAGAACAGTGGTTTTGTGTTTCTACCTAGCAACATGACCTGAATGCCGTAGATCCTGAAAAAATAATAGGGTTGTTGACAGTTAAGTTTGTGTGAGCCATAATAACCGTGGCTGTAGTAATCCCATTGTGGCGCTGGTACAGTAGTTTAATATTACACATACCGGCGCATATGTCGCACCGGCCTATTAGTCGCTCCCCCCCCTTTTAAGGGCCCTGCAAAAAATGCCTAGAAAATCGACTTATACAATGTTTTTTACGGTATGTAAAGTATTTATTGAAAGTACTCATGACTTCAAGGTAATATTGCATTTTACTCACCCAAAATACATTTTACTCACATACAGCCTGATTTTCAGAAGGGGCAAAATGAAAAACAGGTCACAAAACACCATTGCAACACCTGATAGGTGGCAAACTGTATTTTCAAAAGTCCTATATGTCAGTTGTGCAATGGCATTTCAGCATGTGCGCTTTGTAAAAATGCACTCTCATTACAGCTTGTTAAGCAATTGTACGTAATTAGTTCTATTTTGCAAATACCGTCTTATTTTCAAAAGATGCAAAACACTGATGTGCCCACTTAGTACAACAAAAATACACTCGCTAATTAAAACATGACCCCTCTTGTGTCTTATTTAAACTGCAACCACTGACAGGGTTGCTGAGCTGTAATTGACAGTGGCAGATATTGAAGCGCTTACAATTCTCTGACTACAGCATGAGAGGAGAGGGAAGGGAGGAGAAAAACTGAATTAAAACGTTATTATCAGTTCAATTAAGGGTCTAGTTAAGTAATTGAGAGCTCAGTTGGAAAGTAAAAAGGTCCAATTAAGCAAATTCTTATGGGAGTTAATGTTGTTGAAGCTGCCACCCTGGGATCCTTCTAGACGCTGTTTGATGAGATTCTGGGATCAATAAGATACTAACAACCAAACGAATGGCCTCCTCTCGCTTGTAACCTTTCTTATGTTCTTATGTTCTTATGAAAACCAGCAGACAAAGGAGGTCCCCAGGACCGGGTTTGAGAATTCCTGCTGTAAATGCAATGGCAATCCAGACAACAGCTGGGGACAGATCAGGCATCTGTCAGTCTTATGTCAAAGATACTGACTGATGTCACAGATGCACTTTTCCGTAGGGGTATATAATATTTCTAATTGGGAATGTGGAACCAAACACAAATTGTATCAGACTAACACATTGAACATCACACAAGTTTTATGTGATGCTCAATGTATTATCACTGATGTAGTTGCCAAGTACACTGGTTCATGGCATGACTCATTTATCATGGAGAACAGTGTCTTGTTTAGAAAATTCGAACAGGAGCTTCTAAGTGGAGGCTGGCTAATTGTAGAATATATTAAAAACATAATTAACATTTCATAATTCTAGGAGGTGATTTCTTATAAAATGCATTGTGTGCACTATTTATTTATCGAATGTTAATTTGCACAGTAATTTTGCAGTTTACCATGATTTTCCCATGCTTATTTAATGCATTTGTAGCACTTTACCATGGTTAGGTCTTTTTCTTTTTTTTTTTACAATACCCAATCATGTTTATTTGTGATTCACCATGCATTTGAATCTGCACTTTATTCTTTTGACATGGAATAGTGCAGCCAAGTTTTACAATGGGTACACTGTGATAAAGGTAATTCTAAGGTAACAGTGGAAATTCCACTTAATTCTTGATCTCCTATACTTTTCACTATTGTGCAACCAAAATAGAAATCATTTCATCTGACCTTTTTGTCCTAACCTGATTGTAAATGCAGTTCTTGGTCCTGAATGAATACTATACTGCCATATTTACTTATTTTTAATCATACCTGTTGAAACCAGCCTTCAGTTTTTCTCTCAAGCTCATGAATGTGGAGAATAGCTTTGTTAATACAAGGTGATGGAGTGTTTACCAAAGCACAGCTACGACGTCTGGTGGAACAGACCAAAAATAAATCATTCTTCACACCTGAAATAAAGCGTACATTGAAATTCTAAAAACTGAATGCCATAATTCCTTCCAGTAAAACATATGGAATTGAAAGTAGATATTTGTGTTTTTTGTGTACAAATACAAAGCATATTTTATGGCACAATGTAATACTAATATTCAGAATATAGCCTACACACACACAGGAATACACATAGATAAGTAGGTATTGTTTGTAGCCTTGCTTCATCAAATCAACATTCTTGTATATATTTTTACTTTTTGACAATAGGGTTGGAGAACAGCAGTGTTACAAATTAATATAGTAGCCTACATTCTGTATATATTAAGTTTTCTTTTTAAAAGCTGTCTTATGATTCATAAAAACACCATCATGTGATTAAAGTTTGCACTACAGCTCTTGAAGTCCTTAACATAGGTCTATATAAGCATATACATACACAGTGGAACTCCGTTCATCCAAGTCTAGTCGAGTCAAGTCACAGAGTTTGCTCGAGTCGAGTCACCTCTGGCTCGAGTCAATTCGAGTCATTAGTTCTGACAGTTCGAGTCTGATTTAATCAGATTAATTTTACGAGAGATTAGCAATCGACAAGTAAAAATAAAATAAAATTTCAATAAAAAATAAAAAATTGAGATGCTCAATAATGTGGTCATACATACCCCACTGAGATTCACCATTAAAGGTCCACAGTTTCTGCCTTTTGTTTTGTCTCTACATTTCAGGGAATTCATGATTCGTTGGCCTATTTATAAGCAGATTTTGTTATTGACCATTCAGAGGCCCTTTTACCTATGCTCAACTGGGTTGGATGTACAGTAATGGATACCACAAAACTAAATAATGCATTGAACCATTTATTTACAATTTAACTTTTTCTCAACAGTGAAACTCCCTGATAGTTTTTTTTCAGATACCTTAACCATATGAAAGGAAATGTTGTGGCATTTAATTTTATATTTGATACAGAGATCCTGTTTCTAGGCCTTAAAACATAGCAGTTACAAAGGAAAACAGTCCAAGTAATGCAAATGAGGCAAAATTAGAGTTTTAAAACCATTACATACTCACACATATACTGTATGCTCCAATTCAAAATCAATAACCTGAACCTAATTTGCTTACTATTACAGAAAGAAATGTATCTCGAAAGGATAAGAGTTTAGCATAATAATGCATGTTACAAAATAAGTAATTCTTGTTATTTTCAAATAAAAAAGGGTTGTTCACTAATATGTTTAAAAAAATAGTGAAAATATTTCACACAGAACACATCGCACCATAAACCCTTTAACTACCTATACTTAGCACAATAAAATCCCAGTTGTTTGTCTAAATAAAATCATCAATGTGGTTAAAATGCGCAAACGTACAGTAATACTAAGAGGCCAATTGTATTTTGAATAACCCTACTAACGTAAAAGACTGGTATTGTAGCTGCTGTTTCATAAACACATGCAAAATACCCCAGCAGCGCAAACAAATACATTTTTTTTTACCGGTGTAATAATTGATCGGTTCACCCATTATGACAAAATGACAAAAGCCAGTGGTTGTAGAAATAATGGAGAGGCTACAGGAATGTAAAAAAAATAATACAATTATTAAAGCTCCAGAGAGCTGTTTGTGTGTTCATTTCTTGTACAGTGCGTTATTACGTTAAAATTTGTGTGCAAAACAATGTTTTTTGGTTTTTTTTACATTTTGTAAGCTTGGGTAGTTTGGCGTTTAAAAACTAACAATTTTAGAAAAATATTTTTTTTTACAGTTCTTTTTTATTTTATAAAACATTTTAAATAGTATAACTTTAGATAAATATACATTAAACTAGACAACAAACACTTAAACCCCTATTTCTTTCTACTGCATTTAAGTTTTAAGCTCACGTAAATCTATTGATTGACCCACCAAAGAAGTAATTTCTTATTGATACTTGGTAAGAAATAATAAAAAAAGAACAAAAAATGATTTCAGTTATTTTAGACGCCTTATTTATCTAGCTTGGAATTTCTCAGTACTGGCAGGATATAGACTGCTTTTTTCTCTCCCTGTCTTCTCCATAGTTCTTAAAAGAGAACTCGACGAATGCAGGTAGTCTTGATTTACCTTCCATGCTGCTGATGCTCTTCTCTCTGTCTCTATGTTGTCAAGTGTTCCTCTCACTCATAAAGAGGCAGGGCTTGTATGCATCAAAAGGGCTGAGGTTGTTAAAAATTAAACTGATTGTGTAATTTATTTTATCATAAAGACTATGACTTGAGTCGAGTGGGGACTTTTGGGCCAGGACACAAGTCTTTTCTTGCAGGGACGCAAGTCAAGTCGAGTCATTTGATGACAATGACTCGAGTCGAGTCACCAAAAATTGAGACTTGATTGACTCGAGTCATTACAACTCTGCCTTCAGTACGTCTTGATCCATCGGTTGTGTGAGGGGGAAAGAATGAAATTGTTACTTCAACACTCGCATTAAGTGTGTGTTCATCTGAAAAGGGATGCGAGGGAGCATTGCCCAGCAATAAGAGTGCCTTTTGTGCCAAGCCATGCTCTTCATTAAATCGGTGGACCGCAGGTACAAAATGAATGGGGAACCAGTTTTTAAAAATGTCCACATCCATCCATTAATTCTTTTGACTGAAATACACGACAGGTTGGTGATCCATGTTGACATTTTTAAAGCATCTTGGGCTCCTTGACTTGCCTATTAGAACAAGAAGAAGCTTATGTGAACTGTTGCTGTTTGCACACGTAAAGTGCGTTACCCTCTCCTTGCTGCTTTATTGACCAGGTGCACAAGTTTCCAGAACAGACATGTTTCGTCTCAGTTGTCACAGTTACACATTTTCATCACAGGTACAAATCATGCACAAAAGCGCCTTCTGTGGCCACAACATTGCATTTCATTTTGAATTTACCAACTTTCCTTGAGGAAAACATATCCACGTCTGGGAGGTTACTAGACATCCTCTGCTTTTGAATAACTCTGAGGACACCTGATTTTAAGTCCCATGCTTATCATGCTTAAGTGCTTGCTTTTCAGTAATATCTCCACTATATCTCCAGAGTTCCGGAAACCAAATCCATATAAAGCTTTCAAGGTTTAATAAAACATATGACTAGATATTTTGTGCTTTGTGTCCTCCAGTGAACAATCATATTTTGACTTTGGGCAATATATTCATCTGTCTGTCACAAAATCCCAATAACAATAGTTTTCCACCTCAACTGCAGTCCATATTTTTATACTATATTATCATTGTTTAAATTCAAGTTCAGGTTATATTTTAACATCAATAAATAATCTATGAGAGGTTTTCATGTTTTAATAAAAACATCCCTCTATCATCCAACTTTCAGTTAGTACTTTACTCACTTCTCCATTCTTGTAGATGGAGATTTACTAGATTTCACCTACTTTAAAATATTGTTTTTGGCTACCAGAGAGGCAATACTAATAATGGCTTATAATGTTAACAATTAATTTTAGCACCCAGAGTGCAATCTTATTTTTCTATATATTTTTAAGTCATCTTACCATCATCATATACTTTGGTAGAGTCTGAAGGGGATTGGTCATTGCCAGCCTGGCTCAATTAATATAATTCCATGGGTTCAAATGTGACAAACTCCAGGGAAAAACTGAATAATAATCATCTTACTGCGACAAAATACCTGATCTTCTGTAATAATGTTGCAAATCTCATGTTAATAAGAAGGCTTATCCCACAACAATAAAATAAATAACGCAAGAGCCAATGGAACTTGATGGCAAAAAAAAGAGCAATATCTCATCCAGGGCAAGTGAGCTACAGCGCTACATTAATGCATTTCATGATTGTTAAAAGTACATTCTCATTTCAGAACAGAATGTCCTGAGTAATCTCAAAAAATGTTATTCTGTGTATATACAGTGCCGAGAAAAAGTTTGTGAACTCCAATGATAATTATGGAAATTCCATACTTTTACCATGATAGCCATCTTTTCTTAAATATCCAATAGGGTTTATATTAACCAATTCCATGTCTTTTGAAACAAAATTATGTATGAATTAGACAAACAATGAGTAATTCAGATTCAGGGTATGTGAAAAAGTAAGTGAACCCCTGGTTTTATCAGCTCAGTTAGGGGGATAATTAGAATCAGGTGTTTAAATAATTAGGTAGATCTTCAGGGGTGAGTTTGAGAGGCCCCACCCTATATAAAGATCAGAAACTTTGTGAGTTTGGTCTTCATCATACAGGTGTGTGAAAACACGTCATGCCATGATCAGAAGAAATCTCTGAGAACCGCAGAAAAATAGTTATTGATGCTCATCAATCTAGAAAGGGTTACAAAACCCTGGCCAGTTCAGCGGGGCTGCACCAATCCACTGTCAGACAGATAGTCTACAAATGGAGAAAGTTCAAGACCACAGTCACTCTACCCAGGAGCAGTCGTCCTACCAAAATCTCTCCAAGAACAAACCGGAAAATCATCAAGGAAGTCACAAAGAACCCCAGAGTAACATCCAAGGATCTGTAGGCCACTCTCGCCTTGGCTAATGTGAGTGTTCATCACTCAACTATCAGAAAAAGACTGAACAAGAATGGTGTTCATGGAAGGATAGCCAGGAGGAAACCACTGCTCTCTAAAAAGAACATGGCTGCCCATCTGAAGTTCGCCAAAGACCACATAGATGATCCACAAGACTTCTGGAACAATGTTCTCTGGACAGACGAGTCAAAGGTAGAACTTTTTGGCCTCAATGAGAAACGTTATGTTTGGCGAAAACCAAAAACTGCGTTCGAACACAAGAACCTCATCCCAACTGTCAAGCATGGTGGTGGTAGTGTCATGGTTTGGGGCTGCTTTGCTGCCTCAGGACCTGGACGGCTTGCCATCATTGACACAACCATGAATTCTGCATTGTATCAGAAGATTCTAGAGGAGAATGTCAGGCCATCCGTCCGTGAGCTGAAGCTGAACTGAAAGTGGGTCATGCAGCAAGACAATGATCCTAAACATACAAGCAGATTTACAAAAGAATGGCTGCAGAAGAAGAAATTCCGTGTTTTAGAATGACCTAGTCAAAGTCCGGACCTAAACCCCATCGAAATGTTATGGCAGGACCTGAAGCGAGCTGTCCATGCAAGGAAGCCCTCAAATGTCACCGAGTTGAAGCAGTTCTGTAAGGAGGAATGGGACAAAATTCCTCAAAACTGATATGAGAGACTGGCCAACAGTTACAGGAAACGCTTAGTTGAAGTCATTGCTGCTCAAGGGGGTGCCACCAGTTACTGAATCTAAAGGTTCACATACTTTTTCACACATGGATATTGAATGTTGAATCATTTGTGGAAAAAGTATAATGTTTTTGTGTCATTATGAGGACTTAGATTAAGATCTAATAACATTTTAGGTTTGAAATATGTGAAATATGTGAAAATCCTAAAGGGTTCACAAACTTTTTCTCGGCACTGTACTTATTTATAAAGAAAAATGACATTCTATAGTCCAGATATACACACCTCCAGATTGTCCCTGATAAACCCTACTGGTACTCACGTCACCTGCTGGCCAATTTTTTAATTTACTGTAACCTTTGGATAGGTATGCATATCCCGTTGAATGCACAATATTAACCCGCCCCGTTACTTGTTCTTGCCCTGGTGAGACTAACCCTTTTTGTATTAGGGACTGACCACACCTTGAATCCAAGAGTGCCTGGGTTTGTGTACCATCCACTGTCACAGGACGGTGACAGAACCCATCTGCTAGGGCCGGTTGTACTAAACGGATCCGATCCTGGATCCAGGCTCCGATCTTGATCCTATGACGTATTGGGTTGCACTAAAAGGATCAGAGCTGATCTTGAGCTCAGTTTCGGCTCAAAATCTGATCCTATTTCAATCTTGCTTCAGACCACGATCAGAGTGGGATCAGAGCTTCATTTAATGTTTTATAAATGGAGAAATTAAATGTTTTTAGTTTTGAACAAAGGAATAAACAAAATAATGTAATTCCTCCATTTAAAACTCCTTGATCCCAATCTGATCCTGCTCTATGATTGATGGTTGCGAATTAACATGAATTAAACTGTAATATATATTAAACAACAGAGATGTTTGACATACACCGTCATAATATGTAAAGGAAACTATTTTTACAATTGTAATCTTTAAATAAGCACACTGTATTTAGATGACTGATCGACATAACGGTAACTTAATAAACTTTTCAAATATTTGCAGGATTTCACAAAAATATTTCCCTAAGATTATTATATGAAAACAGAGATACTTTAATGTTTTAGAAAACACTAATGTTATCCAAATAACGGTGCATTTAAACATAGCCATAAATATTATATTAAGAAAATATTGCTGTACAGAAAACACCCAGTCAGGTCTATAATATATTATGGTCTAATACAGTAGACCTGACTGAGTGATGAAGCCTCATAACTAAATATTATTACACATGTTTTGTGTGTTGACAAAGTCATACTGCCGTTATCATTTTATCGATTAAATTAAATCATTGGTTTAATTAGATTGAACACTGTCAGGTTTTTTTTTTTTTTTTTTTAATGTTTTGGTCACTTCCCTTTTTTTTCTTAATGAGCTTACCTTCTCTGACAGCCTCGATCTCTCCCTGTCCGCAACATTTTTCTAGTGGCAGCTATCATCAGCCACTGATTCAATTTGCTCAAAATGTGTTGATAATTTGCCCTGAACCGATGCTGCAGATAGCTGTTTGTGTGTTTGGGGGCTAACTTACCGCTGTAAAGAATACAGCATCGTGAGTGTATCCGTCAGCAAATACACACGAACATTTATTATAAACTTTTTATAAGTTAAAACAAACAACATCCAGATATTAATGTACTCAATCTGTTTATACAAGCTTTGGATTTTTAAATTATAAATGTAGTAGTTGCTTCTAAGGTTCCAGCATGGACAGAATTTAAAAAAAAAAAAAAGTATGGATGGGATTTATGTCGTTTTAAATTAAATGTACTTGATATTCTGACATTCAGAATCCTTAAACGCTGCACCACAAATATTCGCTTCTCATTGGTCAGTTTCCCTAATTACGGCATATGCAGCGCCAGAATCGGATAAAAAAATTGGATTAGTGAAGCCTGCTCATGATCCGTTTAGTACAACGCCTTCTCAAGATCCGGCTCCAGTGAGCCTGGATCCGATCCTGTTTTTTGATCTCGTTAGTACAACCAGCCCCTGGAGTGACTGAAGTAATTGAACATTCTTACCTGGACAGATGAGGTCACATTCCATGGCAGGGCAATCCCGATCAATGTGGCCCACCTCCTGGCATGTCCAACACTTCAGTTGACGTGGTTCTTGCCATGAAGCTTCTAGTGGAGCTCTGAACACCGGAGCCATCAATGGGGCTCGACGGTAGGGTGGCTGACGGCCATGGGTAGCCCCCACCCTATACTGGTTCTTGGGCCGGGACCTCACGCCGTCACACTCCGTGCAACTACCTGGTCACACAATACTATTCAGTTTCATCGAAACTGGAGTAGAAAAAACTACATATTTCTTGCACTATATTTGTAGTCACTAAATACAACTCCTTGAACTAACTAACAATCCCGTTTAACACGAATATGTGTTTTTCAATATACAGCTGTGTCCAAAGGTTTTGCATAATTTGTTTATATCGTTGAGTCAGAAAACAGTGACAGTGACGTTTTAATCACCATTTTAGTGTTTGGAGCATCTTTCTTTCATAGTATGTTTTGTAATTAATGTTCTGTTAAATCACAGAATCAGTGTTCAGCCATTTTCTTGTGAGTGCACGGGAGAAGGGCGTTCCTTTGAAAAGGGGCGGGACTGACAGTGATGTGAACCAATCACATGACAGACGGAAACTATTGCCCAGTGGTGTAAGGATGGCAGGGCAATAATTAAATCTATTTTTGTTCTTATGATGAAGTTTTAAGCAATCACAGGCCAGGATTTCCAACTACTGATATATTATGTAACGGAGCCTCACGTGTTTGAAAACAAACACCTAGCTCTTTTCAAGCACTAACTAAACTTATGCAGGTCCCTGACTAGCTCACAAGACGGCTAAGCCGTTTACCTGGCATAAAACAAAAATACACAGAAAAAGAACACACGGTACCTTTTTCTGTGATACGACTGATTACACACACAGTCGGGCTCTTCACACAGCAGCCTCGAAGAGATTGGCTGCTCTCCTGTGATACCCTGCACCTGCTCTAATTTACAATAATAGACAAATTGGATTATGCCGCACTGAGAGCTGGACACCAAAAAAACTTTTATAACTACTGTATGCGGTATTGCGGTTCAAACCCCGGCCCACTCACTGACTCTGTGTGACCTTGAGCAAGTCACTTATCCTCCTTGTGCTCCGTCTTTCGGGTGAGACGTTGTTGTAAGTGACTCTGCAGCTGATGCATTGTTCACACACCCTAGTCTCTATTAGTCGCCTTGGATAAAGGCGTCTGCTAAATAAACAAATAATATTAACTTCAACTTTCAACTTTCGGTTATTTATTTATTTACTTATGCTGTATAAGCTATATTTATTTATTTATTTATTTATTTATTTATTTTTAAATCTAGTAGTCGTCAACAATTTTTTTGTTGTTTTAACCCAAATTTAGTAGTGTCCAATTATTTTGTTTAGCTCAACTCACCACTACCACCCCTGCGCTCGGGAGGGGCGAAGACGAACACACGCTGTCCTCCGACGCATATGTCGTTAGCCGTCCGCTTTTTTACACACTGCAGACTCACCAGGCAGCCACCCAGAGCTACAGTGTCAGAGGACAACGCAGCCCTGAGCAGCTTACAGGCAAGCCCGCAGACGCCCGGCCAGACCACAGGGGTCGCTGGTGCGTGGTGAGCCGAGGACACCCTGGCCAACCTAACCCTCCCTAACCACTGGAAGGCGCTCGGCCAATTGTGCGCCGCCCCCTGGGAGCTCCCGTCTTCGATCTGCAAAGGAATAGCCTGAACTCGAACCGGCGACATCCAGACAATAGGGCGCATCCTGCACTCTACGCGAGTGCTTTTACTGGATGTGCTACATTTAAACAAAATATATATGTAAATATTTATTTATGTATGCTGTATCAGCTATGTAGTGAATTAGTTATACAATTTATTTAAATATAAATTAGTCTCATAGTTGCCCTCTCAGGGACGTCAAAATGTAAAAAATGAGACATCCCACATTTAAGTTCTGGATCATGTAAAACTCGAATTCCCTTGACAATAACCGACATTCACACAATGTGTCAAAAATATAAAACAATAGTTTATTTAAGAATAAAAAGGGGTGCACAACTAATCTAATATTACAGAAAGGAAAGGCTATTGGTTAGAGATATGCGTGAATAGTATACAGTTCATTGATTTCATAGTCAAACGATTACAACGACCATAACATTATTAGCATACATGGTTAATATGATGTTCTCCCATCACCACAGAACCTAAACCTCTGGGTAGGAGAGGATCTCTCATGTCCTTTGTAATGTTATTGAAGCTGACACCCTGGGATCCTTCAAGAAGCTGCTTGATGAGATTCTGCGATCAATAAGCTACTAACAACCAAACGAGCAAGATGGGCTGAATGGCCTCCTCTCGTTTGTAAACTTTCTTATGTTCATCACCTGCAACATTAAGGCACATTTTGACAGGATGTAAGGTGGCTCTTAGCCAAGGACGGTTTACTTGGCGCCATGACCAGGTACTGAGATGTTTGGCCTTAGCACTGGAAGACAAGCGTAACATGACTAATAAGTTGCCACAAGTTCCATCAAAACATTACACACAAAAGACAACATTCCTCCGCCCAGGAGAGCAACCATCAAGAAAAGGTGTTAAAACCAAGCCTTGCCCAGGACAACTGGATGCTGCTAGAGACTTGAAAATGCTGGCAGATGTTGGTCAACGGCTTATTTTTCCACCTGAGATTGACACCACTAATCTTCGACCAGATATTGTCTTGTGGTCTGGATCAGCACGCCTTCTTCACCTGGTAGAGTTAACAGTGCCATGGGAGGTTGCTGTAGATGAGGCGTATGAGAGGAAGAAACTGCGGTATGCTCAACTAGCCGCTGAAGCGGAACAGCGAGGATGGAGAGTCCGGGTTTACCCAGTGGAGGTGGGTTGTCGAGGATTTGTGGCACACTCTACAACCCGGTTTCTCAGAGATGTCGGATTCAGTGGCCAATAGTTGCGTCGCACAGTGAAGAACTTATCTGAAGCAGCAGAGAGGAGCGGCAACTGGCTGTGATTGAGACGGGAAGATTCTGGTTGGGGATCTCAAGCACAATAGAAAAAAAGAAACGCTGATGTACGGGTAAGTAAGCTGGGCTGAGTTGAGTGGGGGACGGAGGGGGGTGATGCTGGGATGCCAGAATCACCGTCGAGCCCTCTTGAGGTGTCGTGGGCTAGTCGACGGAACACAGAGGATGAAAGGTGCCCACTTGAAGACCCCAGAGATGTACCCTACTTAGCTCAATCCAGACGGTTGTCATGCTGATACGCTGGGGAGACCGCACTGTGGTTGATCCTCGGAGCCAGCATCACAGCCGTTGTCTGTGCTGATGCACTAAGGAGGCAAATAAGCTGATCCCTGGAGCCAGCATTACACTTTGGCCATCAACACCAGGCAGAAGGATATTTACATCATCATATGGAAGGAAACGCAAATGGATGGAGACACATATGGATCACATTAGTTTACTGTAAAGCTACGTCTTAGTTAGTGCTTATCTTGGCGAGAGCCGAGTTCAAATCAGCATGAAGTTTTAACATCTACTCTCGTGTAATGGAAATCATATTAATTATGGCTGATCACACAAAGTGTCTACTTTGCATTAATATTTTCAATACTCGCTTCTCGTTGTAATCGATCATGTTTCATATCAAAATGCACGAGAATTAATTCAACTTCCCATTCAGAATGGAATCCAACATTCCAGTACCTAAACTGTGTTGATTTATTTAGTTTAGACGTGATCTACCAAACTAATTATATGTTATCAACCTCAATTAATTTATTCAAATTAACAAAGAAATGGGGCAATGATCAAATTCTCTGCATTTAAGAAGCAACTCCTTTGAGTTGCACATTTCAACAAACAAAATACATTTCTTACACACTCTAAAACAGGAAGTTATATTCTATTCCTAGAACAATTTATCCACTAACTTGATAGCATTTGCTACAGTTAATTTCTCGAGTCATAAAGTATTTAATACGTTGAATACTTATCGATTTTCAACAAAGAAGAATCTATGCTGATGAACACGGCAGCTCTCTGGATCTGAAGTTCCCATGAAAGAAGACAGTGTTTTGCTTGAAGTATGCATTGTATTGCCTAGGCTCGCAATAAACAAATAGTTATTTTAATGTAGATCAGCTTGTTGATTTCCAAGTCTTGCAGAAATATTTCCGTTGATCAGACATAACTCAGTTCAGATAATGCGTTGCAATTGAAAAGTTATGTAGTTCGTAAAAGTGTTCTCGTTGCAATTCTTCTGTATGGCTAGTACATGACCTTAGGTCCAGCTGCTGGCTATACTTCCGTTTGTTGTGTGGAGTGACGTGGAAACCAAGACCCGCTTTCAGATCAAGGCAGCGTCCTGTTTACTGTTTCAGTCTCTTGTAGGGCAAAGAGCTAGGCTCTTCAAAGCTGATTTTAGCCATTCTTCAGAACATTGGTTCTTCCTTGCCTTCCGTGAATTTGAGCAATTATGCTCCCATTACTCAGAAACTTTCTTCATAGCAATTTAGCTTCCATTTCTTATACCTCCAAGCCATTTCCTCTCAGCACTCCTTTCTTTCCTCTTGCCTCAGGAGCCTTGTTTCTAGTGTGTGGAGCTCACTTCTTGCCTGGAATGCTGTTTCTAGTGTGTGGAGCTCACTTCTTGCCTGGAGTGCTGTTTCTAGTGTGGGGAGCTCACTTCTTGCCTGGAGTGCTGTTTCTAGTGTGTGGAGCTCACTTCTTGCCTGGAGTGCTGTTTCTAGTGTGGGGAGCTCACTTCTTGCCTGGAGTGCTGTTTCTAGTGTGGGGAGCTCACTTCTTGCCTGGAGTGCTGTTTCTAGTGTGTGGAGCTCACTTCTTGCCTGGAGTGCTGTTTCTAGTGTGTGGAGCTCACTTCTTGCCTGGAGTGCTGTTTCTAGTGTGTGGAGCTCACTTCTTGCCTGGAGTGCTGTTTCTAGTGTGGGGAGCTTTCTTAATGTGGGAAACGCGCCGTATGGGAAGCACACCCTTTGAAAGTCACGTGGCTGCTTTCGTGATTCTCACTTCCACCCTGTGATTGGGCAGTTTGTTTATTTTGGGCTGTGCCCGAGTCCACATGGGGTGTTTCTCATTGGTTGTTCTCGTTCAGAGACGGCCCCTTGTTCTCAATTGGTCCGCTGTTTCGCCCCCTGTCGGCTGGATTTATGAGATGTACTGTTTTCTGTCCGAGGTGTCAAAGCACCTAAAACTGGTTTGCCTTGTGCAAGATACTCTACTGGTGCCAAATGATTCATTCAGCGATGAGGGAAGATCAAACACTTGTCCAGCAGTTAGTTTATGACTTTTTTAAAAGCATTCTTTTGTCAGTGGGGGAGTTTTTGACCAGAAACCAAGTAGATACAGAGAATATATATATATATATATATATATATATATATATATATATATATATATATATATATATATATATATATATATATATTCCATTTAATTTGCCTTGCTTATTTTCTTGACTGATTCATATATTAAATATGTACTGAAGACTCAACCATAGTGGAAAATTAAATGCCCCTCGGGAAGACTATTGTTACCCCCCTGTCAATCATTTTCAACTACAGCCCTCCTCTCCAGTCCATATTTACTATACAGTACTGTGCAAAAGTTTCAGGCAGGTGTGAAAAAATGCTGTCAAGTAAGAATGCTTTCAAAAATAGACATGTTAATAGTTTATATTTATCAATTAACAAAATGCAAGTGAGTGAACAGAAGAAAAATCTACATCAAATCAATATTTGGTGTGACCACCCTTTGCCTTCAAAACAGCATCAATTCTTCTAGGTACACTTGCACACAGTTTTTGAAGGAACTCGGCAGGTAGGTTGGCCCAAACATCTTGGAGAACTGACAACAGTTCTTCTGTGGATTTAGGCAGCCTTAGTTGCTTCTCTCTCTTCATGTAATCCCAGACAGACTCGATGATGTTGAGATCAGGGCTCTGTGGAGGCCATACCATCACTTCCAGGACTCCTTGTTCTTCTTTATGCTGAAGATAGTTCTTAATGACTTTCGCTATATGTTTGGGGTCGTTGTCATGCTGCAGAATAAATTTGGGACCAATCAGATGCCTCCCTGATGGTATTGCATGATGGATAAGTATCTGCCTGTACTTCTCAGCATTGAGGAGACCATTAATTCTGACCAAATCCCCAACTCCATTTGCAGAAATGCAGCCCCAAACATGCAAGGAACCTCCATCCTGGTTTCACTGTTGCCTGCAGACACTCATTCGTGTACCGCTCTCCAGCCCTTCGGCGAACAAACTGCCTTCTGCTACAGCCAAATATTTCAAATTTTGACTCATCAGTCCAGAGCACCTGCTGCCATTTTTCTGCACCCCAGTTCCTGTGTTTTCGTGCATAGTTGAGTCGCTTGGCCTTGTTTCCACATCGGAGGTATGGCTTTTTGGCCGCAAGTCTTCCATGAAGGCCACTTCTGACCAGACTTCTCCGGACAGTAGATGGGTGTACCAGGGTCCCACTGTTTTCTGCCAATTCTGAGCTGATGGCACTGCTGGACATCTTCCAATTGCGAAGGGAAGTAAGCATGAAGTGTCTTTCATCTGTTGCAGTAAGTTTCCTTGGCCGACCACTGCGTCTACGGTCCTCAACGTTGCCCGTTTCTTTGTGCTTCTTCAAAAGAGCTTGGACAGCACATCTGGAAACCCCTGTCTGCCTTGAAATTTCTGCCTGGGAGAGACCTTGCTGATGCAGTATAATTACCTTGTGTCTTGTTGCTGTGCTCAGTCTTGCCATGGTGTATGACTTTTGACAGTAAACTGTCTTCAGCAACCTCACCTTGTTAGCTTAGTTTGGCTGTTCCTCATCCAGTTTTATTCCTCCTACACATCTGTTTCTGTTTCAGTTAATGATTGTGTTTCAACCTACATATTGAATTGATAATCATTAGCACCTGTTTGGTATAATTGTTTAATCATACACCTGACTATATGCCTACAAAATCCCTGACTTTGTGCAAGTGTACCTAGAAGAATTGATGCTGTTTTGAAGGCAAAGGGTGGTCACACCAAATATGGATTTGATTTAGATTTTTCTTCTGTTCACTCACTTTGCATTTAGTTAATTGATAAATATAATCTATTAACATGTCTATTTTTGAAAGCATTCTTACTTTACAGCATTTTTTCACACCTGCCTAAAACTTTTGCACAGTACTGTATATACATAGGTCTCAGAGAGTTTGAATAGCTAACACATTGCATTCCTGAAAGAAATACAACATTCAAATATTAAACACCACAATAGAACATGGCTGACATGCCACCTTTTCCTTCAACATCAAAACCAAAAAATGTCACCTCAATTACAATAAAAGATACAGCCATGAAAGTTAACATTAGCCTTTAACTACCAACCCTGACAAGCTAGCTGTATGTAATTCATACAGCTAATCCTAGGGCCAAAGCTAGGGCCAAAGATGTTTAGTTATATAAAAGGTAAAGCATGTAAGGGTGAATACTGTTGAATATATTTCTGAATTTTTTATGGCTAAACCATTGCATTAATGAAATAAATATAACATTAAAACATTAAAACTGAACTGCATTCCAACATCAAACAGATAACTGTGTCAATATAACTGTGACATTCAACCTTTTCTTCAACATCAGCTCTGGAACAGTGAAATTTAGCAAACAGCCAAGAGTGAATATGCCTGCTTATCCATCTTTTAGAAGTTGCTGTTACAGTTGCTCATCACAATGTCACAACTCAAAGAATGATCACTTGCTGTTCATCAAAAGGTCATAGAATACAGGCAGACAGAATAGTAAGACTGCAAAGCCATGGGTTGAAGATGCCCATATTAAGTACATGGGGAATTATAAAGGCACCATAATACAGGGTCAAAAACAGGCTAACAGCAGAACAGCAATCTTCCATGAACAGACAACCACTAAACAGAAGCATGTATAAACCCATATTAAGAACAATGTCTAGTTGTTTGCAAGTCAACATTTTAATGAGTCTATTGAATTATCAAAAATTTCAATATTGTTCAATGTTATTGTGGGCATAACATAGAAATATGCATTTTAAATCTTTTTTCTCTAGAAATACAACAAATCAAAGATGTAGACTTGGTAACAGATGCTCCTATAAATTAAAACTAAACATGAGTTACTATTGCTGGTAAATATGGTACTACACATAAGCATCAGCAGCTGCACAATCTATGTAAACAATTACAGCAGTAAATTCAGCTGAAATTATGCTTCCTTATTAAATAAATCAAAATATGAGTTTGCAGTTAATACCAACAATTCGACTTTTACACTTGGTTTTCCGAGGCAGAGGCTTAAAAAATGAGAAAAATAATCCAAAACTGTTTTTTTTTTTAATTTTTTTTTTTTATTCTAAAACTGTCAGAATAATTGCAGAGCCTTAGATCAGGAAACTGCACATTTCCCTCAGTTAGTATCCTCAAAAGCAGCTAAAAGAAGATCATTCGGATTATAACTGAGTATGGTAAGTACTCACCACTGACTATGTTCTGCTTTTGAGTTCGAAAATTGCCAGCAGTGGCCTCGGCCTTTGGCAACGAAGGCACCAGCACCATTGATAAACCTTCGCTGCCTTCATCTGTAAATATAAAAATGCTGCTCTCAAATATAAGTACAAGTACAGAGAAACATCATCTGTAATTGATAAACCCAGGAATGAAAGACCCAAAAAGCTGTCTAACAAGGATGAGCAATACTTGAAGATAATATCCTTAGGAAATGAAAGAAGACAAGCGTTGAATTGATAACAGAACTGGCAGAAGGCACAGGTGTGGTTGTCCATCAAATCAACAATACGAAGGTCTCTCTTGAAATCAGGACTTAAAGGATGTGTTGCAGTAAGACTACATCTGTTTAGAAAACGGAACAAGACTAAAGGCTAAAATGTGCTCAAGAAAACAGAAATTGGACTATGAAACAATGGTCAAAGGTGCTTTGGACTGCTGATGGATGGACAACGACTTTTGCACAGTAGTGTATATATACACTGATAGATTGAAGATAGTCTGGTATGGTAATGACAAATAATTACAGTTTCAAGCAATAATGTATTACGCATCCACTCAAACAATGTAAGAAAAGTACATACAGTACAGTACAACTATTTTATCATTATTCAGCATCATACAACACAAAAGGGACATAGAAACGGTACAGGCATGTGCTAGATTATTATACACATAAAGCAGCACAAATGTCAACATTTAGTGATTAAAGTAAAGAAGAATGTAAAATCTACAAAAAAAAAGGCGTTGTCCACATTAAACAACTGCACTATACAATACTAGGTCAACCTTCCATATTTTTCTTGAACATTTTCATTAACCTTTACTACAGTATGGGTCACTTGAATTCGAGTAATTAGGAGATTACAGTACAAATGTCAACCAAAACCTAAGATTGACATTTTCTGCAATGAATACTGATTAAATTCATCTTACATGAGATCTATCATTTTTTATTCTGAATAAACCTGGTAGGTCACTCAAATAGCACATCTCTCTACTGATATTGGTTTAAATTTATTAGAGGGTTGTGGTTTAATGTTCAAAATGTAATCTCTAACTAGGGCTGTCTGCAATAACTAATTTATTTGTGAAGCTAAAACAAATTATTGTACACTCAATAGCAGATTTAGATGGGCAGATACTTGCTGCACAGCATGATATACAGTAGTTATCTCAATGATAGATGCTGTTGTAATGACACCTCAAGGAAGAAAATGTTTGGTGTTGGAAATTCCTACACATTTCTAAGGGTGATGCTACACCATTTTACAAACTACATTGTCGCGGTAGTTTAACAGTTAAAGTCAGGGGAACATACATGTTAAAACCATTTATGGCATGATCAGCTGCTGTGAAGCAAAAACAAAAAATGCAATGTAGTTTGTACACATCAATTTGGATATGTTTCCTAGCCTGAAGATAAGTTTAGCAAGGCAGACACATTAAATTATGCACTTGAAGTTTAAAAAAAGGACACATAATACATACTGGTATAATACATACAAAATACATACTGGTGCAATTCTTGTTGCCAAGTAAACAGAAATGGTATCCTCTGCTTTGCTTGCTATTTCTTAAAATATGAAAGATTTATCAGAGGTTATTATTTAGCAATGGGCTAAAGGCGTATACTATATATATATATATATATATATATATATATATATATATATATATATACATGAATAATTTACTGTACAGACTATATACAGTGTATATATATATATAGTACTGTGCAAAAGTTTTAGGCAGGTGTGAAAAAATGCTGTAAAGTAAGAATGCTTTCAAAAATAGACATGTTAATAGATTATATTTATCAATTAACTAAATGCAAAGTGAGTGAACAGAAGAAAAATCTAAATCAAATCCATATTTGGTGTGACCACCCTTTGCCTTCAAAACAGCATCAATTCTTCTAGGTACACTTGCACAAAGTCAGGGATTTTGTAGGCATATAGTCAGGTGTATGAGTAAACAATTATACCAAACAGGTGCTAATGATCATCAATTCAATATGTAGGTTGAAACACAATCATTAACTGAAACAGAAACAGATTTGTAGGAGGAATAAAACTGGGTGAGGAACAGCCAAACTCAGCTAACAAGGTGAGGTTGCTGAAGACAGTTTACTGTCAAAAGTCATACACCATGGCAAGACTGAGCACAGCAACAAGACACAAGGTAATTATACTGCATCAGCAAGGTCTCTCCCAGGCAGAAATTTCAAGGCAGGCAGGGGATTCCAGATGTGCTGCCCAAGCTCTTTTGAAGAAGCACAAAGAAACGGGCAACGTTGAGGACCGTAGACGCAGTGGTCGGCCAAGGAAACTTACTGCAGCAGATGAAAGACACATCATGCTTACTTCCCTTCGCAATCGGAAGATGTCCAGCAGTGCCATCAGCTCAGAATTGGCAGAAAACAGTGGGACCCTGGTACACCCATCTACTGTCCGGAGAAGTCTGGTCAGAAGTGGCCTTCATGGAAGACTTGCGGCCAAAAAGCCATACCTCCGACGTGGAAACAAGGCCAAGCGACTCAACTATGCACGAAAACACAGGAACTGGGGTGCAGAAAAATGGCAGCAGGTGCTCTGGACTGATGAGTCAAAATTTGAAATATTTGGCTGTAGCAAAAGGCAGTTTGTTCGCCGAAGGGCTGGAGAGCGGTACACGAATGAGTGTCTGCAGGCAACAGTGAAACCAGGATGGAGGTTCCTTGCATGTTTGGGGCTGCATTTCTGCAAATGGAGTTGGGGATTTGGTCAGAATTAATGGTCTCCTCAATGCTGAGAAGTACAGGCAGATACTTATCCATCATGCAATACCATCAGGGAGGTATCTGATTGGTCCCAAATTTATTCTGCAGCATGACAACGACCCCAAACATATAGCGAAAGTCATTAAGAACTATCTTCAGCGTAAAGATGAACAAGGAGTCCTGGAAGTGATGGTATGGCCCCCACAGAGCCCAGATCTCAACATCATCGAGTCTGTCTGGGATTACATGAAGAGAGAGAAGCAACTAAGGCTGCCTAAATCCACAGAAGAACTGTGGTTAGTTCTCCAAGATGTTTGGGCCAACCTACCTGCCGGGTTCCTTCAAAAACTGTGTGCAAGTGTACCTAGAAGAATTGATGCTGTTTTGAAGGCAAAGGGTGGTCACACCAAATATTGATTTGATGTAGATTTTTCTTCTGTTCACTCACTTTGCATTTTGTTAATTGATAAATATAAACTATTAACATGTCTATTTTTGAAAGCATTCTTACTTTACAGCATTTTTTCACACCTGCCTAAAACTTTTGCACAGTACTGTATATATATATATATTTTTTTTTTTTTTTTCGAAACTATGCATTTATACAGTATCAAGACTTACTTTGTAAATGAGATTCCTCCCCCTTTGAAGGAAATTGAAGTAGTTTTACATCAGACATGTTGCAATGCAATGACTTTCAACAACCTGTAAGAAAGAAAAGTACCAGTATTTTGTTATTAATGAACTGGATTAAAGTATACAAGAAAGCAAAACCACATGACAGGGTGTTCAAAGTATCCACACGACTAGGGTTGATGTTTGGCACAAGGCAAAGTCATTGGCTTGCAGATTTTACCAACTGTGCTGGTATGGTGACACATTTGCATAGTTCAGAACACTTGTTAGCCAATGAGATTGCTCCCTCTATTCTTGCCATTTTATAATTTATATCACAGGAGCCTACTCAGGGGGTAGTCTCACATCTGGTTCTAAATTAGATCGCATCAGGTAGTGCCGTTTGTCAGAAGTGTGGACGCTGTAATACTGAACTACATTTTTTGTGTATCCTTCAGTATCCCAAAATGTACTCAGAACAGACGCCTGAAGGAGTTGAGAACGACTATCAATACTGCTGTACCACATACAATTTCTGAGGCTTGTTGTTAAATGATGGCTCATGGAGCGACGTGATCAGATGCCGAAATCAAGCCAAATTGATATCTGTACTTGGTGATATCTGCTCCATATTCCTGGATTGTAAACATAAAATACAGCACATGCGCTGCTTGGAACTGTAACTGTAACTAATAGTGTTTGTACTTATTAAGCCCAACAAAACAATACTTTAGTGTGAACACTTTGAGCTGGATTAATTAAAATGTTTTTGAATGGCACTAACACACATTACTCTGATATTAACTTGCTGAGCACACCAATACAGTTCTGTACTAAAATAAATAAATAAATAAATAAATAAATAAATAAATAAATAAATAATACAAAAATAAACCCAGGACGATTACAATTTTACTGTTTTGGACCAAGACAGAAAATGAATGCTGAAAACTGTGACAATCCCAGTTCACCTGGGATGTCTGGTAACCCTAATATAGTTCCCTGATACATTTTGCTTTGTGCTCTATTTGTTTCCTCAGAATAATACAAGGGTTGTACCAACAGACTGGAGAACCAGGTAAACTACAGACCAATAAGCCTGACTTCTATTATAAGTAAACTTATGAAAACTATAATAAGATCCAAAATGGAAAATTACCTATATGGTAACAGCATGGTTTTAGGAAAGGGAGATGGTGTCTAACTAACCTGCTTGATATTTTTTGAGGATGCAACATTGACAATGGATAATTGCAAAGCATATGACATGGTTTATTTAGATTTCCAGAAAGCTTTTGACAAAGTCCTGCATATAAGATTAATTCTCAAACTGAACGCCATAGGGATTCAAGGAAATGCATGCACATGGATTAGGGAATGGTTAACATGTAGAAAACAGAAAGTACTGATTAGAGGAGAAACCTCAAAATGGAGTGAGGTAACCAGTGGAGTACCACAGGGAACAGTATTAGGACATCTGCTATTCCTAATCTACATTAATGACACAGATTATGGTATAGTAAGCAAACTTGTTAAATTTGCAGACAACACAAAAATAGGAGGAGTGGCAAACACCGTTGCAGCAGCAAAGGTCATTCAAAATGATCTAGACAGCATTCAGAACTGGGCAGACACATGGCAAATGACATTTAATAGAGAAAAGTGTAAAGTACTGACCCATTTTATAAGTGCAATAAGGCACTTCAGGGTGTGGGATATACTCTAATATCCACATGCACCAGATGCATTATAAGTCACAAGGCGTGACTTATTGCTTGCCTGTATACCAGTTCAGTTGAAGTTTATTTATGTATTTATTTTATGTATTTACCTAAACAAGATCAATACTGTCTTGATTTTATTTTTCACAAGACCTCCACTAGAACAGTGGGTCTTTGAATATAAGAATACTACTGATTTAATACATTTTTAATTAAACGGTATTTGAAAATCTATACACTAACTCATTTTTAATTTACCTACTGCTACTATCACTGTCATAATAAATCCCATAAATATCAACTAATAAAGAGGTTAACTGGGTTTTTCAAAAGGGCCGCCTCCAGTTTTTGTTTTCTCTTTTTTAATATTCTTGTATGGCCTCAGCCAGCCGATTATCCATTTTTTTAAATGTCATTTACAGTACGACTTACGGCTCGGTTGATGGCATTTACCAGTTCAGTAATTTCTTGCTAGGCTTTATTTTTGTTGGAATTTATTTAATGACACCCCTAACGGCCTAACCGCCCCAATATTATTATTATTATTATTATTATTGTAGTACAATTGCCAATTTCTCTTCCCCCCCCCCCCCCCCAAAATAGACTCGAAAAAATAAGACTGGTCATCGTTGCTTAGAAACAGTAGCTTAAGCCCAGTCTTACGTAAAACCTACGAAGTTTTGCTTTGTGCAACAGACTTATCTCAATGTCTTACGTTAGCCCAAAGGTTCGAAAACATTATATTTCATGCTTTGTTTTATTATTATTATTTTTTAACTCACCTTAAAGTGTTGCACATGTTTCGATGTCAGATTGTTCATTGTATTGCTATGTTATTATTTAATAATTAAAATAAATGTATTAAGTCACCAAAATCTGTATTTAAATTATGTAAATCTTGACATAACATATACATTGTGTGGTGTCTGCATATCTGCCTGTTTTATTGTTGATTTAACTTTATTGTTTGTTAAGTTTTGCATGTGTTTTCATTTAAAGTGTGGATTCTCTATTGCTTCATAGTTTCAATTCATGTTGTTTATTGAAATCTATCACAACATTGCCACTGTTGTGATGCTAACCCAAAAAAATCTCTTTTATCGTTTGTCACATACCGTCTGTTTTGTTGTGTCTCGGGAATAATGAAGACAGTGTGTTGGTTGAGATAACTCAGCTTTATTGTAGCTCATTACAATGCCGTGTGTCTCGCGTTCTGGCTTGCTTACAACTGACACAGACCTGAACTCTAGTGCTGCGTAAAGATTATAACAGACATGTACTTAACACATATACTAGTGCGCCATCTAGCGACCTGAAGGCTAGTTATCGTAACATCTCCTTTTACATAAACAATGAGCTATTTCCCCACTCCAACAATTCTTAATGTTACTTGACTTTTTTTTTTTTGTTTGTTTGTTTTTTAACTTGTTTACTGTGTACATACGTTATTAACTCAAAGAGTCCTTAGCTTAAGTCTCAATATCCTTTGAATACTTCAGAGGCGGTTTAATGTTGGATCTGGTTCGAGTGCATTTCAGTTTGATGCTTTCTTGCTCTGGTATTTTTTCAGAACTTTGTTCTTGTTCATGAGAATCTTCTTCACTTGTTTTAGTCGCCATTGGTAATTGATCTCTTCCATCAGGTAGGTTGTCCGTTGGTAATTCATCTGGTCTTGCATCAGGTAAGTCGTCTGTGTATCTCTGTATGATGTCTTTGTATTGCTCGTTGACAGGTTTTATGTCCTTTCAGTTTCGTCGATATGTATGTCCATTGACTTTTACTTCGTACGACCTTGGGCTGATTTGTTTGGTGCAAATTCCAGGCTCCCATTTGTTTGACTTGCTGTTAGGTGTTAATAGTGCTCGGATTGTCTGTCCCTCTTGTAGTTCGGGCATGTCTTTTGCTTGTCGGTTGTAGTAATGCTTTGTTTTCTGTTGACGTATTTCTTTTCTTTCAGTTACATCTTCGACTACCTTTGGTTTGAGTAATTGTTGCGCTGTAGGCAGTAATGTGCGTGTGCGTCTTGACATTAATCGTTGTATAGGACTGCTTTTCATTCCTTCTGTCGGTGTGTTTCTCCAGTTCAGTATTGCTTTCCATGGATCTTTGCCATCTTGTTTGGCTTTTTTCAGAAGTGTTTTGGCTATCTTCACTGCTGATTCAGCTTTGCCGTTGCTCTGGCTGTGGTAAGGGGATGATGTAATGTGTCAGAATTCCCACTCATTTGCGAACTGTTCAGATTTGTGTCCAACGAACTGAGGGCCGTTGTCCGTAATGACCGTGTCAGGTATCCCGTGTCTGCTAAAGTGCCTTTTGCAGCATTCTATGGTTGTAGTTGTAGTCGTGTCTTGAAGTTCATCAATCTCCCAATATTCTGAATAGTAATCAACTATAATCAGATAGTCTGATTTGTTCACAGTGAAGAAATCCATTCCAACTTTGCTCCACGGTTGCTCTGGTATTTGATGTGGTATGAGCGTTTCTTTCTGCTGTTCTCTCTGATGCTCGTTGCATATGCTGCACTTGCTGATTAAGTATTTTACTTCATGAGTCATGTTTGGCCAAAATACAACATCACGGGCTTTTCTCAGGCTTGCTTCAATTCCACAGTGGCTTTCATGGATGAGTTAGTATGTTTGAGCGTATTGCTTTGGGTATTACAACTCTGTTGCCTTTGTAGATAATTCCGTCTTGCGTTGTAAGTTCGTCTCTGTAAGTCCAGTATTCTTTGATAATTGTAGGTGTTTCTTGTTTTGTTTCAGGCCATCCTATTGTGATAACCGACTGTAGCGTTTGCAGTGATGCGTCTTGTTGCGTATACGCCTTAACTTTGTTCAAGCTTTGTGTTGAAAAGTTAAGGTTGGTGGCATGATCAATGTTTTCAATCTCCTTCTGCAGTTTTGTTTCAATTGAGTAGACACATTCTTGTGTGTGTGTGTGCATTGTCTTCTCGAGCGGTAGTGGTGCTCTGGAAAGGAAATCGGCGATGTGCATTTCTTTACCTTTCTTGTACTTCACATGCAGCTGATAGCGCTGTAATCTTAGCATTCTCTGTAGGCGCTTTGGTGCTTAAAGTAGAGGTTTCTTGAAGATTGTTTCTAGCGGTTTGTGATCACTTTGTATGTTGATGCGCCTCTGCCATGTATGTACTGGTCAAATTTTTCGCATGCAAAGACAATGGCCAGACATTCTTTTTCAATCTGTGCGGATCTTTGTTCAGTTGGCGTAAGTGTCCTTGAAGCGAAAGCTACTGGTTGTCCGTTTTGAAGTAGTGCTGCTCCAAGTCCAGTTTCGCTTGCATCGCATTGTAGGGTGACTTCTTCATGCACATCGTAGTATTTCAGTATGGGGTGATTTGCTCTAGGGCTGCTTCGTGTTGTGGTAGCCAAGTCCACATGACGTCTTTGTCAGTCAGTCGTCTTAATGGTTCACAGACATCGGATAGGCAAGGTAGGAACTTCGTTAGATAGTTTACAAATCCAAGTAATCTTTGTACAGCTTTTGTGTCTGTCGGTTTTGTCATTTCTTGTACTGCTCTGACTTTGTTTGGGTCGGGAGACAGTCCCTTTGCAGTCAATAAATGTTCCATGTATGGCACGCTTGTAAGTCTTAGCTTCATTTTGGCTTTGTTCAACTTCAAGTTGACTTCTATGGCTCTCTTTAGGAGGCTGATTAGATTTTGATCATGGCTGGCCGTAGCTTCTTCTGTAGTGTCTGCACATACTAGAATGTCGTCTGCTATCACGCTTATTCTGGGAAGCCCTTGTAGTACATCCTGTTGTCTTCACTGGTATTCTTCAGCCGCTGGTTTTATTCCAAAGGGCATCCTTAACCATCTATATCTTCCGTTGGGCGTCCAGAATGTTGTTAAGTAGCTGCTTTCTTCATCTAGACGTACTTGCCAGTATCCATCTTTAGCATCAAGCACTGAGAATATCTTTGCTTTCGCCAAATCAGGTAGAATTTCTTCTATCGTGGGCATCTGATAGTGTGCTCTCATCAGGGCTTTGTTTAAAGCACTCGGATCGATGCTAATGCGTAGTTTGCCTGTTTTTTCTACAACTACAATGTTGCTTATCCACTTCGTTGGCTTTGTGACCCTGGCAATTATTTTGTTCTTTTCCATTTTGTCTATGATCTCCATTACGCTTTTCTTCAGTGGTATGGTATTCTCGGTGGAAGGTGTTGCACTGGTGTGATCGTTTTGTTGATTTCCAGATGTAGTTCTCCTAGCAGGCAGCCAAGTCCTTCAAAAACATCTCCATATTCTTCTAGAATCGCTGCTGTTGTCAGGCTTTTTTCTTGCCTTGTTGTTTTGTCTTCAACATGATGTACAGTATTTTCATTGTTGACTTTAAGCAGGTTAAGTCGTTCACACGTTGTAGCTGATAAGAGTGGTTTTTGTATTGTTTGCATTATCTGGAACTTCAGTCTGTATTTTTTGTTGTTGTGTTCCGCTATCAGCTTGCACTCTCCTTTAGGCTTTATCAATGTGCCGTCATAAAGTTTTAGTTTGGCCTTGCTTGGTCGTAACTTTGCTGTTCCATCTTGCATGATTTGTACAAAGTCTCTGTAACTCATGACGTTGACTGTCGATCCACTGTCTAGCTGACATTCAGTATATTTGGTAGCGTAATTGTAGTGCTCCTTACAGTCTGGTGATAGCTTCAGATTGACGTACCACTTGTTCAAGCCGTATTTTATCGAATTGATGTCAGAAATGTAGAGCGTGTCTGTTTCTGAGCCGTCATTTTCCTCAACAAGGTGGAGTTGCTTTCTTTGCTTGCAGACCTTTGCGAAATGGTTTCTTTTGCCACAGTGATTGCAAGTGACTCCATAGGCGGCGCATTTTGCTTTAGCGTGCGTTGAGCCGCAATATTGGCAGTTGCCTTGCTTTGTGCTTTTAGCTTCGTTGCTTGCTGGAGAGCATGTCTGTTTCTTGCTGCTGTAGCTTAGCGAATAACCTTTGTGTTCTGCACGTTTTTTGTGCATTACATAGTGAACAGCTTCAGGTTCTGTGGAGTTCAGTTTTTTTAGTTGTACAGACGCTAGCTCGCTTGCTTTGCACATGTCTACAGCTTTATTTAGCGTTAACTTTGGCTCACATAGCATTCGCGCTTTAGCTGCAGTGTCCTTTGTGCCTATGACAAGTCTGTCTCTAATCAAGTCTTCTTTCAGTGTCCCATAGTCACACGAGTCGGCCATTTTGCACAGTTTAGCAATGTACGGATCTGTTGTTTCAGATTGAGTTTGTTCACAGGTATTAAAAATAAATCTTTCATATATCACGTTTCGAGTTGGCTCAAAATGCTTCTGCAATGCATTGAGTATTGCTTTAGAAACGTGTCGTCTGTCTCCGATATATCCACGTGCCGCTGAAGTATATAGCATTCTTTTCCCATTACAGTCAGTAACGTTGCAACTCTTATTTTTTCTTCTTTGCTGTCTAAGCCTGTCGCTATTTCACAATTTTCCCACTGGGATCTGAAAAATGTCCAGTTATTGTATGTGTCGCCTTTCATATTCATAGCTTCTGGTACAGGAATTCGACCTAGCGCCATCTTTTTTTTTTTTTTTTTACACACTCCACGGTCACTCGTTTAGTAGTATTTCTTTATAGGTTTGTTATTTGCGACGTTTTTTTGCACATACCTTATAGGTTCATTCTTCTGACACCATGTTTTGTTGTGTCTCGGGAACAATGAAGACAGTGTGTTGGTTGAGATAACTCAGCTTTATTGTAGCTCATTACAATGCCGTGTATCTTGCGTTCTGCCTTGCTTACAACTGACACAGACCTGAACTCTAGTGCTGCATAAAGATTATAACAGACATGTACTTAACACATATACTAGTGCGCCATCTAGCGACTTGAAGGCTAGTTATCGTAACACCGTCTACCCTTATACAATTTGAGAAAAAGAAAAACTAATGTGTACCAAAATGATCAAAAAGAAAAAAAGAGGATATTTCAGGTACTTAAAAAGGTAGAATAACTGATTACAAATCAATTATCAGGACGTTTCGGACTACAAGTCCTCCTTCATCGGCTGAATACAAAAAAACTGTGCTTTAAGAAGTTAGTTATATATATATAAAATAAATACAAACATTAAAATAAATACAAACATGTATGTGTTAAATTGGTGTATTTAATGTCTATTTTGGACTCAATAAAAACCTCTGGGTTCAGTTATTGGACGTACACTGGATTTTGTTTTTGTTTTTACTTTTACTTAATGGTGGTAGTGTTAAGAATATATTTCAACTCAAGATTAACTAACTTCAAATGAAAACCCAATTTAACGGTAATCGCCATGTTATTAAAAAAAGAAAACCTTAATATTCATTACCTGCCTTTCCACGTTAACAAACAGTAAGTAACCGAGACAAATACTAAAACGGAATAGTTTCCAGCCCAACAAGGTATACTATGAAGCGACATCTATACTTACAAACTGCCTAAATAATAATAATACAGTTAAAAAAAAAAAAAAAAAAATCAGTTTTAACCGTATACATTCTGTTTCACTGTTGATCTTTGGACACCTCTGCTTTATTGTCGTCCAGAGTGACACAGCGCGTCTGGTATCTAGGCAACAAGGAGACACCCCCATGGGGAAATTTCCATTTGGAATATAAAGATCCACGTACGTGCTTACATCTTAAATGTATGAGAACAAATCTCCTTAAACTAGGCTGAATGTGGGTTCATGTTTTCATGGAATTAATTTCACATACAAAGATAATTTATTTACCTTAGTATGTAACATATATAAAAAGAAACAGTCATCAGAAAAAGAGAGCAGCTAGTAGTATTACTATAGTCAACTATAATTCCCCCAGGCTTGTCTTTCCATGGAAAGAGCCAAAGAAATACCCAGCTTTTAACAAAGCTACGTGGTTAACTGCTTAGAAAGAAGACGTGAAGGAAAAGGGGGTTGCTGCTCTTTTAAACGAAAACGCTTTTAAGCATTCTCTCGCGTTGATGGCGAACGGTGACCTCGCGAGAGTGCGGAAGTGTGTTGTGAGAATGTTGTCTGTTTCCCCGGGTGACGTCAGTGTGTATTGTTGTCCCCAGCTGTCAGCTGCAGCGGAGAGGTCTAGGGGACGGTATTGTGTGTGTCAGTATGTCAGTGTGTCATTGTCTCTGTCTTCTTGCCATCTAAAACCTCGCACAAACTGCTGCTTTACCCATGAAATACAGAGATGAAGGACAAACGGAAGAAAAAGGATCGCACCTGGGCAGAGGCTGCCCGCTTGGTAAGTGGCTTGCTTTTCCTTTCGAGGAACGTGTCAGTGAGAGAGAGAGAGAGAGAGAGAGAGAAGAGAGAGAGAGAGAGAGAGAGAGAGAGAGAGAGAGAGAGAGAGAGAGAGAGAGAGAGAGAGAGAGAGAGAGAGAGAGAGAGAGAGAGAGAGAGAGAGAGAGAGAGAGAGAGAGAGAGAGATGATGATGATGAGTATCCAAGTGTCAGGTTAGCTTTTACCCGTTACAACATAGGAGGAGGAGGAGGAGGAAGCTCCACATATCACAGGTTTGGGGGTGGTTGTTGTGGTCTTCTGCTTTGTTTTGGGGGAAAAGATGGGAAACAATGAAACGCATTCCCGATCTTTAAGATGCAAATATCGCATCTTTAAAAATGCTGCAAACAAAACGGGGGTTTGCTGTAACATCATTTCCCATCACTGCTGGTGAATATCTGACTTGATTTCGACCCTTATAAAATACGCATGGATTGGAAACTGTCCAGCAATGCAGTTTGAATGGGCTTAACTTTTTTCTATGTGTTCTGCGTTAGTTTTAAACTAGTAGTCGATTAGTAACGAACGATTGGATTGTGGTTCAACACAGAGCCCCTAATAGTTTGGGCCGCCAATATTAATCTTCCGTAGTTTGTAGCTAAATAATAAAAACGTTAAATAATTTTAATGTGCAGTAAAATTATGCAATGCATTTAGTTCCCTAAGTGGATTAAATTGTACACTTTACCTTTGTTTTCTTTATGCAAATGCAATTTAACTGCTATCATTTTTTTTTATGACATTGTAATCTTAAATATTAACTCCAACATCACCAATTCTTTTCTTAAATGTATTTTTGTGGGTGGGGGGTTATTTCCATGCATGTATAGTTAATTAAATTATATTTTCCCCAAATTAATGAAATATATATTTTGTATACAGTATTCATGTTTTATGTAAGTAGTTTGCTATATTGTCTGGTCTAGCACAACATTTTAAGGAGGTTAGCAAAAAAAGGGAAGAGCAAATCGCAACCCATTGAACAGCACTGTAACATTAAGGGAAGGGATTGGACATGTGCCAAGGTAAAAACTGTGAATTGTTTTATTTTGATAGGCAATACTCTCCAATTTAAAGACTAACATCATAGTTTAAAACAGTCTAAAAACACTCAAAGTTAAAAGCATGAATTACTGATTGTCAAGTGTATGCGTATACCAATAACTGCGTAAGCTATCTATTGGTTTATTCCCCAAATCATAGCAAGGTTGATTGGGGATTACCACTTGATTAAAACAGAAGTGCAAAACATGGTCAATAATAGATGCAGTGAATTACACAGCAATAAGCCTTGTCATAAACCTTAAAATATTTAAGGAATGTTACCTAACACATTTGAACCCATTTGCAGAGCAATAAGTACCATGTTGAAAAAATGGTTTTATTAGGTTTAGTATATTAAAGGAACTGCTGTGTGGTCCAGTGGTTAAAGAAAAGGGCTTGTAACCAGCAGGTCCCTGGTTCAAATCCCACCTCAGCCACTGACACATTGTGTGATCCAGAGCAAGTCACTTAACCTCCTTGTGCTCCGTCTTTCAGGTGACATGTTGTAAGTAACTCTGCAGCTGATGCTTAGTTCACACACCCTAGTCTCTGTAAGTCGCCTTGGATAAAGGTGTCTGCTAAATAAACAAATAATAATAAAAACAATAATAACTGTAACTGCATCAACCAAAACCTTTTACTACCTTTTAGGGCTGCAACAAAGGGTACATTTTGACCTTCGAAGGTTTGGAACACATTTACCGAAGGAAGGTTCGAACCTTCGATGGTACTCATTTGCATAATTTATTGGTGACATCACCATAGCTACTTGATTGAAAATCCTATTATTTTACAGGTAATCCATATAAATGGAATAAACATTTACATGTAGTTTAAAAATACGTTATATCATTTAAATAAAAATAAAAATACACGTTTATTTAAACGTAATAGAGACTGCTTGCGATCTATACAGTAAGCTTGCATTGCACCAGCACCAACTGCAGTGGACAAAGCTTTATTTAACAGTCACCGTTCCAAGCAGGTTATCAGTCACATTTTACTACTACTAAAAATATTCATAATACAGTACTAATAATAATAAGAACTTACGCTTGTCAAGTGATCCCAGAGATTGGTTATGCCTCCATGATACGAGTTGCTTGCACAGTTTGCATTCAACTTTTTTTTTTGGTTGTCTGGGCATTTAACAAAAAAATCACAAACAGCAGAGGGGTATCGAGACATTTCTTTAAATACAGCTTATGCTATACAACGCTTTGCTGTCGATGGTGAATGAAGAAATTAAAGGTTTGGCTCTGGATAACACGAGCGGGGAAGGGCGGACGGTGCTCAGTTTTTGAAACTAAAATGATTTGTGTTAAAGTATATTTTGTATGTTTCAAACATATTCTACCATAGCACTTCTCTTACACTGCCTTGTACACTAGATGTTCAGTACATATTTTACTGAAGCACTACAACCACTAGAGGTACGAGCCCACTGCTTTGGATACTATACCCTGCTCCAGTTGTACGTAATGTATAACGATGTAGTAGCAGATTTTATTAACAACTTTTGTTTACGTAATATGCATTATACAAATTAAAAGATTGAATTTTGCATGTGAGTGATATGTAATGTGTGATTTATAGTTTTCACACATTGTCAAACAGTTTCAGTTAATAGGAAGAAGAAAAAAAAAACATATTGTGCGTGAACCCGTCTGACGAACCTTCGAAGGTTTAAAACAATCTTCGAATCCCTGGCTAGCGAACGAACCTTTGGACACAGCCCTACTACCTATAAATATTTAATATTCTTCACAATTTAACACTTCAGTAAGTTACTGTATTGCCTGATTTGAGTTATTGTTTCCAAAAAGATACAGTATAAGCTGCAACTCCTGATGGCACACCACTGTTGGTTAGGGAGGTAAAACTGGCATGGACTGTTTCTCCTCATCGCGCTACAGCGAACCCTGCTGGCCAGGTGCCCAGTGAGTTCAAGAGCATACGCCTGCAGGGCTGGCCTTTGTCCTAGTCCTGTAGGTGTACACGGACATCCGCTCTTGAGTTCCTGGTTAAAAAAGGAAGCTGGCTTTGTTGTGGGATTGGAGGGTGCCCATTGAACCTTTGGGTGGGGAATTGCTGTGGTGAGGGGAAAAAGGCTGGGCATTCAAATTGGGAGAAAATCGGTGGAAAAATAATTGGACACACTAAATTAAAAAAAAAAAAAAATAGAAAATGCAAACCTTACTCACGGTTCTCCCCAGACCTTTTCAGCTAGGCGGGTCGCCGCACAACTGAAAAACCCAGAGCCGCCCGTCTGCTACTGTGCCTTTAACGGTAAGGATTGATTGCGCTGCAAGCAGACCAGATCACTTGCGCGCGCGCTGAGTGAAAAATAATCTTGGAACCACATGACAGCTGTGTTACGTCTTGACACAGCATTTAATCAGTCAGAGAGTTGAAGGGGTGGATTTTCTGTTTTAAGCACTTCTAGAGGCTGAAACGTTAAAAAAATAGCCGCTTATTTTTTCGAAAGCAAAAATAGTGACAATGAAGATGGGAATTACCAAACTGAAATGGATGATGAAAAATAAAAATAATATGTAGAAAATGGAAAAGAGCAACCTGATATGGTCAACGAAGAGCAACTTGTAGAAAGAGAATTGGAAAAACCGCAAGTGGGGCCAGTGCGTAAAAAAAAAAATAGAAAAATTGTGATAGTGAGTATGATGTTATGGGGGGGAGTGGCTTTTTTACAGCAAGGAATTGGGTGGTATGATGTGCAAGCTCTGCCAGAACCACAAAAAAAATCGCAAAGGCTAAATGGAGCAGTGTAGCCTGTGTATGAATTGGGGTGGATTGTTATTCATTATTTAATTTCTTATTATTAAAATTCTTTGTCATTATATTTATTTTTCCATTAAAAGTGCACCCGGCTATAATGCTGTGCCACCCAGCTGTACAGAATTCCTGGGGGGAACCCTGTTACTGTTCAATCATTGTGATGTTACGGTTTTAGTAATTGTAAAGCCGTAAACCCACAAACCCACAGGTTTCAGCATCAAATAATCAGTATATACTTACTGAGCATGTATTAGCTACAAATACATACAAGTAGCACCAAATGGCTCTACCAGTACCAATTGCATCTCTGCACAATGTTATACATATAATTCCCATGTGCAGCTTATTAAAGAACATGTTAAAAAAAACATACACACAAAGAAAAGCACGTACTGTTCTTTTAAAGGTAAGATAAGTTAGGCAGTTCAAAATACTTGCCATGTCAGAAGCATTGGTTTGCTATAAAAAAAAGAAAGAAAAAAATTATTTTGAAAACAGTGCAAATGCAAAACCAAAACCATTTTTTTTTAGCAGAATAAAACAAGTTTAACAGTACACATTTAACAGCATACATTTAGTTGCAGGAAGGAACATTTAAGAGTTTATTGTATTATACTATTAAAATGGTTTTATTTTTCTGAGAAATTGCATCTTTGCCTTTGTGCTTGCTTCTAAGTAGGGTCCATTGAGTTAGAGGGCAAAGTTTGCCCATAATAAAATAACTTTACTTAAAACAATAATGTAACTTATGCTACTGCAACCAAGTCATTTCTTGCTAGTTTTTAAATATTTATACTGGGGCAAGTATGCACTTACTTCGGATTGGGTATATTATTTGATATCTTTAACAAGGGCTGACGGAGCGCAGAACAACAGGAGGGTAATGTAAGCAAACCTTTTAAAATGACCTTACAGAGCAAATTGACACAAAAATGTGTCAAATGATGCAAGGAGATTCCTACACTACCTGATTTGATTGAATGCTTAGTAAACAACAAGCTTCAATATGAAAGCTGAACATTCATTTCAATAAAGAACAACAAGAAGTTTTCTAATTAAAAACATGTTGTAGCCTACTTCACTAATGTAAAAACAGGCTTCTGCTATTTTGAAATACCACTGCTTAAGGTTATTACTACTGCTTAATAAAAGTAACACAATTTTTATGAACTTAAACATGTTTGTGGCTCCACAAGAACATTAACCTGCTAACTTTTTTTTTTTTTTTAAATAACGGACTGATTCTGTTGCCTTTTTTCAATGAATAGAATTGAATTAATACTAAACTAACAACTACCTAGCCTATATTTAACTAATCACTTTTTGTAGTCTCAAACATAAGAACATAAGAAGAACATAAGAAAGTTTACAAACAAGAGGAGGCCATTCAGCCCATCTTGCTCGTTTAGTTGTTAGTAGCTTATTGATCCCAGAATCTCATCAAGCAGCTTCTTGAAGGATCCCAGGGTGTCAGCTTCAACAACATTACTGGGGAGTTGGTTCCAGACCCTCACAATTCTCTGTGTAAAAAAGTGCCTCCTATTTTCTGTTCTGAATGCCCCTTTATCTAATCTCCATTTGTGACCCCTGGTCCTTGTTTCCTTTTTCAGGTCAATAAAGTCCCCTAGGTCGACAATGTCTATACCTTTTAGGATTTTGAATGCTTGAATCAGATCACCGCGTAATCTTCTTTGTTCAAGACTGAATAGATTCAATTCTTTTAGCCTGTCTGCATACGACATGCCTTTTAAACCCGGGATAATTCTGGTTGCTCTTCTTTGCACTCTTTCTAGAGCAGCAATATCCTTTTTGTAACGAGGTGACCAGAACTGAACACAATATTCTAGGTGAGGTCTTACTAATGCATTGTAAAGTTTTAACATTACTTCCCTTGATTTAAATTCAACACTTCTCACAATATATCCGAGCATCTTGTTGGCCTTTTTTATAGCTTCCCCACATTGTCTAGATTATTATTATTATTTATTTTTTAGCAGACGCCCTTATCCAGGGCGACTTACAAGATATCACATTATTTTTACATACAATTACCCATTTATACAGTTGGGTTTTTACTGGAGCAATCTAGGTAAAGTACCTTGCTCAAGGGTACAACAGCAGTGTCCCCACCGGGGATTGAACCCACAACCCTCTGGTTAGGAGTCCAGAGCCCTAACCACTACTCCACACTGCTGCCCCAGATGAGGACATTTCTGAGTCAACATAAACTCCTAGGTCTTTTTCATAGATTCCTTCTTCAACAGTGTTTGCCACTCCTCCTATTTTTGTGTTGTCTGCAAATTTAACAAGTTTGCTTACTATACCAGAATCTAAATCATTAATGTAGATTAGGAATAGCAGAGGACCTAATGCTGATCCCTGTGGTACACCACTGGTTACCTTGCTCCATTTTGAGGTTTCTCCTCTAATCAGTACTTTCTGGTTTCTACATGTTAACCCTTTGCGGTCCATTGTCGGACCTGGTCCAACATTGCAATTATTCCTATCCGGTCCATTGTCGGACCCTGTCCGACATCATCAAAAAAACGCCAAAAACGTGTTTCTAGTCGTTTTTTCTCCGGAAAAAGCCGAGAAACCATTCAATGGCCGAGTGGGAGCGACAGGAGCCGAGACATCCCATATGGGCGGTCATAAGGAAACAAGCTGGCTGATACTGCATCAGCGCACAGAGACTATCACGGACATTTGCAGAGCCTTTTTGAGATGTTATAGTAATAAAATAAGGACTTGGATTGCATTATTGAGGAGTTTGGTGATCAGGAGATGATTGATCGGTATGTACGACTATTATTATTATTATTATTATTATTTATTTCTTAGCATATGTGAAAGCGATAGCGAACGAAAGAGTGGGGCAGGGCTGGAGATGCCTAGTGAGTGCTTTGTTGATATACAGGGCCTTTTAAACCTGTTTGACTGTGAAAAAAAAATACTTTTAAACAGCGCATCTAAAATTAACAGCACGTGTGAAAATAATTTGGACCTGACGCGCCTGACACGCACTTAATAAATGGACTGCAAAGGGTTAACCACTCCCTAATCCATGTGCATGCATTTCCTTGAATCCCTACTGTGTTCAGTTTGAGAATTAATCTTTTATGCAGGACTTTGTTAAAAGCTTTCTGGAAATCTCAATAAACCATATCGTATGCTTTGCAATTATCCATTGTCGATGTTGCATCCTCAAAAAAATCAAGCAGGTTAGTTAGACAAAATCTCCCTTTCCATAAGTTTACATATAATAGAAGTCAGGCTTATTGGTCAGTAGTTACCTGGTTTGGTTTTGTCTCCCTTTTTGTGGATCGGTATTACGTTTGCAATTTTCCAGTCTGTCGGTACAACCCCTGTGTCAAGAGACTGTTGCATGATCTTGGTTAGCGGTTTGTAAATAACTTCTTTCATTTCTTTGAGTACTATTGGGAGGATCTCATCCGGCCAAGGGGATTTGTTTATTTTAAGAGCTCCTAGTCCCTTTAACACTTCTGCCTCTGTTATGCTAAAGTTATTTAAAACAGGATAGGAATAGGCCAACATGTAGGGCATGTTGTCCGTGTCCTCCTTTGTAAAAACCTGTGAAAAGTAATCATTTAATATATCTGCAATTTTTTTTTCTTCATCTATGATTTTGCCATTTGTGTCTTAGACATTTAACCTCCTCTTTGAATGTTCTCTTGCTGTTATAATATTGGAAAAATATTTTGGAATTGGTTTTAGTCCCCTTAGCAATATTGATTTCTATCTCTCTCTTGGCCTTTCTAACTTCCTTTTTGACTTGTGTTTGCAGTTTGCAGTACTCTTTCTGTGTATTTTGTTTTTGGTCCCTTTTAAACACTCTGTAAAGAGCCTGTTTTAGCTGAATATCTTTTCAAATTGATCTATCAAACCATTTTTGGCCATTTTGTTTTAGATTTAGATTTGTCTACTTTTGGGATGTAATTGTTTTGCGCCTCTAGTACTACATTTTTAAAAAACAGCCATCCTTTTTCTGTGGATGTTTTCTCTATTTTACTCCAATCTACTTCTGTTAGTCTCTGTTTCATACCTTCATAGTTTCCTTTTCTAAAATTGTAAACCTTAGCTTTAGTCATTACTTTTTGGGTTTTAAAAATCACTTCAAATGAGACCATGTTGTGGTCTGAGTTTGCCAATGGCTCTCTGACCTCTGTTTTAGTTATTCTGTCTTTGTTATTTGAAAAGACTAAATCAAGGCATGCCTCCCCTCTAGTCGGTGTCTTGACAAATTGCGTTAGGAAGCAGTCATTTGTCATTTCCACCATTTCAATTTCGTCGATCGTGCTCCCCACCGGGTTTTCCCATTGTTATATGGGGGATGTTGAAATCCCCCATTAGTATGGCTTCTCCTTTTCTACACGCATTTCTAATGTCATTGTATAACAGATTATTTTGCTCGGCGTCTGAATTTGGCTGTCTATAGCATGCTCCTGTTATTATGCCCTTTGAATTTTTGTCCATTACTCTGACCCATATTGATTCGGCGTTGTTTTCTTTGTCCAGATTTAACACCTGGGCTTCAAGACTATTTCTTATGTATAACGCTACCCCCCCCCCCCCCCCCCCCCCCCCCCCGCCTCTTCTCTCCTGCCTATACAGTGTGTACCTACTAATATTATATTCGTCTCCATCACTCTCAGACAACCAAGTTTCTGTAACACCTATCATATCGTAGTTACTTGTTAGTGCAGTAGCTTCAAGTTCTAACATTTTGTTTCTGAGACTTCTAGCATTAAGATAAATACATTTAATAGCTGTCTTACCTGAGTTGTTGCCTTTGTTTTGATGTGGTCTCCCTTCTGTTTTTTTGTTTTCTCCCCCCTTCCTTTCTAGTTTAAATGCTTCTGGACCTCCTCAAGGATCCTTTCTCCGAGTAGATTGGTTCCCTTTTTGTTTAAGTGCAGTCCGTCCCGCCTATATAGATAGTACTTGTTGTAGAATGTGCTCCAATGTTCAAGAAAGATGAAGCCTTCCTGTGTGCACCACGATTTCAGCCATGCATTTTGATTTTGTATTTCCAGCTGTCCATGTGGTCCTTTGCAAGGTGCCGGCAGTATCCCAGAAAATACCACAGATTTGGTCTTGTCTTTTAATTTCCTTCCTAGCTCTCTGAATTTGTTTTGCAGGGGTCTTGGCCTGTCTCTTCCAATGTTGTTTGTACCGATGTGGACGACTACTACCGGGTCGTCTCCTGTTCGTTCTAGGAGCCTGTCCACGTTCTCAGTGATGTGCGTGACAGAGGCTCCTGGAAGGCAGCACACTGTTGTAGTAAGGGGGTCCAAACTGCGAACTGAACTTGCTGTTTTTCTCAATATGGAGTCCCCAACAATCATGACCTTTGCTGCCTGGCCAGCACTGTTTATAGGGTCCTGGATGTTGTTCCTTTCGTTCTCTTGATGTTGGTTTTGGTCATCTAAATTTCAAAGTGGCTCAAATTTGTTGGATGTTTGGATTTCTGGTGGTTGTGTTTTTTTTTAATTATTATTTTTCTCCCAATTTAGAATGGCCAATTTTTTTTTTTTTAAGCTCAGCTCAGCGCTACCACCCCTGCGCTGACGAACACACACTGTCCTCCGAAGCGTGTGCCGTCAGCCGACCGCCTTTTTTCACAGTGCGGACTCACCATGCAGCCACCCAAGAGCTACAGCGTCGGAGGACAACGCAGCTCTCGGGCAGCTTACAGGCAAGCCCGCAGGTGCCCGGCCAGACTACAGGGGTCGCTGGTGCACGGTGAGCCGAGGACACCCTGGCCGACCTAACCCTCCCTCCCCCTCCCTCCCCCTGAGTCGACTCTCGGCCAATTGTGCGTCACCCCCTGGGAGCTCCCGTCCACGGTCAGCAGTGGAATAGCCTGGACTCGAACTTGCGATGTCCAGACTATAGAGCGCATCCTACACTACACGTGGAGCACCTTTACTAGAATGGTGGTTGTGTTTGACAAAGTTTATTTTTTTCCCTGCCCAGCGGCTTCTGTTTCAGTCATTGTCCTAAGGTGCTAACGTTAGCTATTGTAATGCAGTGCGGACCACCGGAGGGTCGTGGGTTCTATCCCAGCTGGGGGACACTGCTGCGGTACCCTTGAGCAAGGTACTTCACCTAGATTGCTCCAGTAAAAACCCAACTGTATAAATGGGTAATTGTATGTAAAAATAATGTGATATCTTGTAACAATTGTAAGTTGCCCTGGATAAGGGCGTCTGCAAGAAATAAATAATAATAATAATAATAATAATAATAATAATAATAATAATAATAATAATAATAATAAGGATTTCAAATCTGAAATAAGAATTTAAATATCTTGTACAGTTCCAGAGCTGGACAAGGTTTTACAAGCAGTGCTTACAAAGGTACCACGAAATGTTTGGTGTAGGGAGAGTATTATTCATTTTTTTATTAACAATAATATGATAGCCAATTAGAGTGCAGTGTCCTGACAGGAGAATTTCTACCCATTTATCACACTCAGAAAGAAAAAGTAAATTACAAATAATAATAATAAAAAATAAGTTAAACTAATGATAAAATACATAGCTAAATAATAATATTGGCTACAGCTAAATAATGTATTTTACATATATACACAAAGAAAGTAAAAGTAAACCAATAACAATGATTAAAGATAAATAATGTCTCTGTCCTTTACACACATACACAAAGTAAACTAATAATAAAACACAAAGCTCAGCAAGCACACACGACACTGCACAAAACACTGCAGATTTTTTTTTTTAAACGAATATAAAGTTAAAATTAAAATTAAAAAACAAACAAAAAAAGGCTAATTATTTCAAGTACTTACTGTTTATATGATGTGTTGATTAGCACTCTTGAAATTGTAGAACCGGAAATACAGAACCTCGAATCCACTGTGCACTCAGTCGTAATGGTGCTGGCAGAGACTTGTCTGTGTAATCAAAATATTATTTGTCCCGCCCACCCTAGCCCTAAACCAATGATATGATGACGTGGCCCGTAGTCATGGCTACGACTTGCACACATAAAAAACAAAATTGCTGGTTGGACGGCTGAAACATGTTTTGTCATCGGTCAAATATGATCAATGACAAAGCAAGTCGGCAGCAAGGGGTTAAATCAGTCCAAACTATAGCCGTCTGTCTTGAGTGACACTAATAATATTGAACCCTTTGCGGTCCATTTATTAATCGCGCGTCAGGCACGCCAGGTCTAATTAATTTTCACACGCGCAGTTAATTTTATACGCGCTGTTTAAAAGTATTTTTTTTCACAGTCAAACGGGTTTAAATGGCCCTGCATATCAACAAAGCACACACTAGGCATCTCCAGCCCCTCCCCAGCCTTTTGTTTGCTATAGCGTTCAGCTGTGTAAGAAATAAATAATAATAACAATAATAGTCGTACATACCGATCGATCATCTCCAGATCACTCGTTTTATCACCAAACTCCTCAATAATGCGATCCAAGTCATTATTTTATTACTATAACATCTGAAAAAAGCTCTGCAAATGTCCATGATAGTCTCAGTGCGCTGACGCACTTAGCCAGCTTGTTTATTATGGACACCCATTATCTGATACCTGATACCATGTATGACTATTAATGAAATACGCCTTTTTTTTTTTTTTTTTTTTTTTTTCCGACTTGTCTCGGCTCCTGTCGCTACCACTCGGCAATTGAATGGTTTTCTCGGCGTTTTCAGGAGAAAAAACGACTAAACACCCGTTTATTGCGTTGCTATAATGATGTCGGACCCAGTCCGACAAAGGACCTGTGAGGAATAATTGCAATGTCGGACCCAGTCCGACAATGGACCGCAAAGGGTTAACATTACTACGCTGTCATGTGCAATTTCACAATTGTTATTATTATTATTATTTTTTTTTTTTTTTTACCTTTTCGTTTTGAAGCAATGCACTGTCCGTAACCTTTTTCGTGTTTGATTGCTGTCTGAGTCTAAATGCCGCTGGATCATAGCTCGACGTATGTGATCCAATGAAACATTGCAGGCTGTACAAAATGATTTGCCACCAGTAGAATGCAAAAATATTGTAAGCGATCCGCTGCAGCAATTATCGTAAATTTTTTTAAATTAATTTTGGACACTCGCAAAATGTTCATATCTACCAATCAGTGAGGAGAGCCCAGAGTGGTTATTGGCTGCTGTCAAGTGTCAATCAATAAATCCTGTCCAGTTTTCTTTTTGAAATTAAAACAAGCTTATAATTACATCAGGAATCTGGACCGATACACATAACTTAATTGGACTTAAGTGCTGGGTAAAAGTACACAAAATAGACAGTTTTCACAGTGAAGAATTAATTCCACAGTCTGTGTCATGTTTTCACGACCGTGAAATAGGTAGGGCCTTAGTAATGTACTGTATAAGTGTAAGCAAATCCCAGTATGTGACTCATTTTTGGTTGCGACGTGGTATGTAGATTGATTAGGCCTATACATGTATGAAAGATATTCCACATATCTTGGTTTCGATGTGGGCAGTAAGTCAATTAAAAATAAATCCACATACATGTATGAAAGAGATATTATACATATTCAAGTATGGAGACGCAAAATAAAATTATCAACCAGAGTTGTTGCTGTCGAAAGTTCTGTTGCAGGAAAGGATAGGCTACCTCTTAATGTACTGTTTGGAAAAATGACAATATAGTTGTTTTCACTGAAGATAATGCAAATCTAAGTGGCTATGCCAAGTCACGTACAATTTTGATTAAAATATGACAGCAAAAAGTGAAATGCATCTCTGCAGCCGTGGCACACTGGAAGGGACTGCTGCTTTCACTAGCAGAAGCTGGGACACGTAATTCATAAATTGTAACCAACAGCAAATTAAAAAAATGAGAGATTGAATTATTTCCATGTGAATAGGCCGTAATGTTAATGTAGTTTTCAAACCTTGTTTTTTTTTTCTCCTTTGGACAGTGGGGTTGATGGTTTGTTTGTTTTTTTCCTGAATTTAAAAAAGAGTTAATGTTGCTTATTTTTTATTTTATCTCGATAATGATCGATAATCGTCGATAGAATTTGCACGATAATTAATGTCAACGTCAGGGTTCGATTTACACACTAATATTAACCCTTTGCGGTCCATTTATTAATTGCGCGTCAGGCATGCCAGGTCTAATTAATTTTCACACGTGCAGTTAATTTTATACGCGCTGTTTAAAAGTATTTTTTTTCACAGTCAAACGGGTTTAAATGGCCCTGCATATCAACAAAGCACTCACTAGGCATCTCCAACCCCGCCCCACCCTTTCGTTTGCTAAAGCGTTCACCTATGTAAGAAATAAATAATAATAATAATAATAATAATAGTCGTACATACAGATCGATCATCTCCGGATCACTCGTTTTATCACGAAACTCCTCAATAATGCAATCCAAGTCATTATTTTATTACTATAACATCTCAAAAAAGCACTGCAAATGTCCGTGTTTTCTGTGCGGTGATTCAGTCAGCCAACTTGTTCACTTACGTCCGCCCCCGTTATCTGATACCTGATACCATGTATGACTATTCATGAGATACGCCTTTGTTTTTTTTGTGGTTATTTTTCGACTTGTCTCGGCTCCTGTCACTTCCACTCGGCAATTGAATGGTTTTCTCGGCTTTTTCCGGAGAAAAAACGACTAGACACCCGTTTATTGCGTTGCTATAATGATGTCGGACCCATTCCGACAAAGGACCTGTGAGGAATAATTGCAATGTCGGACCCAATCCGACAATGGACCGCAAAGGGTTAAACAATATAAATATGTCCTGATCGTATTAAGCGCCGATGACTTGTGAGGCTATGTTTGCTGTGCTGCCTATGATGGCATGATTAATCCAAACATAATCCAGTGTAATATATTGTTTTAGCGTCCTCACAGATCAAAATACATTACAGTTCACAGCTTGTTCATATAGTAATAGAGTAAATCGCACAAAAAGGGTTCTCATATTTCCTTGGGATTTGTAATTCCCATCCGAAAAGTCATTTTTATCACATCGATGATCAAGACAGTGCAGCCATATTTCTAATTCTATCCTACATGCCTGTGTCATGCAGTAAAATAAAAAAAAGTGCTAAAAGTGGGGGACCTTGGGCCAGGGTGGGGGTGAAAGTGAGGTTGGGATGGGATAGGTGAGGGTGAAGGTGTAGCCGGTTAAAAGGGGGACCATGACCCCTTTGCCCACCCGGCTCCTGCACCCCTGTCAAAGGCTAAGAGAGTCCTACAAACTCACTGTAAATACTGTACTATTCGGTACTGTACTAAGTTATTGTTAACATTTTTATAATTTCAAACGTGACTACATTTTCAGGAAATGTGTGCCCATGTGTGTAGTTTTAATCTGGGTTGTTTCACGTTTTACATCGTACAATGCAAAAATGTCTTCATCCAAACCTTGTTGTGTGTCCTGTAAACACCTCTCCTAGTCCATCCATGCCTCTGTATCCTGATGAACTTTATGAAGATGGGGGACAGTTGTTTTGTAACTGTTTGTAAGCACACCGTTGAGGAGCACATGAAGTCACATTGTGAACGGATGGGAGTGGCATTAAACCAAATTTTTTTTTAAAAAATGGTCAAATATTTCAGCTTAACTATATAGAATTAGTTTGTTCCATTTTCTTTGCTATCCTTTTGACGCAACTCTGTGAAATATTGAACTTCAATGATTTAATTACAGTATTACAGTTTGGCCTTCAATACCATATAGTCCCTCATGAAAAACGCGATCACAGATCGCGGTGCGATTTCGTGGAATGCATTCTGGGTTGCAGAATTATTGTTTTTCCACGGCAACATGCCTAACTAGCATTCATAAGAACAAATTCAAGTTTGTTTAAACATTCCACAAGGTGGCGCAGTGAGATTTTTGAATACCTGTGCTTTATTTATCTTGCTCAAACCGCTCGCAGGAAAAGCAATCCGCTCGATTTAGACATAATAAAATAAAAAACGGAATAAATAAATAAATAAATATATAAGTAAATAAATAAATAAAAAATGAAATAAATATGTAAATAAATAACGAAATAAATAAATAGATAAATTATTAAATATATTTCAGTTTCTACTTATGTATTTATTTTGTTTTATATTTATTTATTTATTTATTTATATTTGTATGTATTTATTTCGTTATTTATTTAATTCGAATTTTATTTATTTATTTATTTATTTATTTATTTATTTATTTATTTATTATTTATTTATTAATTTTGGCACAAATTATCCTCCATAGTCAGCAAGTAGAAAAGTAAAATAAATGATCAAATAAATACTGGTGTTTTGCAGTTTTAAACCTTTACTGAAATGAGGGGAAAAATACTTTGAAAGTGAGCAACTGCAAGTAGAAACTATAAAATTGACAAATAAAAATAAATTTAAAAAATGTTCCAACAGCCAATCTACTGGACACAAAATAAAGTCATCATTTACCGACCCACATTCAACTTGAATTAAAAGCTCCCTAATCTTTTCTAGGATAAGACTCCTATAGGTCATATTGCACACATTTGTAACATATGGAATATTCACAGCATTGAAACTCTACAACAACGACGTTGTAGCCCTGACTGCACACCTCTCCGCACTACTACCAAGCAAAGTTAGTAGATCACCGATTCACTTATTGTCCCGCCCATTGAGCAAGATTGACGGTAGCTCGAAAAGATGCCAAAATGAAAAGACGAAATAAATACAGAAATAAAAAGCGAAATAAAAAACGAAATAAGTAAATAAATAAATAAAAACTAAATAAATACGTAAATAAATAAGGAAATAAATAAATAAATAAATAAATAGATAAATTATTAAATAGATTTCAGTTGATACTTATGTATTTATTTCGTTTTATATTTATTTATTTATTTATATTTGTATGTATTTATTTCATTTTTTTGTTTAATTATTTATTTCAAATTTTATTTATTTATTTATTTATTTATTTATTTATTTTTTAATTTTGGCACAAATTATCCTCCATAGCTGACAGTGGCCTCTGCAAATTTAACAAGGTTGCTTATTATTATTATTATTTATTTATTTTTTTAATAAATTTAGTCGTTGCCAATTATTTTTTATTATTTTCTCCCAATTTGGAATGGCCAATTATTTTATTATGCTCGGCTCACCGCTACCACCCCTGCGCTGACTCGGGAGGGCGAAGATGAACACACACTGTCCTCCGAAGCGTGTGCCGTCAGCCGACCACTTTTTTTCACACTGCGGACTCACCATGCAGCCACCCAAGAGCTACAGCGTCGGAGGACAACGCAGCTCTCGAGCAGCTTACAGGCAAGCCCTCAGGCGCCCGGCCAGACTACAGGGGTCGCTGGTGCGCGGTGAGCCGAGGACACCCTGGCCGACCTATCCCTCCCTCCCCCCGGGCGACGCTCGGCCAATTGAGCGCCGCCCCCTGAGAGCTCCTGTCCTCGGTCAGCAAAGGAATAGCCTGGACTCGAACTCGCGACGTCCAGACTATAGGACGCATCCGGCACTCTACGCAAGTGCTTTTACTGGATGCGCCACTCGGGAGCCCACAAGGTTGCTTATTATACCAGAATCTAAGTCATTAATGTAGATTAGGAAAAGCAGAGGACCTAATATTGATCCCTGTGGTACTCCACTGGTTACCTTGCTCAGTACTAATCAGTACTTTCTGTCTTCTACATGTTAACCATTCCCTAATCCATCTGCATGCATTTCCTTGAATCCCTGCTGCGTTCAGTTTGAGAATTAATCTTTTATGCGGTACTTTGTCAAAAGCTTTCTGGAAATCTAAATAAACCATGTCATATGCTTTGCAATTAACCATTGTCGATGTTGGACCCTCAAAAATATCAAGCAGGTTAGTTAGACACGATCTCCCTTTCCTAAAACCATGCTGACTGTCTTCCAGGATATTGCTACCATATAGGTAACATGTGATATAAAAGGGCCTCTATGCAGGTCTCTGAAAGAAGGTACTTCAGGATTTGAATTGTGCATAGATTTGAAAATCTAGCATCTTAAGCCATTTTGTTTTACTGACAATAAGCCTACATAAATGTGATAGCCATAAGGTCAGTTCATAAAATAGCACTGTATGCATCTTCTTGTATTCTATTTCAAATATAAAGATAGAAGATCGCAGAAATGTGCAGTCAAAGGAACTAAGGATATCCTTCTCAGTTTTAACAATTCATTTTTGTTTGTTTTATTAGCAGAAAATAGCTACATTTTCACTTTAGAACCACAATTCTTGGATAATTTGTAGACACAAATGTAACCGCATGTGGTTTACATTTACACTTGAAATCCATTCTATGTAAAGTACTGTAAAAGGAGTTTCTGTAAATGCTGCTTAAGACAACTGCTCCTTTAAATCTGTGAAATGTGTGGGTTGCTTTGGTATGCATGCACTGAAGCATTTTTTTTTTTTTTGCAATGCTCTGCAGTTTCCTATTAGCATGGTTATTGAAGGCAAGGACCATGATCTGTCATCTACAGACACAGCAGATAACAGTCAGCAGCTCCAAGACACATACACATTTTCCAACTTTCAGTAGCAATTCCATTGCTTTGCAAAACAAATTATTTGCTATATTTACAATTATGCCAAACTACATTACAAAATGTACTGTATTTTAAACCTTACTGATACTGTATTGACGTTTTCTTTGTTGTACATTAGATAACATGGTACCCATCTGGTATCACTTTGTACAGCAGAGTGCAAATGTATTAGAACACCCCATTGCTTCTGTTTAGATTTGTTGTACATACGAAATCAAACCAGCTGAAAAACTTGGAAAATAGTTAAATTACTGATTAAGAACTGCCATGCGGGTCAATTTGGCCCATTTTGGATTTAAAATGTAAATTACTCTTCCATTGTAAATCGTATGTATATGTCCGTTTTTTACTTTTCTTAAATATATGAATTAAATATCCAGACGGCGTTTTATAGCCAGAATCGCAAAAAGTATAAAATTATAAACAGTTCTACCTAGAACCGCCACGTGGGTCAATGTGACCCGTGCAATACAATACATGTCTTTTTTTTAATGTAACGTAAGATATTCTATTTTTTTTTTTGTAAATGCAGCAAAGACATGCCCCCTCCTCCTAGCACACATGTTTTTTTCTTTTTATTTCAAGCCTTTATTTGTTTGTAGACTGACTACGAGACAGAGATTGCTGTGATTGTGGATTTGTCAAGATGCAAACTCAGTGAAAGCCTAGTTGCTTATTTTTCAATGTACCTGGAAACAACAATCCTTCGTTTTGTTCCACAAATGCAACTGGGAATATATCGGAAGGAAATATTTAATCTTGAAAGTAGTCATTTTGATTGGAGTACGGCAAGCTGCACTGAGAGGCATACAGCAAACTGAAATGACAGGTAGGATAACTTGTGCCAAATATGAAACGTATGTTATATATTCTTTTTTTATATTACTATTAGAAAAAAACATTTTGGTTTTACAGGTTTGTATGTACCAGTTTACACGTGTTTACACAATAGTGTTCAGTGAAACTGCATCTGTGTTTACAACACAGCTCCTGGATGCAGGTACAGTCAGCTGGTAGACGCGTACGCTCCTCCATAGAGTACAATGCAGCCGTCATACCGGAAGTAGTGTTATATTTTATTTTTATGTAGTATTAGAAACAATGATTTGGGGTTTATAGTTTTGTTTGTACATGTATCCGTTTACAACTGCACACATCCGTTTCTTTTGAAATGTATATTTTTTCAGTGTTTGTAGTCATGCTGTATATGCGCTCATTTTAAAAGTAAAGCCTTTTCTGTTCAATTTTCCATTTAAATAAGGTGTTTCTGTGCTGCAAATGTTAAATATGATGTTTATGAATAAAACTTCCATTGTATCCAATAGTATGACTTTAATTTTCATAATGAAGCAGTTTAAAAATGTATGGGTCATAGTGACCCACGTGGAGGTTATAGGTAGTTCGAAAATCCGGCAGTTCTAGTGTTAATTGATGACTTTAATAGACCACACATGAAATTAATTTAAAATAGTAAGAGCGTGCCTAATTAAACCACAAAGTGGTCTAATATTTTCACACATAATTACCTATTGCTTCTATAGCACTGATTACTGACTGGAAATTGAAATGCTCACACCCAGAGATTTTTATGCAGTTAAATATACAGTGCATATAGAAAGTCTACACCCCCTTTCAAAATGTTCACCTTTTGTTGCCTTATAGCCTGGAATTAAAATGCATTAAAATAGTTTTTTTTTTTTAAATGTATCTACACATCCTACCCCACAACTTCCAAGTGAAAAAAATATTCTACAAATTTGTAGAAAATTAATTAAAAAATAAAAACTGAAATAGCTTGGTGGGATAAGTGTCCACCCCCTTTGTAATAGCGATCCTAAATTAGCTCAGGTGTAACCAATCGCCTTCAAAATCACGCACCAAATTAAGTGGCCTCCGCCTGTGTTAAATTGTAGTGATTCACATGATTTCAGGATAAATTCAGCAGTTCCTATAGGTTCCCTCTGCTGGGTAGTGCATTTCAAAGCAAAGACTCAACCATGAGCACCAAGGCGCTTTCAAAAGAACTCCGGGACAAAGTTGTTGAAAGGCACAGATCAGGGGATGGGTATATAAAAATGTCCAAGGCCTTGAATATCCCTTGGAGCACGGTCAAGACGATTATTAAGAAGTAGAGGGTGTATGGCACCACCAAGACCCTGCCTAGATCAGGCCGTCCCTCCAAACTGGATGACCGAGCAAGAAGGAGACTGATCAGAGAGGCTACCAAGGGGCCAAAGGCAACTTTGCAAGAGCTACAGGCTTTTATGTCCAAGACTGGTCAAAGTGTGCATGTGACAACAATATCCCAAGCACTCCACAAATCTGGCCTGTATGGTAGGGTGGCAAGAAGGAAGCCATTACTCAAGAAAGCCCACCTTGAATCCTATTTGAAGTATGCTAAAAAACACTCAGGAGATTCTGTAGCCATGTGGCAAAAAATGTTGTGGTCTAATGAAACTAAAATGGAACTTTTTGGTCTAAGTGCAAAGCATTATGTTTGGCACAAACCCAACACAGCGCATCACTCAAAGAACACCATCCCTACTGTGAAGCATGGTGGTGGCAGCATCATGTTATGGGGATGTTTCTCATCGGCAGGGACTGGGGCACTTGTCAGAATAGAAGGGAAAGTGAATGGAGCAAAGTACAGAGAAGTCCTTGAGGAAAACCTGCTGCCCTCTGCAAGAAAGCTGAAACTGGGAAGGTCCACCTTTCTGCATGACAGCGACCCAAAGCACACAGCAAAAGCTACACTGGAGTGGCTAAGGAACAAAATGGTAAATGTCCTTGAGTGGCCCAGTCAAAGTCCTGATCTCAATCCCATTGAGAATCTGTGGCACTATTTGAAAATTGCGGTCCACAAGCGTCGTCCAACCAACCTGAACAACCTGGAGCAAATCTGCCAAGAAGAATGGGCCAAAATCACTCAGACACTGTGTGCAAAGCTGGTACATACTTACCCCAAAAGACTTAAAGCTGTTACTGCAGCGAAAGGTGGCTCTACCAAATATTAATGTGTGGGGGTTGAATACTTATGCAAGCAAGATATTTCAGTTTTTTATTTTTCTTAAAAATATTTCCCAACATAAAACCAACGTCACCTTACAATAATTGATTTTGAGTTTCAGTGTTTTAAAATAAAATATCAAACAGTACAAAATTTCAGTGTACCATTTGTAATTCAGTAATATGAGAGAATTGGTCAGGGGTCTGAATACTTTTGCAAGGCACTGTATATACAGTGTGTGTGTATATATATATATATATATATATATATATATATATATGGTGTTTTAAATTCATTTTGTTGTTGTTTTATTATTAGTTTTACTTGTTTAGTTGTAGTTTTATATAGTTTTTAGCGAAAGCTAAACATGGCAACGTACGTGGTCTTTCTATAATGAGCAACGGGAGTGAAGTTAGTTCGGAGGATTTCGATACCAGCGACAGTGATGCTGACTTATCACTCAGCGATAATGATGAAGAGGATGTGGAGCCAAGAACAGTACAAACTGTACAAACAAAAGAGCACGCAGCTACTTTACAGGTAAGCCAGCTGCAAACGGGAAGCTGTTTGGTTCGAAATGACAGTGCTATGACGAAATACTATCAAAACACAACACTGGGTACAGGCAATGCGGCAGCCAGATCCATCACAGTGCCTGCGCAAAGTAGCTGTGTACACACATTTGTGACTATCCCTCTGTGGCAAAGTGGTAAGTGGTACGTGCTGGCGCAGGGGTGATGCAGTGCAGTATTGAAACGCACAGAGATTTATAATCCGGTTTGGAACAGTTTTTTTATTTTTATCCAGGTCTGCTAAGCAAATAAACACAAAATATCCGGCTAACACGTTCTGGAGCTGTCGCCAAGGGCCAGCACAAAACCCGGAACAGCACTGCACTATTGTCATGCATTAAACTGTATCACCCACCACGAGCACTGCAGCACGCGTGTTTGTACATTGTGGAAGGGATACTTGTGTTTATTATTTGGGACTGCAAACCCGTTATTATTTACCCCGTGCACTACACATTGTTGTGTATTGCTGGGGATCATTATTTGGTCACCAGACCTGGATTGTATAAATAAAAGTACTTTTCTAACTGGATTACAAATCTCTGTCTGTTCATTGCACACTGCATCACTCCTGCACCTGTACACAATCAACCACTTTGCTACATGCAGTTATTTACCTAATTTTCTGTGCAATCGCCGACTGCACTCATTGCATGTGCTTGAGTATATTAAAATGGTGACGTGGGGAATGAATTACAGTATGCTAAGAAGGTCAAGACGGAGTGAGATTAACACACGGTAAAAAAAACGATCTCCAAAGAAATGAACGCGTTCATCGCAGAAGTTAACTGCAATTTCACGAGACAGGAAGGAAGGTTCTGTTTAGAAATTAAATGGTTAATGTCAAAGGATTGAATGAGAGAGCGAATGCGTTCCAGTTCATCTGGAGGCAGTCGGGCTTCAAATCGAATAGTATCCAAAGTTATTCCTAGGAACTCGAGTGTGAACTGGACCGATGGTTTTCTCCTCTGAGGGGGGACGCCGACTGCTGAGAAGAGAGACCTGAGTTCTAAGAGTGCCTCAGCTGGAGGGGCTGATGGAGGAGATAGAAGGAGAAAGTCATCCAAGAAGTGCAGCTATAATGACTTTCTATGCAATCGTTGACTGCACTCATTGCATTGCATGCACTTGAGTATATTTAAATTAGTGGTGCACAACTCGGGTCATGGAGGGCCGGTGTCCCTCCTGGTTTTTGTTCTAACCATACCCTAAATTAGTTAATTGGACCAATTAAGCTTCTAATAAGGTCCAATAAAGTACTTTTAAGGTGCTGTTGGAATAAAAACCTGCAGGGACACCAGACCTCCAGGACCGAGTTGTGCACCACTGATTTAAATGGTTACATAGAGAATGAATTACGGTATGCTAAGAGGGTCAAGACAGAGGAGTGCAATTAACGAGTGATAAAAAATGTATCTCCAAAGAAATGAACGCGTTAATCACAGAAGTTAACTGTGATTAATTGACAGCCCTAATTAGAATATAAAATCTTTTTTTAAGCAAACATGGGAGGAATGACTTGCATGTGAATGAGAGTAACACTTTTGTTAATTTACCACCATTTTGAATGCTAAATTTGCCGTGGCTGATGTTGATGTTTTATTGTAATTGGTGTGCAGTGATATTTGGCACCCAGAATAAAACATTCTTTTTTTAGAATTCATACCGCCATCGTACTGTACTTTTCTGGAGCAGGTGCCAATTTGGTTCGATTTACATCGTTCCATGGGTCAAAATACATCAAATTCCAGGGTCAATTTGAAGTATCATCATCTTACTGAGAAATACACTTCCTTATCTCCTGTAATCCCATTGCAAATCATGTGTTAAAACATTTGTATCACATAATTTTAGAACCAATAACGCAATGGTCACAAATGTAAGAAAAAAGGGACACAGCTACAGCAGTGCTTCCCTATGGTTGACATTCTCAGGAATTTCACAACAGACTACTTTTGATATTCTCAAAATAGGTTAATCTTCTAATGCTGTACATTTTTTTGCAAGTATTTTAACACAAAGGTACTTCTCTTAGAATAATTATAGTCATGATAGCCTTTTTGAAAACTGAATTGGTTTGTAGTAAGACATATTTTGTTTAAACTTGAAATTCCCACCATGCAGCCATCTCAGAGCTACAGCTTCGGAGGACAACACAGCTCTGGGCAGCTTACAGGCAAGCCCACAGGCGCCCGGCCAGACTACAGGGGTCGCTGGTGCGTGGTGAACCAAGGACACCCTGGCCAGCCTAAGCCCCCCCCCCCACGGTCGGCAGTGGAATAGCCTGGACTCGAACCAGCGACGTCTAGGCCATAGGGCGCATCCTGCAGTCCACGCGGAGCGTCTTTACCGGGTGCGCCACACAGGAGCCCTGACAATGAAGCTTTTTAGAGAAATGCGTTTATTAACGACCTCATCGCCTCAATTTCAAAGTATTAACGGATTGATTTAATTAACACATTTTGTTTGAAAATCACTTGCTACTAAAAGTCTTGTTACTATACCACGAGATCGATACAATAACACCGTTTTTTGAAAATCCTGCCTGGGGAGTGGCCGTGAAAATTCAATTATAAAATAATAACTGCACACCAAGAAGGTCACAGCTTTTTTTCTGCTCCATTTCATTACAAACAACTGTTTTATTCCAGTGCAAGGATGGAACCTTTATAGAGTATGTGCTGTCCTAGAAAATCCAGGGTGTGCAGTCAAAATAACTTAAGCAATAAAACTGGCGAACTGTGTACTTCCCACTGTGTAGAATATGAAAATACATTTGCAATGTGGCCAGAAGTCATTCAGTTGCTCTTTCCAATGATGTGCTTTACAATGTGCCATTGAAAGCAGGGCTGAATAACGGACCTTCTGAAGCTGGATCAGACATCAGATGTCAGGCCTCTCGTCTTGCACTGAAAACACTGAGATTCAACTCTGGAGTGTTAAACATCAGTTTCACCTCCATGCTGTCCTAGACTCTGGAGCCCAGCACGACTGGGTTTGGTAAATTTGTGAGGCCAGCCGCCCCAAAAATGTCAACATGATGCTCATCACAGCTCTTTTTTATGTAATTTGGCCCTCACCTGAATGCAGCCTTCTGGAATTTGAACTGAGTGAGGCACGTGTACAGTATTTTAAAGCCCTGAGCCGATGTAACAACTGTAAATACCAGGTTATCTTTCCATGTGTGTGTGTGTGTTTTTTGTTTTTTAAATGTTGTAATCTTTTTGGTAGGCACTAGAAAAACATCCCAATACTCCGATGACTGCAAAGCAGATCTTAGAAGTCATACAGAAAGAAGGACTAAAAGAAACCAGGTAAGTGTGTTTTTGTTTTGTTTTTACTTTGGTTTGTTTTATTGATCATGTTTCTCATTAAGGTGCTAAGTGATAGAGCCTTAATACCTGGGATACTACAGGTGCAGCACCTTTGTGTCCCATCACGTTGTATTTGAACCATATCTATGTAGTTCTTCCGTTTTGTGTTTTCTCTCATTATATTATTATTATTATTATTTATTTCTTAGCCGACGCCCTTATCCAGGGCGACTTACAATTGTTACAAGATATCACATTATTATTTACATACAATTACCCATTTATCCAGTTGAGTTTTTACTGGAGCAATCTAGGTGAAGTACCTTGCTCAAGGGTACAGCAGCAGTGTCCCCCAGCTGGGATTGAACCCACGACCCTCCGGTCAAGAGTACAGAGCCCTAACCACTACTCCACACTGCTGCCCTGTGGGAATTATACATCCCCACTCCCTCTACACTTTTTATTGCTTGGAAATTATGGTGCCAGTTATATGCATACTTTGTCTTAAGGTTGAGATGATACGGAATTCCAAACAATGATAAACATACAGGAAATAAATAAAACAACTCATGATTGTCATTACAGTGCTGCAGTGTTTGGTATTTGCATAGTGTTTTTCATGTTAATCCTGAAAATGTGTTAATGTTTTTAAGAAATAGCTGAAATTCCTGCAGGTTTTTGTTTACATTATTTTTTAATAATAATAAAACAATCATGCAAACTTGCATCAACAACAGTACTTTTAAATCAAAGACGTTAAGGGTGTCCTTTTTTGCTCGTGGGTTCAATCCCAGCTGGGGGACACTGCTGCTGTACCCTTGAGCAAGGTACTTTACCTAGATTGCTCCAGCAAAAGCCCAACTGTATAAATGGGTAATTGTATGTAAAAATAATGTGATATCTTGTAACAATTGTAAGTCGCCCTGGATAAGGGCGTCGGCTAAGAAATAAATAATAATAATAATAATAATAATAATAATAATAATAATAATAATATGAAATAGATTTTAAGAGACACTTCAAAGAAGACAAAATATCCAGTTGTCTGTCATTGCATGATCTTTTAGGAGGCTTAGGAAGGTCCATGAGCTCACTGTTGCTGGTTTTAAACAGGTAACTCAGGAGAGTAGCTATTTTTTTTTCTTGGCATCTTTGCTAAGGAAAGCTTTTTATTTTGTGGTATGAATGTGAGAAAGTGTTTACTAGCTTTGAAACTGCTATATGCAGACTACTGAAGGTCTATTAGGAACTGGGGAGGGGAGGGCATCTAAAGAGGCATGTAAAATTCAGGTTAAAGTATCCTGCCATTCCTGCTACCCGCTGAGTAAACACAGAGGTGTATGCTACAGTAACTTTTGTCAAATTCCTATTACCACTGCTCAATCACATGCTCTTGATTGGACCAAATTACACCTAGGTTTATTTAATGTCAGGTCTCTGTCTAATAAGCTCAGTTAATTACTGATTTTATTCAGGATTACAACATTGATATTCTCTCTAACTGAAACATGGCTTGGACCGAATGGCAGTGTTTCCTTGATTGAGGCTTCTCCACCTAACTATTCTTTTTTCCAGAAAGCTCGCTCTACTGGGTGGGGAGGTGGATTTGCTTCTGTTTTCCGTAGTGAACTTGGAATCAGACAGGAAATTGCTGAAGGTTATTCATCTTTTGAAGTTTTAACCTTGACATTAAAACAGTCCATTACCTGTTCATATTGCAATTATTTATTGACCACCTAAGTCCAACCCGCTATTTCTGACTGACTTTGGGGATCTGCTATCTATATTGACAGTCAAATATGATTCTAACTCCATGGAAGGCTACTGGATTCCTTATTATATCCTGCATGTCAAAGGTCTTAGCATAATTGTGGCCATACTTTAGATCTGGTAGTTTCTCATGGTTTAGCTGTTAAGAACGTTATCATCTTGCAATTCTTTTTGAGGTGAATCTGCCAGTATCTACAAAGACTGTGGACCATACATTTAAATCCCAGGTAATTAATTCTTCAACAGCTGTTAAGCTTTCTGATGTCGCGAGCTCATTTTTGCTACCCTAGATAAATTAATTAATCCTTCCCCTAATAGTCCTACTATTGACATTGGCTCCTCTCACAGCTGCAATGACTTCTTACGTTTCTTAAAAAAATAAAATACTAGACATCAGAAATGAGATTCCACAGACACCTTCTGTTAAGGAGGCAGAATTTTACCAACTACACCTATTAAGGCTACTATGGGAGCTTTTTCTTTGATTACCTTACAGGAACTGACAGAACTAATTCAACACATGAGCGCTACTACATGCTCTCTTGATCCTATTCCTAATGATCCTAATGTGTAGTGCACGGGGTAAATAATAACCGCATCCAGTAAAGGCGCTCCGCGCGGAGTGCTGGATGTGCCCTATAGCCTGGAGATCGCAGGTACGAATCCAGGCTATGTCACAGCCGACGGTGACCGGGAGTTCCTAGGGGGCAGCGCACAATTGGCTGAGCGCTGCCCGGGTAGGGAGGGCTTAGGTCGAAAGGGGAATCCACGGCTCACCGCGCATCAGCGACCCCTGTGGCCGATAGGGTGCCTGTGGCTCTGCAGTGGAGTCGCCAGATCTGTGTTGTCCTCTGGCGCTATAGGTCTGGTGGCATTGCTGTGGATCTGCAGTGCGAAAAATGACGGCTTGGTAGGAGCACGTTTCGGAGGACGCGTGTTCCAGCCTCCGTTTCCCGAGTCGGCGGGGGGGTTGCGAGCGGTGAGCCGAGGATACAGATAATAGTTAGACATGCTAAATTGAGGTGAAAACTGAGGTAAAATAATTGGTGACGACTAAATTAAAAAAAAAAAAAAAAATTATAAATGGTTAACTCCTCCAGTATAGTTCCCTCAGCACTTCAGGTAGCTGTGGTAAAGCCTATGCTTAAGAAACACAATTTGGACCCTAAAGTCCTCAATAACTGTAGGCCAATCGCCAACCTATCATTCTTAGATAAAGTTCTAGAGAGAGCTGTTGCAGTTCAATTACAAAAATTTCTAACTCTTAATGGTATATTCGAGAAGTTTCAGTCTGGTTTTCGTGCTGCACATAGCACCAAGACGGTCCTTGTCAGTGTTGTGAATGATCTGCTGATAAGCTCTGACTCTGGCTTTCCATCAGTATTAATTCTCCTTGATCTAAGTGCTGCCTTTAGTGCTTGTTATATAATGGTCATTCCAAGTCAATTTCTAAAGTGAGAATTCCTGGGATGTTTTTATAAGAAATTGCAACCTAGAAATGCATGGCTGCCAAGTCTGAGTTGCCTGTGATCCTCTCTTTACCCCATATTAGTTACTCTGAAGGGATTGGAAGAATGTGACGAACTTAGATTTTGTTATGACTGGCCAATCAATGTTTTTCTCTCAGACTTCACAAGCATATACGAACTCCAGTATGTAAATCATAATATTCCATGACACACATTAAGGCTATTTATAGAAAATCAACATATTTGTCTGGTTTGTTTATTTATACTTGCAATTTTATTTCAAGGAAACAAAGAGTCTCAACACAAAGGTAATCTAAAATATTTAGCCTTATTAAATTCAATTATAAAATCTATATATTATCTATATCTATAAAGCTGTATTTTTCCTGCTAGGTCGATAAATAAGTACCTTTTCAATGCTAAAAAACCTTAGGTCTTTAAGGTTGGCAACATTGCACCCTCACAGTATGCAAACACAAATAATCAGTGACGTAATAATAACATTGCTTAGAAAGGTGGGTTTAAGTATTATGTGTATTTTGGATGCATATTTGTACTTTAAGCTTATCTTTCATAATAAAATAACATTAATAGACTGTTATATTCTTACAATAAATATGTTGACTACTTACCATTGACTTAATTTAATGTATACATTTTTCTTCCTTGTATTACTGATATCGGATCCAACTCTTGAAAAGAAAAAGACCAAAAAGCATAGACATAAATTGTCTTCTTCGTTATTATTCTTTGATTAATACTGTATAATTAGGGGTCTATCTAAATCGCGATTTTGCGGAAATTGGGAAATGGAGGGGTCACTGCGAAATTCACTTCTTTTAGGGGCCAATGCATACTAGTTAGAATTTTAGACCCGAATAGGCACATTTTCTTTGTTTTGACTCGATACTATTAAAATAAATTCCTGGATGGGACAAATAAGATGACAACGAACGTGCTGCATATATTGCCTTTATTAAAGAATGCCAGATACCCTTGGGTAACTGAGTTTTGGGACTGTTTCTAATTGATATTGCCTTACATTTCCAACCAATTCAGTGGATGCAGAACGTGCAGTCTCAATGTATGGGCAAGTCCACACCAGACAGAGAATGTTGGCAGCAACTGCTGGGAGATGTTGCATGCTTCCCTTTACAAATGACAGCACTCTGTTTTAGTAAGGAAGGAAGAACCACTATTTTATACTATAATTATCATTATTATCATGTATTTTGATAAATATATACAGCGAATGCACACAGATATATAAGTAGCACTTGAAGTTTTCGAGTTTTATTTTTGATCACGTGACGCCCCTTTTAGTTTCTTAATTAAACTCAGAAAAAGCTGTTAATTACAAAACAATGTCACTTGTTTTTACCTTCATATCTTGACTAAACCTGAATCTGTTTCACCTTATTTTATAAACAGAGCTGACAAATGAAGTTAATTGCTCATTCCTGATCCTGCTGTTAACTCACATTTGATTCTTACAGTCACCTAATTTATCGTTGTGCTTTTGTTATTTCCCTAACTAGTTTAACAGTGATGTCCTGACAGATTTAATTTTCAGCATAAAATACCCAGTACGGAGTGGATAGCAAGTCCTTCAGGCGCCTGTTCTGAGTAATTGCAATCTGCACGTGTGTGACAGAAATATAATGAATCTTGGTTGTAAATCTCCCTCCCGGCCTGTGAGGGCGCTAAGTAGAGTTCTTTGGACGGGCTGGCCTGACAGTTCTTTCCCAGGGCCGGGAAGTCGGTCAATCTGGATGAAGGCGAGACTCCGTTGCAGGAATGTGTTGACCCGGAAGGGAAACGGCGTAGCAGCTGCAGATTGTAGAGACAGCTGCACTCATTTACCAAGGGGTCATGCGTGATAGCATAAAAGGTGACGGAGAATCGCAATCTACTCCTTCGCTTGGTTTGAGAGAGTGAAACTGGAAGGACCGGGAGAAACCCAGAGAATAGAAGAAGTATTTGTGAGTGTTTTTTGTTTGTTTGTCGTTGTTAGTAATTGTCTTTTGTTTGTGAATCACTAGACGGCTAACACGTATCCGGAGCTGTTGCCTTACGCCAGCACTACCCGGAACAACACTACACCAGTCACTTTATAAATTGTTATCACCCATCACGAGCACTACTGCAAGCACCCGCCTGGTGACTGTGTTCAGTATTATTGTGGGGCAGATAACGTGTGTTTATTATTTGGGCTGCAACCCATTATTATTGTTACCTCAGTGCTTTGCACATTGGTGTGTGTTGCCGGAGGTTTTATTGTTTGGTCACCAGACCAGGGTTAAAAATAAAAGACCCCTTTTCCAAACGGATTAGAGTTTCTGGTTGTGATTATTTCTGCACTGCATCACCTCTGCAGCTGTTCTCACTCAGCAGCCACTTCGCCAAAATGTGCCAGACATATCACTCGAGTACGGTATTAAATGGTTAGTAGTGTAGATGCTAACTATATTTGGCACTTTTAAGCCGGTTTAAAATTAACTAATTTGGTTTAAGTGCATAGGGCCTCATTTACTAAAGGTTCTTAAAAGTAGCCATAAGATGCGTGTTAACACAATCCCGTAACACGTGTCTTAAAACTATAAATAAGTTGGTATTTACTAATGTGAATGCCGCTTATTAAGACGCGTGCTATGGAAATCATTAACATATTAAGACGTGTCTTCTCACAGAAGATAAGGTACGTCTTAACGAAATGACGACATAGGGGCCACTGACTGTAAGATTGAGATACGCAGTTGTCAGTTATTGACTTTTACTAAATATATGTATTACATACTCTATAGTGGTGTTTGAAAGGCAGGATCTCAAAAATAAATATACAAAGTTATAAACAGTCCTACCTCGACACCATCATGGCTGTACAGTATATATAAAAAGCATTTTGCTTATACAGCATAGTAGCCTATTCCTTTTTCTTATCCATCATGATTAGATCAGTCTGCAGCCCTTAGGCTACATTAATGAAACTGTGAATACAACAAAGTATGGAGTTGGCATTTAGACCAGGTGGCATATTTCAGCGGTCAACGCATTTCTGTACATTAAAATATACTGTTCATGTTCAACGTGGATCTCGCAGACACCAATTGCAAGAAATGCACAGGTAATAATAACTAGGAGTAACTATACTGTACATAGCCTACTGTATAATCTATTGTAGCTAGACAAAGAATCATTTTGTACAGAAAAGTGCAAATCAGTTACCCTGTGAAGGTACAGAATTATTTGTACAGAAGTAAAAGCAGGTATGCAGAAGGTATCGACCCCAGTGCCAGCTGACACATGCAGTGGTATAGCTGTGCCCAAATCGTGTGAAGAGACAAAAAAAAGTGCACTGTATACAGGTATGTGATTTAGGTGAACACGTCCTTCTTTGATATTATGTGCTGTTGTGATTGTAAACCCAATTTCCTTTATTTATGTATCTTACTGTGTTTCAGTTATGTCTGTTTGAACGCAGTTAAGTTATATTTTTTCGTTTGCATATTTATTTTCAATGTCCCGTTACTTATTTTGTTTGTACAGTTTTATTTAATCATAATATACCTGTATGTAGACGCATTTCTGTTCAAAAGTAGTTTTTCTTTATTTATGTATTTTATGCAGTCTGCTGGTATATGTGCGTTTTAGTATATAAACGCATTTATTTTAAAATGAGTCTTAATTATTTACAGTTTCGGATGTGTAGTATCCTACATACATATACCTGTACCTGACAGACAGCTTTAAGACGGATCTCGGCTCCTAACACCTGCTTTCCATCAATGCTATCTAGCATGCGATTTATGGTGTGCTTCATGGTTAGCACAGTTTAGTAAATATCGTCTGAATAGCATTAGCCTCATTAGTGCTCGCGTGCCACTTCATTTGAATACATGACCACACATTTTGCATATTCAGCAGATGCTAATGTACCCATCGTGTTATTTTTAAGGCGTGCGTGCTAACTCACGTCTTATGGTTTAAGTCACGCTTTATCATGGTTGGTAAATACGGGATTATCTAGCACGCGCCTTATCCTTGGATAACACGCTTGTTATCGCATAAGAACCTTTAGTAAATGAGGCCCTTAGTGTGGACAGGGCCTTAGTTGTGAAAGAAAAAAACAGTGAAAATAACTTTCTTACCATATTGTGCTTGCTGATTTATTGTTCTGATTCTTAACCAGTATCTCTCGTTCACATTTACTTTCTTTTTTTCCAACAAACTTTTGTACCCTAGAACCCCAATTTAAATAATTAAAAATATATATTTTGAAGACTGCCTAAAATAATATGTATTTTGCTTTTTTATTAATTTGTTTATTTTTACCTGCATCCTGCTGCATTTAAAAACTTTATACAATGAACTGGCATGAGCATAAATACAAAGAAAAAAAAAGCTATGTCATCTGTAATAGATTTTACTTTCAAAAGTAGGAGAAAATACAAACTATCTGATACAAAGAAATGTCAGATGCCTGTATCACATTAGTAGCAAGGTCTACTGTACATTGTAAATCAGTTAGTTCACATTTTGTCTGAAGGTATATATAAAAAAAAAATAAAAAAAATAAAAACCTCTTCTGCACACATGGGCAAAAGCTTAGTAAGAGTGCACTACTGCATTACAAACAAGCTTGAGGATGGTTAAGCATGCTTAAATTTACCAGATAAAATGTATAAAATTGCCTGTATAGAGAATGTAATAATGTTTTAATTTTCAGAAAGCTACTTTTAAGACTATATGTGTGTGGGGGGGGGGGGGTGTACTGTACTGTACCTTGTCAGAGTGAGAAGACCTCAAACTACAGCTGACTGATGCTCGAGTATCCAAAACCCAATTAACCAAATACATTTTAACCAGAAGAAATGTACAGTCACAGACAAAAGTATTGGCTTATGATATCACAATTAAATGTAACAGATTAAGGACAAGCATTTGGTAATCACTTTTTAATAAAACAAAAAGCAGGATACACAATTTCTAGTAATTTAACAAATAATCTTTATCAAAAAACAAACTTATTTAATTTAAAGTATTCATTCATGACAAAAGCATTGGCATTGCTTTAGTATTGTGTCCTCCTTTTGCTTTTATTATGGCTTTCAGACATTTATGATAATTCTTAACCAGTGTGTTACATCCTGTTGGTGAAACCTGGGCTCATTCTGTCTTGCATATTTCCTTCAACAGACTGGATACACAATTCTTGACTACAGCATTTTTCAGATCAGTCCAAAGTATTTCTATTGGATTGAGATCTGGTCATTGCAAAGGCCATTCCAGAACTTGTATCTTTTTTGTTTTCTTCAAGAATTCTAGAGTTGACTTAGCCGTATGCTTTGGATCGTTGTCATGTTGGAAGATAAACTGTCTGCCAGTCAGCCTATGAGCAGATGGTATCATTGTACTTTGTAGAATGTTTTGCTACATGGCTGCATTCATTCAATCTTCAATCACATGAATATCATGATTGAACCACCTCTATGTTTAACTGGAGGTGCAAGGTTATTTTAATTGAAGGCTTTCCCTTTTCTTCAGGTGCCTTTGTACAGTTCTTTCATGCACTGTTATGCCTGTTGAATCTAAATCTTTCTTTAAGTCCTTGGCTGTTAATCTTGGATTTTTTTCTTAGCTGCTCAGATGATTCTCCTACTTGCTGTAGCCATCATGGGTGAAAGTGTTCCATCAAAATGGCCTCTCCCAGGTTCATTTAATATAATTTGTGTAGAAATGCAAAAAAAATGGGGAGGTCTAGTGTCTATTATTTGTTTATTTAGCAGACGCCTTTATCCAAGGCGACTTACAGAGACTAGGGTGTGTGAACTATGCATCAGCTGCAGAGTCACTTACAATTACGTCTCACCCGAAAGACGGAGCACAAGGAGGTTAAGTGACTTGCTCAGGGTCACACAATGAGTCAGTGGCTGAGGTGGGATTTGAACTGGGGACCTCCTGGTTACAAGGCCTTTGCTTTAACCACTGGACCACACAGCCTCCTAACTCACAGTGTGTGAAAAGTGCCAACACGGAGTGAATCACTTATCTAAAAATATAACACTTCCATCTATCAAAATGCGGACAGTTTATGACAGAGGAGCGCTGCTATTGACATCCCAGCCACACTCGCACTTCTATTAAGCAGTAAAATGGCTTATACTGTGATTTAATGCAAGCGCCAGTAATCAAGCGAACGAAATGCTTTTTCTGAGAATGACACCGATACCACAATGACGAAAATGCTCCACCAGGCAAAGAAACACAGTAAGACACTGTAAATTATCTGTTTGCTAGACCAAAACATAGTCGTGCTTGTCTGATTAGTTATGCCTTAACTGTCAAGTGGAGATCGATTAGTTTTGAAATGGAGTGAGAGAATGTGAGAAATGTGTATTATTTGTTGTTTAGTTTGAAGTGTATACTTACTGTTAAAGAGCAGTAAAAGCTGTGAAACGAAAGACACAGTTCCAGTGCCTTCATTTCTATAAGAACAAAAATGTACATCAATATGTAATATTTCAGGCTACGATGTGTGGCATTTTGTTTATTTGTTTATTTGTTTGTTTATTTATTTATTTATTTATTTAATTTATTTTAGCTAATTATTTGTCTAATAACGTTACTTAACAGATTAACAGTACAGATTGTGTGGTAATTTAGATTTTTTTTTTAATCCTTGTGGAACATTGTGGCAAAGTGGTGAGTGAATACAGATGAGTGCAGTGCAGAGCGAATATAAAACAGACAGACAAGTGCAAGGGTGTTTACTGATTTAATTAACAATGTCCACAGCCTTATGGCAAACACCTGTAAATAATAATGATGGAGTGATACAGCGGCGTGTATCACTCGATATTTGTAAATCCCCGGGTTTGACCCGTAACAAAAAGTCCAGTTTTACACACCAACACTAAACACAAAACACAAACACAGTTCTCAATGATAGTGAATACGTGCAAGTGATGTAATACAGTTCTCTGTGAAATGCAGGGGTGAAAGTGATGTCCGGGTTTATGCTGGCTTTCGCTACAGCCCCGGATCGTGCAACTGGTAGTCTATTAATAAACAGAAAACAGTTAACAAAACACTAACAAACACAAGACAAAACTTACGGTTCACGATACAGCACACAGACTCCTTGTAGGTTTTCAACACTAACCATTTACCAAGGAACAGATCACGTCAGCTATGACCCCTATTTATATCCTCGCTCATGACCCCTAGGTTAACGAGCGCATCCGTTCCTCCAATCCTCAGATGCCACACCGTTTACCGTCTGGGTCATTGAGTTTGGATACCATAGCTGCGCCCCTTTCCTAAATGACCAACTTCCATATAAATTGTCGTGCCATTTAGTTAAGGGTACTCTGTTCCTTTTACACAGTGCCCTTACAGGTTGAGAGGGAGATCTAACACCAACCACCATTCAATCTCTGTCACAAGCATATAGAAAAATAAACACATTTTTTTTACTTTAAATGTTTGTTTTTATTTATTGTACTTTATTTTTACAATGGGGTTTATAATGTGATTTTGAAATATACATGTGTGTCTCCAAGTCTTATTGGAGAGGGGCTCAGGGCGCAAAATATGTTGAAGACAGTCTTCAGGAGTAGACTGGCAAGTGACATTGAATCCCCTCCTTGTCATAAGAGTAGCGGACCTCACTAGAAGGAGTATGATTATGAGAAGGCCCTGACAAAGTTCAGAAATGAAAAGTAAAGAAGGATCTTCTGCACAACAGCTGCAAAAAAGTCACTTGTGTAATGCAGTGACACCTTGATTCTACCAGTTTGTTGTGTGTGTGTGTGTGTTTTTTTTTTTGTTTGTTTTTTTATCAATGTAATTTCAAAAGACATAATTCTTACTGACTGAATACTAAATGAAATACTTTGTTTTTATATTTATATTTTTGTTGTTCTTCAGAAACACAAGATCATTAAACTGTCTTGGCTTGTATGAAAATACTGTGGATGTGTTGAATTCTAAATCATAAAACATACTTACCCCCTCACTAAAGAAAATGTCCCCCGAAAATGTTGGTAGGGAGCCAAATTGACCATCAATCAGTAAGTCCTGGAGCAAACACTGCATTTCAAAAACTATGTTTGTTAACTTGCCTCAAGTGTGATTTATCAGGTTAATCCATCTGGTAAAATAACAAGTTGTAAGTGAAGTCATTTCTGAATTTCTTTTTCAACAAAATTAAGTTCAAATTTGCTTCTGAAAGTGGTCCAAAATGGTTCTGAATACATCTGAGAGCATGTACAATCCCAAAGCTTCAGGGGGCCTAGACGACCCCCAGACTCCAGGCCAAATGATTGGTTTGGCCCCAGGAGTTTGTCAAAATGATCATTTGCCACTTTCACCCATGTTATTGTGAATTCTTGCATTCCATATTTCCTTGATACTGTTCTGTAGCCATTTCCTTTGTCGTCGTTTGCTACAAGTGCTTTTCTCAAATGGGAATCCAACACGTTTGTCTTGACCGTCATCTGCTGTGTTGCCAAAACATTCTTCTTCAACAGATGTTGGAAATAATGACCTCTTTTTCTGGTTATTTACTATATAATGCAGCTTAGTTACTCTGTAATGGGTTTCAATTAGTGGATATATTTCTTAATTAGTTCTATTAAATTCAGACTTTTAATGTAAAGCTGCCAATACTTTTGTCATGAACAAATATTTGAAATTGCTTAGGTGTTTTTTTAAAAAAAAAAAAAAAAAATTATAAAGATGGTTAAACTACAATTTTTCATTTTTTTTATTTTTTATTGTGGCCTTTGTCATATTAATTAGCGGCTAATGTTCATTAAATTATCATATTTTAAGTGTGTGATGCTTTTGTCTGTGACTGTATGTCAGCAGAAGAGTTAAGATAATTTGAGCATACTATTGTTACTTCAGATCTAGTGTATTTGATAGCCTGTCCATCATCCTTGTAAACTGCACCACAGTCTGCATGTAATATTCCCCTATAATAGTAACACCCTGACTAACTACTGTTTAAAAAAATCGTGGTTTAATCTCTGTCATCTTTTATTAAGCAAGCTTAACATTTTTATGAGCTCAGTTCGATTTTTTTCTCTCTCTCTCCTTTAAAATGAGATACTGTACACCTAAGTCATGACCAACCTAAACCGTAAGTGAAATAATAATGGCCTGTATTAAATATAACTAAATGGACACATCTATTTATTTGTTGTGTTTCTTATGTCGGGCTTGTAATAATTCACCACTTTCAATTTTGCCTGATTAACTCTGAACTGTCATGATTATGAATGTGCAGCTTACAAGAACACATTGGTGTGTAGTGTTAATATTAAAGAATCGATCTACAATTTTGTAGATCATTTGTTATGTTCTTTTAACATGCAAATGCAATATAAACCAGTCACAGAGGGATACCCTCATATCACATGCGCCTGGGACACCTAATAATTCATAAGTGCCATAGGCACAAATGAGCTGTGAAAGGTCTTCTTCATGAGGGTTATTAATGTTGTATTCCACTAGAGGCCATTATATATTCTTTGTGTACTTCATAGCACTTGAAAGTGTGTATATCTCTAAAACAATATGTATCTTATCTATTGTGTGGATAATTATACGCTTTATTTGTATATCTTGAAATATATCCTTTATTGACCAAGCAACATAAATCACATGTTTTCCAGATACATATGACGTGATCCAAAGTGTAGTAGTAATTTACTAATCTAATAAAAATGGATTACTTTCTCATAGTTTTAGGACCCCCACTCTCCTGTTGTGGAGGAGTCTAGACCTTATATTACCCAAAATGGATGGTTCCAAAAATAATAAACTTTTGGCATCTAGCAGTGATCACCATCAGGAGATGCTCTTTTAACACTAGAAGCCCCACGGCGGTCATTTTGGCAGTTTTTGGTTTTAAAATGTAATTTTCTCCAGTTGTGTAACACATATGGGGCTGTGTGTTCATGTACCTTTCTGTCCGTATGTATTAAATATTCTCACAAAGCATGAAACGCGGGAGTGCAGAAATAAAGGAGATATATTACATTATACCTAAAAGCCCCGGGAGCAGTCACATTGACGGCCACACAGAAAACAATTGTATTTTCATTATACAGAACGGTATTCTACCTTATTATTTTTATTTACCAGTCCGCAATGTGTTTAGCTGTAATTAGATTAGTCTCTACTGTCTGCCTGAGTGAATGACTGACAGTCTATTGTTTTTCAATCAGCCTTTTGAAAGGCTGGCGCCTGCTTGCCAGCTGCGCTGCTCTGGTCAGTCATTTGGTCAGCATTGGGACTAGTGAAAATAAATACCAGAGACCGTGGAGTTTTATAAGCTGGCTCCCGACGGTGTCCTGTTCAGGTGTTTTACAATGTATTGGACATAGCAGCCATCAACTCCTGGGTACTTTACAAAGAATGCACGGAGAAGAATTTACCAAGGAGAGAATATATTTTACTGTGCGCACAGGAACTTTGCAAGAAGCATTTGGAACAGAGAAAACTGCCAAGCGTGTACCCACAGCTGAAGCTGGCAACCTCGCTGAGAGCCGCAAGAGACGCCAATGCCAGGTTGGCAAGTGCAATAAAAATAAAACTTCAAACAGCTGTGCCCTGTACAGAAAGGCGGCGTGGAGAAGCACAGTATCTGTATTGATTGCAAACAGCTTTAGAGTCAAGGTAAAGGAATACCATTCTGTAAAAAAAAAAAGGAAAAAGAAATTAGACTTTTTTTTATTACTTCTGGTGCTGTGCGCTTCTGTAAAATGTTTTCTTCTAAGTTTATTAGCTTTGTTCAGTTGCTTTTGCGCATCTGATAATAAACTGATTGCTTTTGAAAAGTAAAAAATGTATTGCTATCGTTTCAGTTTTATAAATATGTATGTTGTAAACCGATGTCTGTTCAGATGTTTATTTACTTACAATCATTTTCTTCTTTTGATTTGTAAAATAAATGTGTGTGTGTGTATATATATTTACATTGTATAATTCAATATAATGTAAATATAAGTATGCTTCGGTTTTTCAGATGTTTATGTAACATACTCAAAAAAAAAAAACCTATTACATCCGACTGTTTCTCCGTTCGTTATATTATTTATAGTGTTTTGAATACAGCCGTCAGAAAGACTTCTGCAGGGCTTCTAGGTATGAGTATATCTCCTGTCCTTCTAGTGTTAAAAGTGTTTTAAAATTAGTAGCAGGTTCTTCTTAATAATTATAAAGGGTCTGATAATTTTCAAACTTTTCCCCTTGCCTAAACAATTTCTTATCTTACCTGTGAGATGCATTGTGTTCAAATAAATATACAGTGACCTGTATATTCCTTATTTAAGGACCAAAAAATATGCTTTGTATGCCAATATGTACTTTGTTGCAATTAAAAAAAGAATCAGCTGCCTTACTGTAGGTAAGTAACTTTTGAGTATTTGGTGCACCCTTTTTCAGTCAGCTATCAATTCTTTTCATAGGATTTGTTTCTTTTGTTGCCTTTCATCCTATTGGATACAGATGCTGTTGAACTTTTTTGATCATTCATCTGTCAGACACATAGTCTGCTACATAGTTTAAACAAAATCATAACATGTCTTTGCTTCTACAAATCTGCTTTGCAAAAAAAATATCAATTTTGACATAAACCCCTATACAATAAAGTACTTGTATGATATACAGAAATATATAATTATGTCTTTGATCTGCAGAGTTGTTTTTTTTTTGTTGTTGCCTGAAGCCCATGTGACAGATGCATATGATTAAACTTAACGTTACCAGTCTGTTATTGTAATGTAGATGCTTTCAGGGTTGGAATAATTTTTATAATGCCCCAGTAGAAAGTGCATGCTGTTGTTGCTCAGAGCACTCAATGTATTTCATTTTTCCAATGCTAGTGGAACCTCTCCTTTGGCTTGCCTGAATGCCATGCTTCATACTAATACACGCGTTGGTGATGGAACATTCTTTAAAATCCCGGGAAAATCTGGACTTTATTCCCTGAAAGTAAGTACTGTCAGTAGAACTATGTGTTATATGAATATTAGAAAAGTTACGCTCTTTTGTGTTAGTTTACCAATGAAAAATATGTATTTGTCTGTCCACAACGTCCGTCAACAACTGTGCACTGCTGCATGTAAAATAACAAAAAGCTTAAGGAGTGTTTTAGCATATATTCTGTTTTTTTTTTTTTCAATGATACAGCAGTAGACTGTTAATGCTGGACAAATACTGTACAATGACATATGTACACTACAGGGAAAAGACAAGGTGTTTTGTGTTTTCTGTTTTAAAATGATTAACTGTTTTTATAATGTTAAGGAAATCATGCATCTGCTATTATATTTTTATTCCCTCATATTCAGTACACAGAAACCATCTTTTAACAACAATTCAAATACTATCTTAAGTGCTTGTAGTGGCAATATTATTTTGCCATGTAAACAGATATTCAGTATGCTAAACCGCTTTTTTTAATGATGCACGATAAGAGCAATTAATTTTCATAAATTGATGCCTAATTGCCTTACAAAAACAGAATAAATCTGCTGCAGATCTTGGAGTACTTGAATTTAGAAGGATTTTTAAGATATATGAAATATTCAAAAGTAAAAGAAGAAATTATAGTATTGGATGCTTTAAAAGCAGGGTTGGCCTGACTCCAGATTGCTCCAATCATTCCCATGGTTTGTGAGCTCTAGGTTGTTGTATCGGTCAAGATTCAGGAAGCAGACACAGGCAACATTAAAGGATTTTGGTTTCTGTAGCAGTAGTCTGAACACTGAACTGGCTGGAAGGAATTTAAGCTGCAAGGGCAAGTCTTCTGCCGAGAGTGGAAGGAAGTATGTTACAATTCCAGGCAGTGAAATAAACAGCATCTGTACCTCACGTTCTTAGGCACAAAGAAGAAAGACAACAGTGATTAGGTTTTTTTAACTGTGTGTGTGTGTGTGTGTGTGTGTGTGTGTGTGTGTGAAATGTGCTTCAGGTAATTTAGACAGTAAAGCGCACTGTGGAATTTATTTAGCTTTATTTAATTGTGTTCTCAATAGAAGGAAGAATCACCAAGCCTTGCCGATGGGGCAACTGAGTCTGTGTGTGAAACTGACATTGAAGGTACTGAAATGACGGAGAGCAACAACAGCACTAGTGATGAAAATGGTGGTAAGTTAAAGCATGATTTTTATTGATTTTAGTTGGAATATTTAAATAATACAAATGCATTTGACTACGGTAATGAGATTACATGAACTCATTCCTGTCTCGTATTATTCAGTTTCCATTTTACCAGATTCTCTGAGGTGCCAGTAATAAATAAACATTAGGATAAATGCACTAATCTGCAGCGATTGTGGTCTTAAGTAAATTGCTTTAACAGCATGTGTGGAAACAATATTATTTGTCATGTGCCCCCCCATAGTCAAGATCTGTTTTCTCTAAAGGAAGGGAAGTCCCCTCATGTCTCTCTCTCTCTCTCTCTCTCTCTCTCTCTCTCTCTCTCTCTCTCTCTCTCTCTCTCTCTCTCTCTCTCTCTCGACTGATTTCTTTATATATTTCATTACCTGAAGAAAAAACTTCTGAGCCCTTAAATGATTCAGTGGATCAATTGATTATTGCCTTGTCTGAGATGTAGTTGGAATTATGTTTTCGAGACCTGAACTCTTATCGCAGAGTAATTAAAAATGATTCTGGTGTGAGGTGTTTTAAAAGGCCACAAGTGTAGCGATAGAGTTTAAGGAGCCAGCTTGATTCTGTTGTGCACAGCAGTGTCTGCCATCAATCTAGTGATGGGTAAGAAAAAACAAAAATGCAGTCATGTTTTTGTTGAGCTTAGACTGATCCCCTGTACTGACACACATTATGACACAGCGTACTGATTTAAATTATGGATTGCTCTAGGAATCAAACTCATGCTTTACCCAATTCAAAGTCCACTATAATAACATCCAGATAATACATATTTTGGGGAGGGACAAAGGATGGTAGTAACAGTTCTACAGTAACTGGTTTAAAAAATAACACTCCACCTTATTTTATTTTGTTTTTATTTTTTTTCCCTGGGGGTGTTCCAGTGTATATTGGTTCTGCCTTGAATTAAACTGTGTTAGGAAGACCTTATGATGATAAAGGATATGTGTTAGATTGTGTTAAGTGTCTTTCTTGATTTTGGATTTTTATGATAGAACACAAATCAATGCTTAAGATATCTAGGATACAGGCTATAAAGTGGTGTAAATTATTTGAATAACTGCATTATCAGTAATATATTTTCAAAATAATTGTGCCACAGGAGCATCTGGCTACCAGCAAAAATCCATGTGGCTCCTTCCTCCAAGTATTTAACCAAATCAGGATGTTGAGATTTTCTTTTGAGTAGCTCTCCAAAAAAAACACTCCTTCTGCATACGTTTGGCGTTTGTGTCTTTCATAACTCTTGGTATGCAAGAAGCAGGAATCGTAAAAACTGCACTGTAAAAAGAGAAAAAAAAATATATATATATATATAATTTCTCTTTTTACAGTGCAGTTTTTACGATTCCTGTTTCTTGCATACCAATATATATATATATATATATATATATATATATATATATATATATATATATATATATATATATATATATAAATTGGTTCCAGAACAGCATATTTTCTTGCAGGGATTTTTACAAATATTTTATCTGGCTTGCCATTAGCAAATCAAAAACTTCATAAATACACAGGCCTTATATCATTATTTAACCCAGCACCACCACCACACACACACACCTTTTCAAATGAATCCAGTACATTCAAAACCAGGTCATGCATTATCATGTTCTTATTCTTCCAAATCATATCAGCAGGTTTTATAACTGTCTTAACTAGGGGTTTCAATCGATTAATTAATTAATCAATTAATCACACCTGTGGGCTTTGATCGATTTGAAAAAATAATTGATAATCTTGTCAACCTGCGCGGTAGACAGGAGGCACTTTTTAAATGAAAAAATGTAATCGACATTTATTGGTTGCTTTTTTTTCCTTCTATTTTTTCAGTTTGTCCTATAAAGCTACCTGAAGAACTGTCTTCCGAACACGACACAAACCCCAATACAGCAGCTGTGCAGAACAAGTCAGTGTCTTCCACTCAGCAACATACCAAAAAGGCTCTTAAACAGGTAAGGCAGAGAATTAGCTCATCATTTTCTTATACAACAGCACCCCTAGTTGGAACAAAAAAAACCCTGCAAGTATTTTTTTTTTTCATGTGAAGTAAAATGAAACTCCTGATAAAATTACAATCACCAAGTATATTATAACGACACGATAGTGCCATTATAGTAAGAGCAACAGACAGTTTCTTGTTTAAACCTGATTTTGAAGGTATATGTTTTATTGGCCTTTTCAAAACCGATCGGGACGTCATTTGGCACGCTTGGTGTCCGTGTCACTGAGAATTTTTTTTGGTATAGATTGTGAAAATCCGTTCGGTAGTTTTGAAGTTACAGAATGGCGTAAAAATTAGTTTTTACAAATTATTCAGACAATTTTTTGCGCTCAGATAACTAAAAAACGGCTGTGAGTTTAAATACCTCCTTTGGTAGGCTCGTAGAACTCGTTAATGAGGAGTGTGTTAGTTTTTTCATAACTCTGAAAATACGCCTGCACACTTCGGTCAAATGTTAGAACGTTCGGTCGCCCATTGATTCTCTTATTAACTTATATCTGAGCCGAGCTGAGGAGTGATCCAGAGTGTATAACTGCAGGCCGGAGACCAGATACGCAGTACCTCTGTTTTACAAAGCAAGGGCTGCATTAAAAAACTAAATAACAAACTACAAACCTGAAATAAAAAATAATAGACGTATCAATTGTTTATCCTAGTGTAAGCAAAAATATAAAGCTGAACAACGTATAGCAGCAACGTGTGTTCATGGTAATAGATGAACCGCATTTATTATGTTTTATTGCTATATTTTTAAAGAATCGGTAACTTATTTTTGAAATACTGCATAAGCCTTGTTGCTTTTGCTAGGGGGACTTGGTCTAAAAAGTAAAGTTGTTTACCTACTGCATTATTTGACAGGACGTCACTTCCTGCTTTGCTGTTGTGGTCTACACAGGAGACAGACACACAAGATGGAAATGTAAACAAGGTTGAACTGTTGTTATTTCGGGTTAAATAAAACCTATTTCATTAATTAACGATGCATCGGAGTCCTTAATAAATACCCACGCTTACACAAGCTACATATATAAATTTACACAAAATCTCAGACTCACTGTCGGTTGTACATCAAATTAAAAATCCAGTGTTGTGTGAATAAAAGACTTGCAAGTCCACTCATTTCAGAAGTGCATTCAACAGCAGCTCGTCTTATTTGAAATCCAGCAATTTTTCAGTGGCAGTTTTCATAGTTCAAAACACAAATCTGTGAACTTTAATCATTAAACACCCTGTATATCGTCGTTTTTGTTTTAAATCAGTTACCATAACATTGTAAAATATAGCAAAGTGTTTTAGACCTTTAAAAATGTTGTCCGAATCTTTATTAAAATCTACAATTTATGAGAAAAAATATACTACAGACATAAACCACATCATTCTAATAATAACATTTTTTAATATGACATACCATTACATTAATGAATATAGTAAACTATACTTTTTGTTTAAGGGAGCTTACATAAACACTTACTTGCTTACAGTATGATAGGAGAGAGAGAGAGAGAGAGAGAGAGAGAGAGAGAGAGAGAGAGAGAGAGACATTTTAGAGAGAGACAGATGAATTTTTGCAAAAAATCTAATTAAACATTGAAATATGATGCAAAAAAAAAACACACATTTGAACGGTGTGATCGATCTCCTGAAGATAAAAAATGAATTTACTTTACACCTAGATAGATAAAATGACAAATGTCACATTTCAAATATATATATATATATATATATGGATTACAAATAGGAATTACTTTATTTTGGAATTGATTTTGTGTTCATGATTTCTAGTAGAGAAGCTCTTGAACCCATTAAGAACCCATCTGCTTGAGGCTTTGTTTGGTGTGTAGGTTGTGAAAATGTGTCATCGTGGGTTGCTTGCTAGCGATGTAAATGTCAATATAAACTGTGAATTTCTCCTTCCATCCTGGTATCTTGGGATTTGCTAATTTATTACTCAGAATATGTACTAGTTGCAAACTTAACATAGCCAACATATTAAGGTGCCCTTTTCATAAATAAGCATTAGATATTGTATCTGGTCTAATATAGTAGTTTTTATTTTGGGGCTTTAATTGGAGCATGAATATATATGTTTTTTTTGGTTCTTTTTTATTTTTTTAAGTAATATCAGCAGTATAATATTTAACATCCCATCTGTGATGGAGCAGGTAACAGTTGTACTGCTTTAGGCAAATGTTTAAAACATCTTTGTATACTACTGTGGGAGCCCGGTTGTGATCACAACACAAGGCACTAACGCTAAGGCAAAGGTTGATGGTGGGATGGTATATGGGCGCAAGCGGGAGCATCCTGCCTTGAAGTGATTTTAGTACCATGCTTTGACCTGAGCTTTTACATGTGTCGGGCAAAAAATAAATTACTTCCAATAATTATGAAGTATGAGGTGTATTTATATATTTTGTTTTCCATTTTGTAAGCGTTTCTCAAAATTGGGCCCTATGCCTAATACTTAACTATCTAAAGTTATGAATAACGAATAACTATTTGAGTTTTAGGATGGTTGTACCGTTCTCTTTTTTACTAAAATAAAGCTCAACTTATTTAAATGTTAAACTAAAATGTTAGGTTTATAGCTGTAGTTAATTTAAGATTAATACGATGCATGATACTGACCACTTTGCGATTTCTGTTTAGGTTTATAAACTTTATGCTTATAGGTGTACATTTTATTTATTTTGCTTTTCGGTTGGAATAATCACAAATGGATATTTTCATTGTATTCCGTGGTAAATCCATCTCAGTTACAAATGTGAGCAGGAGGATGATGGGAAATGTAGTTCTGAGAGGTCCATGCAGGTACATGTGATGCCATCTTGAGGCAGGGAATGCAATTTAAAAGTTAAAAAAAAGTGGCCAAAATGTAAAAAAATAAAAATGCACACACCTTACGTAAACAGTTGTAACAACACATGGGAACATGTAACACAATAAAATAAAAAGGTCCTTATGTACCTTTTTAAATACAGTCCATAATCTTCAAATAGTCCATAATCTTCAAAGTTTTATTAGCATGTTCACTAGAGAGCAGCAAGCAAGCTCATATTTTCTAATTAGCAAGTACATTTGCTGCAATGATGTGCCAAATTTAAAAAGTGTTATACTTTTTGTCTTATGTACTGATCCATATGTGTATACTAATAGTGATGATCTAAGTGTCTGCAAAACAATGTGTCATGTAAAGAGAATCTGTTCATTGAAGATAAGAAATTGACATAAATCAGTGACCATGTCAGTTTTTATGGAAATGTGCTGCAGAATGTAAGCTAGTGATGGAAATTGCCCCATAGCTTGTGATTAATTTTTTCATCCAGTTGCTTTGCACAATAAAGCTCAATTTTACGTTTAGCTTTTAAACTTAATTTTGCTGTATTAAACCCATAGAAAAATGGTTCCTATTCACAAAGCTTTAACACCCAAGTTATTTTAAGAATGAGTTGTGTATGATACTGTTATGGGCTGTCATGAATATCAAACTTATTTATTTCACAAAAATAGAATTAGAAAAGTGTTCTTTAAATAGCCGACAAGTTAATGTTTTGAGAATATGGACCTAAAATCTCAAATTGAGTAATCAATGTAGTCTTTTTCATATCATACAGTTCATTTGCTTTTGATACATGCCTTTTACCTAGACTGTTTGGGTGGTGCTTTAATAACAATGATAAACAAGGACAGCTTTTTATGATGTTTTTAATCCATAAATTTGGACACTTAGTTGACAGATGCAAGGGAGCAGAACGCTGGAACATGCTGTTCATATCTTAAAGAATGCCTTTATGGTCTCTGGGCTATTGAGACACTCATCACGGATACATCATAATCCACCCCTAGTGCAGCAGATACCACAGTTCAATAACACCATTTTGTACTGTACAGAATTATATAAAATAATACAGAATCACCTTTCAAACATAAGAAATAAAAAAAGTAAATGAAACAATCGACTTAAATGAACATAACATGAATGACCTACAGTGTGTATTTTTAGAAGTGAAATTAGGTAATGTACAATACAGAAGAATAAAGGAAAATAAATGGAGCGATAGACTCAATACCATGATGCCTGAAGATTGAAATAGAAAGGAATAGTAAGTCATTGCACCATTAACTATGTAGAAAATGACATCACAAACGTATTAATAGATTTAAATAGAAATAAGTGAGTGTAGTTGCCATGGCATCAAAAGCATGTAAGTACCTCCACTGTTTGTTTTCAAACACACTTTCCCTTGATAAAGATATGTTAAACACACCCAAACGTTGGGAAGTTGTCTCTTTGGAGGAAAACATTTTATATATGTATTTGTTGTTTTGGTTTGAAGATCTCTTGAGCAAAATAAGTTTTTTTTTTGTTTGTTTTTTTTAACTTACAGGCTTTACGGCAACAACACAAAAGAAGAAACGGCGTCTCAATGATGGTGAACAAGGCTGTGCCTCGAGTTGTATTAACACCTCTAAAGGTCTCTGATGAGCAGCCGGATTCTCCATCAGGTAAATATGTCACATTAATCATTCCAAGTGTGGCGCTTGCATTTTTCTCCATACAGTGTTTCATATATGGATTACGAGCACTGCAGTGAATTTATTTGGTATATCTGGCGCTATTTGGAACATGTTTTCGGTAACACCTGACCTTGGCCATCTATCCAGTGTGGCTGATGGCTGTTGGCACTCTCAGAGGTTTTTCTCATTATTATTTAAAGTTAGTAATTACGTGTGACTTAAATTATTTAAAAATAAGAAAACAACGTGTACAGTCATTTAAAACAACAAATACTTCTAGCTCATCTTTATGTGGAATGGAGTTCTGTGCCTTCATTGCTGGTAGTTAAATTGTTGTGCACAGCAACCCACACTACCTTCACCCCACAAATCACTGCAACCACTAGAAGTTAGCGAGACACAGCAAACACTGCACACTCTGCAAAGCCAGACAAGGGGGAGAGCACAATTGCACTTTAATTACATTTCGCAACAGGTCTAAATATTGTCTAGAATCATTTTTTATGCAATCTGAACTCCATCTGACAGATAAAATAAGCAGGTGTAATAACATGAAGTAAAATGTTCAGTTTATTTTCCCATGTGGAGAATAATAATGCATTTGAACGGTGTTGTTGGGAAGTTGCTGACAAACTGTTAAAGAAGAATTGACATGGACCACAGAAGAAGAAAATAGGTCATGGTTTTCTTTGGCTGGTATTCAGAAAGCACACTTAAATTATTGCTGAGGGGAGACTTAATAAAGTGAGCAGCTGAGGGAATAAAACAATAAGGCTTCCGATTTTCGTGTTTAACCGATTTAAAACTGATAAAACTTCCAGATACAAAAAAAATGAAATCGGTATATATATCCAGTAAAAAAAAAAAAAAAAAAAGTCTAAACACACAAAAAACTCAGAAGAATATGCCTGTAACCATAAGGATTTTGTTTGTTTAAGACAGCGAAGGAAAGAAGGTGCAATTGAAGTGTGTAAGTACTGTCAAGTTACTATACATATTGCGACAGAAAAAACAAAAATAACCAAAAACAGTAATTTCATACAGTATATTAAAAGTGAAAGCCTCGACAAAAAACAATTTACATATAACTCAAAAATAGTTAAAAAAAAAAAAAAAAAAGCACCGAAAAATTTAATTAATAAAAAATGGGGGAAAAAAAGCCCTAATCATAATCATAAAGCAAAGCTGTCTTCATGGAGTGTAACCTCAATGCTTGAAGCCGTTAAGTGTTTGTGGTTCTGCTACAGCAGGTGAGCAAGCCGCTGACAGGTATGATCAATTTGCCATACGTGATTTCAATTTACATATACCCTGTCAGCCAAACAGAGAGCAGGATTTCTCTCCATTGTGATTGAATAGCCCTTCATATAACTGCTGATTAATTCCTTAAGTTAAACTGCTTACAATTAGATATAGTGGGTTGTCCTGCCATATCCGAACTACAGCCAAGGTTACGTATACCATAGCAGTTCAAAACTATTAAATGGATTCATCTTGATATGATGGTGAACTGATGTGTTTATTCCAATGTCAGCTGGTGTGCTTCATTTGCAACTAGACCCTTGGCTTTTTTACACAGCTATGACATAGAAAAAACAGGATGAATCGATTAAGGTATCATACTATAGTAAAACAGTATAGGGTTATGACAGTTTTTATATTGTCAGGGCAATAGGGCTGTTTTCACTGACACCCCTTTGGCTTTTCATAGTTGTCAGGCCTGTCTGTGCCAGAGAATCTCTTTTCTTTATGTTAAAAAAAAATGATTAGCTTTTTGACTGAGAAACCAAGCGCCCTACTTACTCTGTGTCCCTCTGACAAACATAAATCATTCCCTTTTTTTAACCTCAGGATTCTTGAATCATGTCTTACTGTCTTCCTGCTTTAGCACCGAAGGCATTAAAGTAACTTGATGAATTGCTTCTGACTCTGAGATCATCCCTTTTATGTTTAGCCTTTAATAAATTGTGACATCAAAGAACTGTGTATTCCGTATACGTCTCTTAATCGCAACTGTTGTAAATTGTTAGGCAGCTCTCATCTTAACGCTTCTTGAGAACCACTTGTTTATGTTGGATGTGAAGTAAAAACAAATAGCAGTGGATGTTTTGGTTTCCCACATCCACTGTTGTAGCAAGGTAATTGTTTTCCTTTGCTTTTTCCATTGTTATACTATGCATTTGCCATGGCTTGCCATGTTTTTAATAATATGTTTTACCATACCTTTCTGGGATTTACGATGTTATCTATGCGTAGTGCTTGAAGTTTTCGGTTTTAACCGATAATAACCGAATAAAACACCCCCAAAGACCTATTTAGAACCATTCTTTTTTTATTCTTTTTTTAAACCGATAAACCTGTGTTTTGGCAATACATTTTAAATAATGGCAATAATTCACTACTGTTTCTACATAAAGAAAATGGCTTTCAGAAGGCGGGCAGTGTGCAAAGACATGCTACAATCATCAATTTGCCAGGAAAGTCAATGCGTCATTTGCTTAGCTTAACGACCATGAACCTGGTTGTAAACAAACCAGCAATATGGTGTCCCATTAAGGTTTTATTCAGTGGTGAACCAAAAAAGTTATTGTAAATGTAGAACTGCTGTACAGTTATGCTTCTACAAATGCATATTACAGTTTTTCTTGTGTACAATGACTGCCTAATGATGATGATGATGATGAAGATTTAACATTATTATTATAGCTACATAAATATCAAACCTTAATCAGAGTACCATGATGAATGTTTAATCTAAGGGAAAAATGTAAATAATTTATTGCATGCTGGCTGAGATTAATTACTACAGTACGCTAGAGTCGTACACTGGGGTGGGCTAAAAAAAAAAAAAAACAACACATGAACTAGTCTGTAGTGTAATAGATACTCAGAGAATAATGGGGCATAAAATGAAATCTGTTACTTCTCACAATTCTCGGATTCGAAATGCATCCAGAGTTCAACATTGCCTGAATCCTAAATGTGGACATCCTCACTTCAACACAGTAGGTTAAATTGTGTTTATGTGTTAGTGAAATGTACATTCAATGTACTATAGAAACTGAAAATGGATGTGTTTGAGTGGTGTTTATTTTTAATAACCGAAAATAACCGATTTTGCCAAATAATAATAAAAAACAAAAAAACACCCCCGAACTAAACATAAAATAAAAACCCTCAAAGAGAGTTGTTTGTTGTATTCTCATTCTTTAAACAGTTGTCTGTGATTATCCATTCAACAGACAGTTACAGAAAAAAAAGTACACCAATTTATCAGTCCCAGTTCTCTGGCTGTTAAAGCTTTGCCCGATTATTGTAAATCGCAGGACTGGCTGATCTTTGGGAAAATCTACCAAAAGAAGGCTTAATAGACTGCAGCATAAAACTATGAAAAAAAAACAGTTAATTTTTTTTTTTTTAAATATAGGTTATATATTTTTTCTAGGATTAGAATCTAAAAATGGTGGAATTGGTGTTGGAGATGGATCTGAGAAGGAGTTAAAGCAAGGCCAGAGATCACCGACCGGCAAACAAATTAGCCAGCACCTAAAGAAACTAAAGAAATCCGGTTTGGGTGAGCAGAACAATGACTTGTGTGATCTACACACCTCCAAAAATATACTGACACTACTGCCCCACACTGAGATGTAATTGTAATCCATAATGTTTACTATCATGCGTATCACACTAGTAACATTGTGTGAAGCCTCTCTGTGTCAATATTAAAGTTGTTCATTCTCCTTCTTTATAAAACATCCAGTTAGCCTGCATAATGGTTTAATCTCGTTTTAAATGGGTTAAACATTCTAATTCCAATGGGAGTGCAACCTAACACAGTGTCACCCAATGTATGAGTGTTGGAATAGTTATTTTTCATAGCTTACGATTGTAAGTCGCCCTGGATAAGGGCGTCTGCTAAGAAATAAATAATAATAATAATAATAATAGAACACTGTTCAGCCTTGTTGCTGAAATGTATATGGGATGAGTTGTTTATGTAGTACATTTTTTAGATGTGGCATTTAATACATGTAGATTAAGACCTGTGTGTTTTAAATATAAATGTTCACACACACACACACACACACCATATACAATGTATTATGTTGTATAGGAGGGCATGTGTAATTCCAGCTGTTTTACCCTAATTCTTTACAGGGCACTTAAAATGGACCAAGGCTGAAGATATTGACATTGAGACTCCAGGCTCTATATTGGTGAATACCAACCTGCGGGCTTTGATCAACAAACACACATTTGCATCCTTACCTCAGCATTTTCAACAATACCTCCTCCTTCTGCTGCCAGAGGTGGACAGGCAGGTGAGTGCATTGCATTTAGTGCTAAACATGGTGAACATTAATGGACCTACTACAATCCCCCTCCCTTACCCTGCTACTGACAGATGCTATGCCTAATCATTGTTAGAGGTTGCTTTTGTGAAAGTGTTTAGATCTACTACCAAAATAATACAATACCTAAATATAGAAAAAAAAAAATAATCTCACCTCCCAACATACAGGCAACCACAAAATGCTGTTGGCTGCCCTTCGCCCACCCTCACTCATTTAAGCTGTACCTCACCTATTCTCTGTAGTTTGATTTGGGATCTTGTTAAGTTTAAGCACCCTGCTGGTGCAGTTCACTGTAGTTCAGAGAAATAGATATGCTTTCTTTGTGTGTGGTGTTTTTTTTTTTTTTAATAGAAATTCTATAATGTGCTCAAATGACATCTGCCTGGTTTTCTGGTTTTTTTTTTTCCCCCCCAAAAGATATGTTCATCAGCATGGAACCAACTCTGCAAAGCTTCAAGTTTGCTTCGCAAAGCATGTCTGAAATCATCTGCCAACACTAAAACCGTCCATTTTTTAATGAAAGCAGATACTTATTCACCATGCTAGCATATAGATTTCAGTGGAGACTGTATCATGATTTATCAAACAGAATTTATTTTCTACACCAATGGTTTTAATCATGCTTCCAGCTTATACTGTTTTTCTCCAATCCAAAACCTAGTAACCTGTACCTTTTGTACAGTTTGTTCCGTTCTTAATTCTTAGAGAAAATGTGAATGCTTTTCACTGAAAAGGAATGTTCAGACTGATTTTATAAAGACATCAGACATCATCAGCTACAATAATTCTATCTGCTACTTTGTGATCAATATAATCGAGTTTCAAATGGCATGTTTGGTAGGTGTAGGTGTTAATCCAGGTGGTTTTAGCAGTTTATAGCAAAGCACCTTGGGGTCATTTGTAATGTTTTAAACTGTGGTCGATCTTCATACCACACTGAAATGTATAATTAGGGCTTCTATTTTTCTGTTTTAATTAATTTTTCTGTGCATACTTTTAGCTATTTTCGAGTTTTATGTAAATCCGTTTTTTTTCGGTGCTTTCGCTTTTTATATACTGTATGAAATAATTGTTTTCGGTTACTTTCCAAAATGCTTGGCTGTTTATTTTCAGTCACAATATGTATAGTAATTCGACAGTACACTTAAATTGTACCTTCCTGCCTTTGCTGTCTTCCACAACAAAATCCTTATGGCCACAGGTACATTCTTCTGGGGTTTTTGTGTGTCAAAGCATTTTTTTACATTTCAACACAATTTGCAATTATTTTGTCTAACTATAGCTTTAAATTACCGCGAACAAGCCTTCGTTGTAGTCTTGTTTTAAATCTCACAAGCGGAGTCTCCAATGGAAATGTAGTAACTCAGTAGTTGGGGTGGGTTTAAAGTATTCAGAACGAATCAATGATAGATACAAGTCAGGAAGGAGGGACATTGCCCAATTGCATTAGGAAAGGTAGTTGTTTTTTTTTTTTTTTTATTGTGGAAAACTGTAAAATGTTTTGAGTGAAATAGCTTGCATCACTTGATTTTCAAGGTGTGGTATCCAAAGCATAATCAAGTACAGAGAAACATCATCTGTAATTGACAAACCCAGGACTGGAAAACCACAAAAACTGTCTAACAAGGGTGAGCAATACTTGAAGATAATATCCTTAAGGAATAGAAAGAAGACAAGCGTTGAATTGACAACAGAACTGACAGAAGGCACAGGTGTCGATGTCCATCCATCAACAGTCCAAAGCACCTTTGACCATTGTTCCATAGTCCAGTTTCTGTGTTTTTGTGCATGTTTTAGCCTGTTAGTCTTGTTCCCGTTTCTTAGCAGAGGCATTCTTACTGCAACACATCCTTTAAGTCCTGATTTCAAGTGACCTTCGTACTGTTGATGCCTTCTGCCAGTTCTGTTGTCAATTCAACGCTTGTCTTCTTTCTATTCCTTAAGGATATTATCTTCAAGTGTTATCCTTGTTAGACAGCTTTTTGGGTCTTCCAGTCCCGGGTTTGTCAATTACAGATGATGTTTCTCTGTACTTGTTGATTATGCTTCAGATACCACACCTTGAAAATCGAGTGATGCAAGCTATTTCACTCAATGCTTTTCCTTCTTTATGCAAGTCAAGGTTGTTATAATAATAGAAAACACTAGTGGAGGCTTTGAGTAAATTGTTGATGCTCTTAATGCATCAGAGTGGAAAAATGCAATATGTCTAAGACTTTTGCACAGCAGTGTATATATTTGCATTTGTTTAGAATGAAGTATTTTTTTTATATAGTAAACCAATGCTTCTGACATGGCAAGTATTTTAAACTTTAAAAGAACAGTACTTGCTTTTCTTTGTTTGTTTAACACTTTAATAAACTACATGTGGGAATTCTAGGTGTAGCACTGTGCAGAGATGTCATTGGTACTGGTTGTGCCATTTGGTGCTACTTGCATGTATTTGTAATTAATGCGTGCTCAGTAAGTACATATTGAAGATTTTATGCAGAAACACCTGCCCAATTTTGTCGGCTTGAAATTACTAAAACTGTAACTTCACAACAGCAAGGTTTACTTGGTTTCTTAGAGCTTCTCATTTGTAATTTTTTTTTAAATATAAATTTGCCTCTCTACGCTCGGCAGTTAGTGCTTCAGTTTGTCCCCTACGTTTTAACAAAGTTATGGCACAACATTTCTGGACTATCGCTTCAGACATTGATTAATAAGCACTGAATTGTTGTACTGAATATGTAAATGTATTGGTCCAGAGCTTATCTATACTTGAAAAGTGAATATAATTTAGATTTTTGTTATTATATAGTTTAATAAACTGTTCATGCAAAAGCTTTATTTTTACAGTTGGTTATTCATTATCATCATTGAAAATGATGTCAAACTCCTTAAGTCAGATCTTCGAAAATTGTCGAAAAGGTCCTTGAAGGTCCATGAAATTTATATCAGAAAAACTGTATGAACCCTGTATTTACCACATCTGATTGAGTTAAGCAGAGATTGTATATTATCTTTGCAGGTAAGGTTTTATAAAATCAATATTATGTGAAATGGGCATACATGTAAAAGGTTTGATGAGTAACATTTCAAAAACTACTGTATGTTTGTTAACTAGCCTTGTGTGATTTATCAGGTTGATCCATCTGGTAAAATGACAAGTTGTAAGAGGTAATATTTTTTTTTTTAGCTTTTTGTACAAATTTGCTTCTGAAAGTGGTCTAAAATGGCTCAAAATGAATCTCGGAGCATGTACAACCCCAGAGATTCAGGGGCCTAGATGGCCCCCCCGACCAAAAGAATGGTTTTGCCCCAGGAGTTTCAGTCAAAATGATCATTGGCCACTTTCACCCATGAATTCTCCAATCTTCGTTTCATTTTATTTTAAATTGTATGCAGTAATGTTAGAAAGTGGATCAATAAATGACCCTTGGGGGAAAATGCCAACAAAATTAATAGAGAGAGAGTAGCAGTATTTCATCTGCCACTGTTTATATGATAAAAAAACAAACCAAAAAAAAAAAACTGTTCAAATCACCCTCATAATTGAAAACGTTATTGTATTGTAACTAGGTAGAGTTTCAGAAATTGTCTTTATTTTCTAAAGACAATAATAAAGTATGTTTGGCATGTGTAATTGGGTTAAAATAACAGAACTGAATGTGGTATCCCTGCATTGTATTTGATTAGCATTAAGCTCTTATCACACTTACACTACATGTTACTGTGGACCACTATATTCATTAACACACTGCTGGGCTCATTATTAATACAATGATTGCATGCCCTGACCAATTTGATGCTAATGAGAAGGGCTAACTGTACTGAATTCTCCTGTGATTCTTAAATGCACATGTCAGATCCCTGGTGTGGAGCCAAATGTTCTCCAAATCCACTGCTTCTTGCTTTCATGCTGTCTGCCTTATTTTTCAGATGGGAAGTGATGGAGTTCTGCGTCTCAGTAACTCTGCACTGAATAATGAATTCTTTGCGTATGCTGCTCAAGGTTGGAAACAGAGGTTAGCAGAAGGTATGTCAAAACTGGGCTTTTGTATTTATCATTTCACAAATATGTTGCTTAGCAACTAGATGAGACATGGTCCAGGTAAGTGCAGCATATTAATATATATATATATATATATATATATATATATATATATATATATATATATATATATATATGGATAAACAGAAAATAAATGTAGTTTTTTTATTATTATTCTTTCAGACTATATCATAGTTTAACTGTACTAATATGTCTATGTTGTTATTTACAATCACACACATGGCACAGTATAAACTGTGGAAAAAAATATTCCACACTTATTTTTTTATTATTTCTCTTTATAGATTTTCATATATATTTTTAACCAACTGGAGTAAACAAATGTTTTACAATTGGAGCTGTGGACTACACTTAACAGAATACTGTGTGTATTCAAGCAACTATGAATGGAAACTGATTTATAAGATGCACTTTTACTAATATTGACCATGAAACGGTGGTTATTGTCTATAAAATCATCCTCTCCAGCTTTTGGCCATATGCACATTGCTTTTTCCTATTGTTTTTCTAAAATGCAGGTATGTGTTAGTGCTGACATAGCGTTATGATGTTTTGATCATCTGCAACTATGCTGTGAACCTGTATTTTTATCTATAATATTATTAGCCTTTAATTAATGTTTTTGTTGATTTTAGTGTTTTTTTTTTCTTGTACAACCAGCACCAGCTAACTCCACCATAAAACTCATTTGGAAACAATTTTGTTATTGCCTATGCTATTTAAAAGCAGCCATGGAGGCTTTGCAATTATTATGTAAACATATGCTTTAACATCCATGCACCTGGGATTGCTACCAGACATTCTATATGTTTAATCTTTCACATTGAAAATATAAAAAAACTTCTATTGCAGGGGAGTTTACACCAGAAATGCAGCTCCGAATAAGACAGGAAATTGAAAAAGAAAAGAAGATAGAACCATGGAAGGAAAAAGTCTATGAAACATATTATGGAGAAAAGTAAGTGTTAAACATAGGAATCCCTTTTTGTTGTGGCAGTGAATGCTTCTGACCTTAAAGCGACACATGGAGAGACTTGTGCGTTCATTTAGTGTTCATGTGGTGAAAATTGTAAAACCAACTTCAAAATTGTTTCCTAGCAAAAAGTTCTGTAAAAAACAAAATCCACTAGTCACTCTTGATTTCTTTAGTACATCCTTGTTTTATCTAACAAAACATAATTATACAGGAAATAACTTTGTCCCAAAAATACTACACACAGAAGAGGCTGATTTAGCAGCTATTTAATAAAGTTCTCTAGGATATTTAATTTAGTGTGATAACCATTTTGGGTTACCATTAAGTAGGTACGTAATAATATTAAACAATATCCAAACAGTTTTCATCCTGCTTTTTTATTTTATTTATTTAATCTTTTTAGATCGGGTATGACAGAAGAGGAATCAATGATACTTACCTCAGTGCAGGAGTGTACTGAAGATGGTCCAAGTTCAGCAGCAGACTCTTCATGCTTGCCAGGAACATCCAGCCAGTCTCCTGCAGAAAAGGAGGAGCTGGAGAACACTGAGACATTGCATGAATGTGAAGAAAGTGTGGACCAGGCAGTGTGTAACATGGAACTAGCTTCAAAAGTAGTGACCGAACAGCCAACAGAAGATATACTGTTGTCAGGGTTCCCTGACATTTCTGCAGAGGAGTCTGTGGTGCAAGAAGAGATAGCCGTGGAAGTAGACTCAAATACTTGTGAATATCTTGAGGAACAAGATGAACAGGAAAATGGTCCAGCTGAATATGTCAGCAGCTGCACCCCTAGGAGCGAAACAGAAGAAACACCAACACTGCAGTCAGACAACTCAGTTGTCCTCACAGAGTGCGCTGTTGAGTCCTCAACTCAATCCACAGAAGAAATAAATCATAAAGCAACAGGTAATGAAGCAGACATATTTACAGCCACTCCACCGTTGGCTACAGCTACAATGGACCAAACTCCATCCCCTCTATTGGATTCAGAAAATGATGGCAGTCAAATGCAGCCTCAGACTACTGAACAGCAACATACGCCAAATGAGCTGCGGACCTCAAAGGAGCTTGGAACCACGGAAGGGCTTGAAACCACGGAGGGGCTCGAAACCACGGAGGGGCTCGAAACCACAGAGGGGCTCGAAACCACAGAGGGGCTTGAAACCAAGCAGAAGCTTCAAACCATGGAGGAGCTGCCAACCCCAGAGGAGCAGCAGACCACTGAAGAGCAGCAGATCACTGAGAAGCTGAAGCCCACAATCAGTCTTCAGTCTGCAAATCAGCCGAAAGTCCACGTAGAGATGAAAGATCCATCTAGTGATTCTGAAAAAGATCACACTGATTTGCTTCTAAAAAGCCCAAACCAGCCCAGCTCTACAGAGCAGTCCATCTCTACAACAGCACCTTCCCCAGAGCAACTAGAAACCAAAATCCAGGCAGGCCCACAGCCAGAAGAAAATATACAACAGATTCAGGAAGAAGTCCCAATTTCTGCCCCTTCTGAAATACCACCTGAGGAACTGCAGATCACAGGTCCAGAGCTTAAGCTATCTATGCCAGAGAAAGAAGACACTCTACTTTCTCCAACCAAACAAGCATCAACATCATCAGAAACCCCTCCTTCATGTACAAACATGGAAATCCAGTCCAATGAACATCAGTCATCTCTACCCATGTTGCCCAGTGTGAGTGGAAGTCCGGTTCAAGAGAAAGAAGCTATGTATGAGAAGCCACATGTATCAGTATCCCCAGAACCAACTGTTGTCATAGAGGTATCTGAAACTGGAAATCCTGAGGCTGAACCGACAGCATCTTCACATGTTGCTGCTAAACCCTGTGCCTCTCCCAGTGCTGGGAAACCTTCTGTATACAGTGGGCGCTATAGCAAGAAGCTTGAATTCCCAGAGTCTAAACAACAGCACACTGCTGAGAAACATGATGTGAAAGCGGCTCCATTCACGGAAGCCCCCAGTAGTTCAATCCTGGAACGTGAAGACTGCAAACCAGCTCAGCTCCCACCACAAATAACTGCAGCGACTTCACCATTGGAAGAATTGCCTTTACCAGAGATACCCAAAACAGAAAACCTTCAGCTTCAGCAAAACATAAAAGAACTAAAAGAACCTAAGCAGCAGAGTAATAATGCCTTTGTGTCAGGCAAAGCATTGCCTGATACATCTAATAATACCAAAGGTCTTAAACAGATCAAACATCACCATTCTCAAGAGAAGTCCTCCTCCTCCTTATTATCAGAAACCACTTCAAAAAACAAACACCATAGGTCTCATCAAACAAACCACCAACACAGACTGGAAGAACCACATTCTGCAAAACAAGTAGAGTCCAACACGTCTCCAGAGAGGCAGAGGACTGACTGTAGGGATCCAGAGATCTCCAAACGGAAAACAGGAGAACAGCACACAGGCATGTGTAAAGAAAAGAGGGCCAGAATCGAAGAGAAAGAGCCTCAGAGTACTGCACAGTCCAGCACCCCACCACCTGAAAAAGAAGTGCCACCAAAAGAGGAGCTAAGAGTCCCACCCCTCAAGGTCTGTTTAAGGAATACATATAAACATGCTTTATCACCTTTAATGTCATCAGATTTTTTAAACAATTTGTTTTCTATGGTTAACATTTTGACAGGAGAGGGAGGAGAAACATTTAGTTTAGAACACAAACCACTTTCTTTTGCTACAGGTCATGTAAATCTGGTGTGATAAATGGGGCTTGCATGGAAAGGTCAATTACACATAAAGCACCAGAAATTATCCACAACATACAGGAAAGGTGTTAATAGTGCCATATTTTTCATAAAGTTAACCTGTTTTTCCAAAAATGATTTATAAGGTAGAAATGTTTTTGTATTTTAAGTGTTGCCCTTGTACTGAACAACACAGTGTACCTTTTACTATAATGTGAAAGACAACATTGTTTTGTGCAGTAAAAGATGTTTAATTCCCATAAAAATATAAAATGGGAGGGGACTATTTGTTCATGTGTTCATTATAATAAATAGCTATGTACTGAAGAGAACAGAACCGTACTGCTGCCACTACTGTAATACAGATACACATGTAATTTATTTATTTTAAATGTTTTTATTTTTAGATCCAACTCTCCAAAGTTGGTCTGCCTTTTATCATCAAGACGCAGCCAGTTTCCAAGCATGAACCCAAGGTTTCATCCACCTCTGGTCCAAGTACAGGAAGGAACACAGGAGCCAGGACTCTGGCAGACATCAAGGCCAGAGCTCAGCAAGCCAGGGCTCAGAGGGAGGCTGCAGCTGCCGCAGCTGTGGCAGCAGCTGCCCGGATAACATCTGGAGATGGTGGAGCCCCTTCTGAAGGGAGTAAGACCAGGACGCTTGCACATATCAAAGAGCAAACCAAGGCAAAACTGTTTGCCAAACATCAAGCCAGAGGTCATTCGCACCAGGCTGTTAAAGGAGCTAAGCTGCATAGTTCAAAGGAGGATAAGTGTTCCTCAGATTCACAGGCAGCTGTGCAATCCAAGAGTGATGGTCCAACTGGTGTTATTATTGCTAATCCCAATCGTAGGTCACCCGAGAAAGGCTTTGCACTGAGTTCAGGGTCTTGTCCTACCTCCAAGGCTTCAGAAAACATAATTGCAAAGTCTGTGGGCAATATGTCTGTTCCAAATGCTGCTTCACAGAGTATCCCAGTACCACAATCCTCCTTCAAATTGCCCCAGACTGGAAGGACTAACACTATGCCAAGTGTAGAGAATAACCATGCCAATCCAAATTCAGTTTTCAGTTTAGCAGTGCCAGTCTCTATCCACGGTTTTTCTATTCCTCCTGACAACCCTTCTGTTCTAATGGCTGTCGGTAGACCCAACCACCAGAATTCTTTCTTCCAAGTATCTCCGTCCAATCCCACTGCCAAAGCCACTGTTTCCGGCTCAACCCATAGAGCCGTTGTGCCAAAGTATAATGATGACAGCGCTGCACCAGACTCGGCAGAAGTGCTAGCAATGCCATGTCCATTGAACAATGCATCTCCAAATTACCCCATTAATGGAGGGTTAAGGTATCCGGGTCAGACAGCCCCCCAAGTGTCTTGTGTTAGTACTGCACTGCCTACATCCAAAGGTAGTACATTCCAAGACAACACAGTATCTGAGAGAAACTGCCCTCCCAGAAGCAGCACTCCATTTTTATTTGAAGGACCAAGTGTGCCATTTTCATCTGACTTTCACGCATTAGGCAGCGCTGACAGAAGGGAGATGCATCACTACAGACATAAAGCCGTCAAGTCAAACTATATTACAGACAGAGGCCATGTCAACGAGAGTCCAATTACAAACAGCCCAATGCCGACAACTCAGAATGAAACGGGAACATCAGGGAAGTGTAGAGAGTTGTCACTGACAGACTCTGCCAGTAACAAAGCTATTCCATGTAAGGTTATAGTGGATCACAGCTCTGGATCATATTCAAGCATACCAGCTGCAAACTTGGCTGATGCTCGACAAAACCTACCAAATAAAGGGGTGAAAACGGAAACCGTTCTGCGACTGCAGGAGTCAATAATGAGCAGGTCTGTACCTTTCCGCCAAAAAACAGAACAGAATGCAATTTTTAATGATGCCTCCAGAACGAACAGTAAGAAGCAGCAGGTGACTCATAATGCTCTGCATGGTGTGCCTGTACCTCGGCAGAACAGACAAAAGGGGGTTAGACTTTCTGAGCAGAGTGCTGCCAATCTTATATACAGCTCCTTGTTGTACAAACATGCTGACAAAGTGGTAGTCAATGAGCAAATCAGTGAACCTAAAAGTTGGCTGAAAGAGAATGATGGACGCCGCATGGACACAATGATAATCCATCAACATGTAAGTGATGACAAAGAGAAAAAAGGCAACATTATTTCAAGCACTGAAGGAATGATCAGCTCTCCAAATTGCTCTAATTTTTCAGAAACCAGGGTCATCAAATCTGAACCCAGTGATATGGACACTGAGGACTTGAAAGAAGCGGTGAATTTGCATCATGCAACTCATTTACTAGACGAGAGGCTAGTCAAGACCTCTGCAGCTGCCGCTGATATAGCTGAAGACTGTGTGTCATTGATCACAGAAAATCATAGAAGAGGTCACCTTGCTGTAAGCTCTAGCTGTCGTCTGTCATCAGTGGAGGCCAATAACCCTCTAGTGACTCAGCTACTGCAGGGGAATTTGCCTTTGGAGAAAGTACTACCCCAGACCCGGTCAGGGGCCAGACTGGAGATAAACAGACTGCCTCTGCCATTGCAAAATACCTCAATATACAAAACAGCTGCAGTTGAGAGAAATGTCACGGAAAATGTTCAGAGCTGCCTCAGCCCAGATGGCAAAGGACTTGCTCCAGGAATAAGGGGGCTTGTCCACATCAGAAAGCGCGATATCCATCCCAACAAAAGGGTGGCTGGGGAACTCGCTCACATTAAATGCGAGCAGGGCAAGCAAATGACTGAAGCAGCAAGTAAAAGTGCTTCCTGCGCACTCAGTACTCACTTAAAGCAATTGGGCCCAAGGCAGCCCTTTGTACAGGAGTGGGTGAAAAAAAGTCTGGTGCATGGCACAATTACTCCCAGCCCGGAAATCAAACAGCAGAAGCCGCTCCCCGCATGTAGCTTTCAGAAAGATTCATTGGGCATTGATAAAAATGGCAGCTTTCCTTCTGAAGCCAGTGACTCTCAAAGGCTTTTTTATCCTCTCCAGGCTGACGTCAGAGACACCAACCCTCCAACAGCGTTGCTGCAAGCCAACATGAAAGCCACATCTGGCTGCACCACTCCAAACACATTAGCATTCAACAGGAATCAGGAACAAAAATGTCTAGGAGGGGTCAATGTTTCTGTGGCAACAGATCAGTTAAGAAAAGGAAGTGTTTTTTCACCAAATCTTCAAATTAAGCAGGCTGATGCCATTCACAATGTCTCACAGGATGCCCAGAACAAATCTTTAGTGCATCCACCTAATGGAGAAGTCCCATCTGATCAAAAGCAAACAGATGTTGCCATGGAGAGCAAGAGATTTAGTTGGCTTCCTTCAGCAAACATCTGTAGCAATATAAAAGTGGAGCCGATTTCTTTTAACGAGAGGTTAGGAAACAACTGTGAAATGGGTGTTAAGCAGACATCCTATCAGCAGAAAGAAGCAAAGGAACACATGCAGGTTTTTCAGCTCAAAAGCCAAGAGTTTCCTTCCTACATGGCCCCAATGCCACACAAGTCTTTTGCGCAGTTAAAATCTTCACAGGCAACTCAGTCCCAGCAGGTGTATGGAAAGTACTCCACAATACATTTTGGTAACACTAATTTCAACAGAACTGCCTCTGTTATTGAGCAATCCATTGGAAACTTTCTGGGCAACAATGCAAGCAGCAGCAGTGGCTTGTCGAATCAGAGTGCCTCTGTTTCGGATCAGATATTTGCTGATGGCAGCAGTGCTGATGAACTGGAGCTGAAATGTTCATGCAGGCTGAAAGCCATGATTGTGTGCAAAGGCTGTGGAGCCTTCTGCCATGATGACTGCATAGGCCCATCAAAACTATGCGTTGCTTGTTTAGTAGTGCGGTAGACAGTTAGTTATTTAAAAAGCAAATGTATGACACTATTTATATTGATAACACTTTGAGAACTACAGTTGCATTCCTGCACCATTTAAAATATAAGAAAAAAAGATTACATTTTTAATGTATTTGTTTTAAAACCTGTTTGTGTCAACTTCATTGCAACACTGTAGTACAATGTTTACATGAAAACAAAGGAATGTGAATTTTAAGCTATTCTATAAGCTTCATGATTTGTAAGTATAGCACTGTTTTAAAACTTCTGGGGATAGGCATGAGAAGCCATTAAAAATATGCACTACCATAACTCAGAATTAGGCGAGGCCGAAAATACAAAAACATGCTAGAAAATTGAAATACTGTAAGGACGTTCATAACATTTTGTTATTATGATCTGTTCCACGCCCCCCCCCCCCCCCCTCCCCCCAAATCTATGATTAGTCTAACATTTGATTAACACAATTAGACTGTTTTAAGAAAAGGTTGCATGGCAAGTAGGTTTCTTAACAGAAATACATTTCTGAAATACACACAAAACTTTGTGAAAAAGCCTTGAATGTGAGTTAATATGTAATAATTTAATATGAAAACATTTGCAACATTGGGATTAGGGATTGTTCCTTTCACAGTGCAGCTGCAGTAATAAAATAACAGTAATTAGACGTTACCGGACCAATTTAATTTAAGCCAAGGATTTCCTGCAGAACTATGGGAAAACACTTTACACTAATACGTGTTTATAAATTATTTATTTATTAAATATATGATTACAGATTTTACAATTACATATGTGACTACCTCAGTTACATATTGTAGACTTTGTACAATATAATATGTCAGTGTATAGCATGCTTGAACCCATGTCCAATTATGTTTTGGAGAATAGAATGTTGGGGCTGTGTTGTGCCAAGTGTTATCTAACACACCCTTAATCACTATTTGGCATAAAACATCCATTTGAAAGTAAAAGAGTTCCGTTTAAGTGACCATTAGCAAAGCAAAATAATATTTTCTTATCACAGATTTATTGAGCTCCTTTATTGAAGTAGTGATCAAGATACCGATAAGGTATACATAATAGACACTGCGTCTGTAATATACATATAACCATGCTGTATTAAAAATTGCTGAATACATTTTTACCAGTTACCAATGCTCTTAAATACTGGGTCAATTACATGATTTTATAGTGTTATTATTACAATTTTTGTTGTATAACAGAAACAGTTACTGCTCAGTGTTTTAAACTATGTTTAATTTGTCAGTGTTTTAAACTATGTTTAATTTGTCAGTATTTTAAATGTTTACATACATCTCAAATTTGCCATTGTATGCCTTTTTCAGAGAAGCGCTCTTAAATTACAACTGACATCAGATGTATTAGTGTTATTGGTGTGAAATTAACCTATGCTTAACAATATGTGAGGAACATGGATTTTAGTAGAGAAACATTGAAAACAACAACCAGTCACTAGTATACCTAGACAAAGCCTTCTTCATATTCTACCAAAGAAGAAAAGCTCCATCAAGTGGCATAAACTCACACACACATATATATATATATATATATATATACACAGTGCCTTGCAAAAGTATTCAGACCCCTGACCAATTCTCTCATATTACTGAATTACAAATGGTACATTGAAATTTCGTTCTGTTTGATATTTTATTTTAAAACACTGAAACTCAAAATCAATTATTATAAGGTGACATTGGTTTTATGTTGGGAAATATTTAAGAAAAATAAAAAACTGAAATATCTTGCTTGCATAAGTATTCAACCCCTGTGCTGTGGAAGCTCCCAGTTTACACCAATGAAAGAAATTGCCCTAACGAGGACACAATTACCTTACCATTGGCCTCCACCTGTGAACCATTAAAGTTGCTGTCACATTTTCTGGATAAAAACCCCATTGTTGAAGGATCATTGGTCAGGCTGTGAATCTGAAGGAAAATGAAGACAAAAGAGCATTCTACAGAAGTTAAGAGATAAAGTAATACAAATGCACAGATTAGGGAAAGGGTACAAAATAATACCCAAGTGTTTGGATATCCCAGTGAGCACAGTTGGATCAATAATCAGGAAGTGGAAGCTGCATCACACCACCCAGGCACTGCCAAGAAAAGGCCGTCCCTTAAAACTCAGCGCTCAAACAAGAAGGAGACTTGTGAGAGAAGCCACAGAGAGGCCAACAATCACTTTGAAGGAGCTACAGAGTTCAGTGGCTGGGAGTGGAGTAATGGTGCACCAGTCAACCATATCAAGAGCTCTGCATAACACTGGCCTGTATGGGAGGGTGGCAAGAAAGAAGCCGTTACTCAAAAAGTACCATCTGAAAGCATGTCTGGAGTTTCCCAGAAAGCATGAGAATGACCCAGCTGCGACGTGGGAAAAGGTTTTGTGGTCAGATGAGACCAAGATAGAGCTTTTTGGCCAAAACTCCAAGTGCTATGTGTGGCGCAAACCTAACACTGCCCATGCCTCAAGACACACCATCCCTACAGTGAAGTATGGTGGTGGCAGCATCATGCTGTGGGGATGCTTTTCATCAGCAGGGACTGGGCAATAATTGATTTTGAGTTTCAGTGTTTTAAAATAAAATATCAAACAGAACGAAATTTCAATGTACTATTTGTAATTCAGTAATATGAGAGAATTGGTCAGGCATCTGAATACTTTTGCAAGGCACTATATATACATATATATATATATATATATATAATCATACTGCAGTCACTCAGTCAAAGGCTTTTTAGTGTTTAAACTGCATTATCCTTGATTTATTATTAAAATGACTGCAGATAAAACTTAAGAGGATTAATGTTGTACTCATTAGAATTCAGGGAGACTGTCGTTAAAGGTGCTGTATTTTACATTTGTGTTAAAAAAAAAAAAGTCTGATCTTAATGTATACAATAAAAAAGTACAAATATGTGCCTATCTGTGTTATCTCTAGATACCCCTATTTTACATACAAAAGTTAAGTATTATGTCTTTGTGTGATGACATATTTTAACATTGTTTTCCAAAGGCTTTTGAGAGAGATGTCCACAGGTAGGTCACAATGGTGTCCAATTATCTTGCATAAAAGCAGAATTCAGGCAACTTTTAGAACTCAAGACCCATTATGAAAATAGGGATTCTTTTTCATACACATAACATTAACTAATAATAGTACTAATAATAGCTTTATTTATTTATTTTGTGATCACATTTTTATTAGGGAACCCAAGAGCGGTACAACAATACAAAATTAAGAACAATGCCCCAAGTTTTCCATTTTCACCCCCCACCCCCAAATCCTCCCATGAAGGACCCCAAAAAACCATTTCAGTCAGAGATAGTTGGAGATAGATTTATCAGAGATCTAATGGAGTCTTCGTACGATTTCCAGGCCTGCACGTTCCCCTCCCTACCGCGATGGACCTGAGCAGTGGAAAGTTCCATATAAATGATATCGAGAAACGTAAAGGTCCACTGACGAACGGGAAGGGAGTGCGGAGCCTGCCATCGAAGAGCTATTATCCTTTTTGCTGCTGTAAGACAGGCCAACCAGATCCGTTTCTGCTGCAATGATAGGTCAAGGGATGAGTCATCATTCCATAGCAACACCATATCAGAGCAAGGAATATTCTTCTCAAGCATGGTAGACAAAGCTGAAGAAACTTGATCCCAGAACACACCCACACCCAGACACTTCCAGACCATATGTAAAAAGGAACCCATGGCGCCCTGAGGACAGAATATACATACAGGAGTAGGGGTGAGCTTCATTTGATGACATCTACAAGGAGTTAAATATGTCATATGCAGAAAGTTATAATAAATCAGCTGATGATTTGGATTTTTAAAGGCAGAGATTAAAATATTCCAAACAGTTTCCCAACAGATTGCCTCATTTTCAGAAGATAAATTCCTATTTAGTATTAACCACCAAAGGTTTATGAGAGGCCTTTAGTAGATGAATCTAAAGTGTGGAAACCTTTCATTTTACCCCCTGCGTCCAACATATCATGCAGTGTATGAGATGGCAGTTCTGTCTGCCAGTACCCCATAGGTACGAGTTGCAGAGCGAAGACGAAGGTAGAAAAAGAAAGAATAGCCTGATAAGTTATATTGTAATTATAGATCTTGGAATGCGCAAAGGCATTTATCTTTACAAACATCTGCAAGAGTATATATCCCCCTATCTCTCCATTGTGGAAATGCATGGATATATTGTGAAAAGTGTTGAATTTAAATCAAGGGAAGTAATGTTAAAACTTTACAATGCATTAGTAAGACCTCATCTAGAATATTGTGTTCAATTCTGGTCACCTCGTTACAAAAAGGATATTGCTGCTCTAGAAAGAGTGGAAAGAAGAGCGACCAGAATTATCCCAGGTTTAAAAGGCATGTCTTATGCAGACAGGGTAAAAGAATTGAATCTATTCAGTCTTGAACAAAGAAGACTACGCGGTGATCTGATTCAAGCATTCAAAATTCTAAAAGGTATTGACAATGTCGACCCAGGGGACTTTTTCGATCTGAAAAAAGAAACAAGGACCAGGGGTCACAAATGGAGATTGGATAAAGAGGCATTCAGAACAGGAAATAGGCACTTTTTTACCCAGAGAATTGTGAGGGTCTGGAACCAACTCCCCAGTAATGTTGTTGAAGCTGACACCCTGGGCTCCTTCAAGAAGCTTGATAAGATTCTGGGATCAATAAGCTACTAACAACCAAATGAGCCAGATGGGCCAAATGGCCTCCTCTCATTTATAAACTTTCTTATGTTCTTCTTATGTTCTTATGTTCTTAAAACATACGTTTAAAAAAAAAGAAAAACGACAGCGCACCTACTCGAAAAACCAGATGAGTATTTAATCAAATACAGTAAAGACCCAATGCAGAAAATCCAAACTAAAAATTCCAAACGCTGTGCTATCAACACATCCCTTAGCAACAGGGAAAAATCAACACCAACACAGACACTATGCTCAAGTTAAAACATGTAAAAAAATAAAATAAAATAAAAATACAGCATTACAACGTATATTCCAACACACACACCTTCAAAAAAATCACACGATTATTTCCTCAAATACAGTAAACACCCAATGAAGATAATCTAAACGAAAAATTCAACTCTTGCTATGCTGTTAACATATCCCTCAGACACACGGGCAAAATCACGTGTCAGCCAAATATGCTCTTAAAACATACATAAAAAACTACAGCATTAAAAAACTTTGTGATTGCTAGAGTACATGTGTGTGCGTGCGTTAAAGATTTTAACGCACACACATGTACTCTAGCAATCACAAAGGTATTTCCTCAAGTACTGTAAAGACCTATTAATTATATTTTAAAATAACAAAAAGCACACCTTCTCTGGCCTAAGGTTTGACTTGTTTTTTTTACCGCTAATAATAATAATAATAATAATAATAATAATAATAATAATAATAATAATAATAATAATAATAATAATAAAAACATTCAATTACCTAAAGCTAAATAAACATTTGAAAAGAGAAATGTGTCCTGACAGTGTTGCCAGACCTGACTTTCTCGGGGAGTTGTTTTTGTCTTTCACTTCTTTTCTGCAGCAATGTGTGATTTTCCCAACGTCTCCACTTTATAAAATGGCCTCCAGGCACGTTTTAGGCAGCATTTGTTAGGTGTAGGCAGATTGTGACTGTAGTGCATTAGAAGCCGAAAGTAGTTCCTTCTTTAATTTTTTTTGTTAAATCTTAGCTTACATAATACAATACTATTAGCTTACAATATTTAAATAAATGCGCTCTGATAATACTGTAGTAATTCTCTAGTTTTATTTCCTCCTACTCATGGCGTATGGATATAACAGCTGAAAGTATGCTCCTGAGTTAATGTTAACAAAGGGAACGTTTTAACACCCTGACCAGCTTTGACCTGATGTTTTTTTTTTAAATAAATAATATAGTAATTAAAAAAAATAATTAAAACACATACCCTGTATTTTTAAACTGAATAGTTTTTATAAAGTTTATGATTAAGAACTTCAGTTTGATAGGATATATTAAAAATCTGCAACACTTCATATGGTTCTGTGAGACCAGAAGTATTTATTTATTTTTTTTACATTTGGAAGATATTAAGAATATTAATTCTTCTTCTTATAATAATAATTTTCAGTGTAGCTTGAATTAATTTTTGGTGCATTGAGGGCCTTCACCAGAACAGAACCAGTGATGTGTTGCAGGTTTTCATTAAATCAAATTGAAGTTCTTAATCACAAAAAAAACTAAACTTATACAACAATTCACTTTAAAAAGACAGTTTGTGTTTTAAAAATAAATGATGACTCGGTCAAATGGTTCTGTACATTAAAAAAACATACGGATAATTTCAGTAAAATTTATTTTTATGGTATTCTCAACGTTATTTAATGTTTTTTAACCATATAGTAAAATACGTTTTTTAACATTGAAAAATGACGGTTAAATATGTATTTTTACAGTTTTTGTTTGTTTGGTTTTTTTACAGTGTAGCTCAGCTGTTGTAAATAATGCAGTGTGGACTGCAGGTCAAACCAGTGTTCGTGTATTGTGTTTTTTATTATTTTTTCAATGTCAGACTTCTAGCGTCTTTTGAATGACTTTCCTTTTTTGTATTACATTCTAAACTGTTTAAAAGCAAACCCACAGCAAAACATAGACTAATAGTGTATACACAGAGCAAAAAAAAGTAAAGGGGCAAAATATATAGTTTGCCTCCCCTGTGCCCTATAACCTCTTAAACGGTCACAAAAATCAAGCACGTGCGAAGACATTTTACAGTTTACCACTATAAAAATATATCCCCCCCCCCTGCCCCCCGCCCCCTGACTTGCAGTTGTTTTCGTAAACCTATGCATTTTGCTACTGTGTAAATTGTGTATACAACACTAATACCCTGTATCTTTCTAAACAAGGGATTTAGGAGAGCTCCCTAATAAAAGCTGAATCTCAAAACAATAATTGTGTGAATATAGTAATTGTTACAGCTGTGTATAATGGTATTTAAAACAGGATTCATTTATCCACCTTTTTACATATCCGCCCTAACTCTGGTCCCACGCAGTCGGACATGCGACAGACTATTGTATATCAAAATGTTTTAAAGATATCTGTAATTCATTGCACATGTTTTCCAGATATCTTTACATATTTTAAGATATCTTAAATTGCTTTTTGAGATTGTGATGGAGAAACATAATTCTCTCTCTGACTGTAGTAAGAGGCGCTGTTTTTCCATCACTCAGCCAGAATGCGGTACTCAGCCCACGGTAGTTTAAAAAATGAAACTGTAAACTAAAAAAATGATGAACCTTCTTTTTGTAAATGGACAGATAAAACTACCCCATAAACGAATGTTTATTCAATCTGTGTGTATCTGCTTTTAATAGATACATTTGAGATAGGTATAATTTTGGGTAGCGGGGAGCACCCTGCTAGTAAAGTGAACTTGCATCTTTTAATTATTCTGTGCTAATGAAAATGTATATACATAAAGGGGTTGTGAGTTTAAGATTGTTAACAATTAGTTATAGACATGGTGCTTACCACTGGATTTAAAAGCGCAGGTAATGCACGTCTGCCTGAGGCTTGTGCTTGATGTGAGCAGCTCTTTCAGGGCCGTGCTTACCTTTAGGGTAAGATTGAGTTTATATTAAAATGAAGGTGAAGTAAAGCATTATTGTTGGGTAAATAATAATAATAATAATAATAATCTGGATTCATGTGTTTAATTATTATGGGTATTTGCACAACCTCACATATGGTGTAAGTGGTGGGATCCAGTGGCCAGTAGGGTGCTGTTTGCTGAAAATTTCAGTGGACTCATTTAAAGAACAGAGGGAGCAAGGAACAGCACTATGCCGCCAAAAATACCATGGGAGGATCAACCTGGGGAGCTGAAGGATGGAGCAGCGACTGCCAGTTCCACAGAGTACAACACTGTTCTAGAAGTCTAGAAAAGCTGATCCTGTGGTAACAGAATTGGCTGGAATGTTTAAGGCCTTCTCGGGGTGCAACGTGTGTGAGAGGAGTGCATGGAGTGGGATGCTGCCTGTCAAGACTAGCGCTGGAGAGCCATGCAGCACCAGTTGCACCAACTTCAAGGACAAATGGGGCCAGGCCAGCTGTCAAGACTGGAAGGTGACGAAAGTACAGCAGGTCAGCGGACTCGGCCAAGTTCATCTGCAGGGACTGAGAGAGAGCACTCTGCAGGCTTCAAGGAACCTAAGCTACAGAGGTTAAGTGATAATGATGACATTGGGCATGTTTTAGTGACTTTTGAGAGAATTGCAGCTGCTTGGAAATGGCAAAAGGAGGACGGCAATCCAGTTAGTTCCACTTTTAACGGGGAAAGCACGTAGTGCCTATGTGGCGATGGACATTGACGACACCTTAGATTGTGAGCAGGTCAAGGAGGCTATTTTAAATAAATATGAGGTCAATCCTGAGACCTATCGACAATGACCTATCGAAGGAGGTCTGGGAGGGGGAGCAGCCACCACAGAAGCAGAGAGAGATCTCTTACGTGCTCCAGATGAGGGACAAGCTTAGCCAGATGTCCAGCATGTCTCACAACAACCTGGAGAAAGCACAAGCTGTCCAGAAGAGCTGGTACAACTGGGTGTCCAGGAAGAGGACGTTTGCACCAGGACAAGAGGTACTACTGTTGTTGCCCACCAGGGAGAGCAGTTTGCTGGCCAAGTGGCAAGGGCCTTACAAGGTAACCAGGGAGATGAGACCGGTTACCTATGAGGTGGCCATGCCAGAATGACAAAAGAAGAAACAGATATTTCACATCAACTTATTAAAAGAGTGGTTACCACGAGGGGGAGAGTGCAAATACCAAATGTTTGCAAGAGCCATTACCGAGGAAGAGGAGCCCACAGAGCAGTACTTTTCAGTGGGAGGTCAAGTCTAGAAAGTAGAGATTGAACATCTGTCCACAACCCAACAAGAAGAGGTGCAGGCTAGTGTTCCACCTGGACTGTTTAGAGAAGAACCGGGACATACAGACCAGACACAACACCATATCCCTTTGAAATCAAAGGAGATCAATCACAAGGCCGAAAACTATGTGGAGCTGGTTGAGACTCTGGTGAAGAACTACGGCACAATGGGCTGTAGGATGTCCCTCAAAGTCCATATCCTTGATGCTCATCTTGATAAATTCAAGGAGAACATGGGAGCGTACTTGGAGGAGCAAGGCGAGCGCTTCCACCAGGATATACTGGACTTTGAACGCCACTACCAAGGACAGTATAACGAGAACATGATGGGAGACTACATTTGGGGGCTGATTCGTGAAAGTGATTTACAGTATAATCGTAAATCTCGAAAAACTACTCACTTCTAAATCTTTTGTAATCATTTTTGTATTACTTTAGTATAAATACATGTTAATTTGGATTCATATGTTGTTTTTTTCTGACTTGAACGAAAAGACACAAATTCGCCCGTTTTCTCATTGGAAATAGGTAAATTTCAAAATATCACTGTCCTGGTCACAAAAGCAAAGTTTGTGGGGAATAATAGCCATTTTCTATACTTTTGAGGCATAAGTAATTAGGAAATAACACTTACTACCCAGGAACAAAAATTGTGTTACATAGTGTCCGTATCTCATGCCCCGGATTGATGAGCTTTTTGAACGTCTGGGGAAGGCCAAGTTCATCAGTGCACTCGATCTATGTAAAGGGTACTGGCAAGTTCCTTTTAGTACCTGCTTCAAAAGAATTGACAGCTTTCAGAACACCCTTTGGGTTTTATCAATTCACAGTTATGCCTTTCGGACTGCATGGAGCAGGAGCCACATTCCAGCGTTTGATGGGCAGTGTTCTTCGGGGAGCTGAAGGATACGCTGCTGCGTATATCGACGATGTTGTGATTTACAGTGAGACATGGGAAGAGCATCCCCTTCATCTGTCCGATATCTTATGACAAATTCAACAAGCTGGGCTAATGGTTAATACAAATAAGTGTTTGTTAGTGCAATAGGAGGTCAAGTACCTTGCCTACATCCTAGGAGACAGTGTTATTAAGCCGCAGGCAGGGAAAGTGGATGCCATTCTTAACAGTCCTGTCCCCAAGACAAAGCGACAGGTGAGGTCATTAATAGGCCTAGTAGGATGGTATCATCATTGTACCAGAATTCTCTTCCCATGCTGCTGTTCTTACTGACCTGACAAGAAAGTCAAGTCCTAACAAGATCAACTGGTCTGCATCATGTGGAAAAGCTTTGAATGATCTCAAGCAGTGTTTGTGCCAGGAGCCAGTGCTACAAAGTCCTAACTTTGAAAAGTTGTTTACCGTCCAGACTGATGCCTCCAGGGTTGGTCTGGGGGCAGTATTGCTGCAGGGAGAACCAGGTGATCTATGTCCCATAATCTACATCAGTAGGAAATTATTTCCCCAGGAAACCAGGTACTCTACTGTGGAAAAAGAGTTCCTGGCGATAAAATGGGCACTTCATACTCTCAGGTATTACCTGATTGGAAAGGACTTTGATCTGGAGACCGACCATCATGCTCTCCAATGGTTAAGTCATATAAGAGGCTCAAAAACACGAATTACCAGATGGTACTTGTCCTTACAACCATATAATTTTGAAATAAAATACAGGGCCGGGCGCAGCCATGTTTAGTGGTAGGGGTGCGCAGAAGCAACTTGCTTTATAGCAAGGGAGCGCTCACTGTAGTCAATGGGGGGATTGTACAATGGTAGAATGCTGTAGATTCCTGAAATGTCAGAGGGTTGTAAAGGCCTAAGGGAAGTAATGTGTACACCTGAATGTAGCTGATTTGTCACATGCTATTGCAGCCGTATTGGAGTTTTCATTATTTAAGATTTAGGCCTGAATCAAATCAACACTTTGATCCACTCGCTAATCGCAAATTACAAACCCAGTATTGATGGTTCTGGGGTAAAAGAAATAACCCTCTGACAAGCAAAGAAGTCACCATCAGTACCAAGTTTGTAATTTGTGATTAGCGGGTGGTTCAAAGTTTTGATTTGGTCCAGGCCTTAATTTTAGTTAAGTTTTTATAATTTACTATTTTGACTTGAAGTAAGTCAACAAGTTTTTATATTTAGTCATGATTTCCATTACACGAGAGTAGATGTTAAAACTTCATGCTGATTTGAACTCGGCTCTCGCCAATATAAGCACCAACTAAGACGTAGCTTTACAGTAAACTAATGTGATCCATATGCGTCTCCATCCATTTACGTTTCCTTCCATATGATGATGTAGATATCCTTCTGTCTGGTGTTAATGGCTGAAGTGTAATGCTGGCTCCAGGGATCAGCTTATTTTGCCTCCCTGGCGCATCAGCACACACAACGGCTGCGATGCTGGCTCCGGGGATCAACCAAAGTGCGGCCTCCCCAGCGCATCAGCATGACAACCGTCTGGATTGAGCTAAGTAGGGTACATCTCTGGGGTTTTCAAGTGGGCACCTTCCATCCTCAGTGTTTCGTCGACTAGCCCACGACACCTCAAGAGGGCTCGACGGTGATTCTGGCGTCCCAGCATCACCCCCCTCCGTAGTTTGCAGACTTTGGTTGGTGGCAGCTGTGACATGCAAACACGGGAAAAGGGGATTTTAGTAGAGAAACATTTTAAACAACAACCAGTCACTATATACACACACTTCACAATAGTAAGGTTTTCTTGGTTTCTTAGAGCTTCTTAATAATAATAATAATAATAATAATAATAATAATAATAATAATAATAATAATAATAATAATTTGCCTCTATGCTGGGCAGTTCAGTTTGCCCCCAACTTTTAAACAAAGTTAGGCGCTTACGATTGAGACACACACGTATTGGACTATTGCTTGTGACATGGATTAAAACACTGCATTGTTGTACTGCTTTCAGAATGAAGCACTCACTTATAGGAACCAAAACTGACTCTGCGTTACTGAATTTAAGTTTACTGGTCCAGGGCTGATCTGTACTCAACTAAGTTAGATTTTTGTTATTCTACAGTGAAATAAACTGTTCATGCAAAAGCTTTATTTTATCAACATTGAAAATTGTCAAACTCCTTAAATTAGGTCTTTGAAAATTGTCAATGGTCCTTGAAGGTCATTGAAATTTGTATTAGAAAAACTGTATGAACCCTGTATTTACCACAACTGATTGAGTTAAGCAGAGATTGTATATTATTTTTGCAGCTTTTTGCAAAGGTTTGAGTAACATTTCAAAAAACATGTTTGTTAACTCACCTCATGTGTGACTTATCAGGTTGATACATCTGGTAAAATGACAAGTTGTAAGTGAAGTAATTTCTTAATTTATTTTTCTACAAAGTCTGAGAGCATGTACAATCCCAGAGGTTTTTCTGGACCTAGCAGCCCCCAGACCTCCGGCCAAAAGACTGGTTTTTCCCCAGGAGTTTCAGTAAAAAGGATCATTGGCCACTTTCACCCAAGTATCTGTAAACCGTGTGGATTTTGCCAAACTGTCATTTAGAGATATCTTAAAATGCAATTTTGGATATCTGAATAAAGATCTAAATCATTTAAAGATATCGCTAAATGACTTCCTCTCCATTTTAAAGATATCTAAATGACTTCCTGTCCATTTAAAGATATCTCTAAATCATTTTAATGTTTTAAGAAAAAGCTGGATTTTTTTTTTCTCGGAAACAAACTCATGCAGTGGAGGGTTGCTATTTTGAAATAACTTCCTGTTTATTTAAATATATCTCAAAATGATTTAAAGATATCTCTAAATGCTAGCAAAATCCACCTGGTTTACCGATATTTATATATTATTTAAAGATGTCTGTAATTCAGTTCAGGTTATTCAGGTCTTAAAATGAATTAGAGATATCTTATTTAACCATTTATTTTAAGATATCTGGAAAATATTTCAAGATATCGCTATCTATTTTTTATATCTTAAAATGATTGAGATATCTTTAAATCTTTTGAGATACCTGTGTATTCATTTGAGATATGTAAATGAGCATTTGGCTTGCCATACCACTGACCATTCTGGATTGTGACTTGGTGAACTTCAGACATGCCTTGACACAGAAATGTGTGCTGAAGATGGAAACGTTATCCATTTTTAAAGTATGTTTGTGTCTTTTTAGATTAAAATATTTGGTTACAAATTAAATAAACAAAAAACCTTTTTAAAAATATTACTGGATCAGTAACGTACGTTTAAATATTACACTGATGTGTAATGCTTACTATATGAAGCAATGCTGCTCCTGATAGGCAACATCCTTGTTGGAAATAACAGTAGGCTTAATTACACAAAACCCCCACAATCTTAACTGTGCCCTACTATTTCCCAACTGCTGTGGATGAAATCAAAGTGGATATACAGTGGTGCAGGTGGTTGTGTACGTCACACATATTTGCATGTGTCTGAACAACCTCTTTATCCAATTGTCATGAAGTTTGGTATTAACATTATTTCGTTTAATATATTGAAATGTATGTCGCACATTTTTGCTTATACTGTACTGTATCTGGAGAATCGCTTGTCAAATTTCATTGCTAATTCTTACTCTGTACAATATATGTCATGGTCATCAAATTATTTTATCATACTGGTAGCTCTAATTTAGACTTCCATATTTTGGAGAAGTATGTCGTTGCCATGCTTGTTTTATAAGTAATTGCTGTAACTCTTGCATGATCATAGTTCACTTTTGGCATTTGTCGGGCTAGTTATCAGTGTATCTTGATTACCTGTATACTTGTCTTACCTTGTGTCTGTGGTGCAGCGGGGCCATTCAAAACATACTAACAAGCATTGCAGCAGAAAGGCTACGTTCCAAGGTTATGTACCATAGGAAGATCCTTGTAGGTCAACAGAAGAGTGTTTGAACCACATGACCCTTGTTAGGCAGCTTCAGCAAAAAAGATGCCCTCCTTTAGCAATGTTTCCAGGTGGATTTTTAAATAAATACCTGTCAGAAAATAACATTATTTTTCAGTGGAATCTGTAATTTGATGAATGATGATCATTATGAGTATCTAAAGAGTTTTAGTAAATTAGCATAATTGTTGTAGTCTCAAAAACCTTTCCAAATCAGTGACTAGTATTACAGTATATAAGGACTATATGATGGCATCTGTATCTCAACAGGGTAACGAACCAGCCGTGGTAGCTGCCAGTTTATTATCCCCGTGGATGCTATTATAAAATGTTACAGATGCCACACTCCTAAATGAAGTGATTTAATGATGGTGCTATTCAGGCCTAGTCGTATGATTAGGGTATAATAACATGGTTTTGTAAGTGTACTGTCGGACCTGTCAAATGTTTATTCAACATGTACATGAAAGATCATGAAATATGATTGTAAATTACTTATCCAATGTCCACAAGCCTGTTCAATGTTACTGTAATAATAATTGCTTTGTGTGTGAATCTACATTCTTCCATGGTTATGCATTCAGTTTGTTATAGAAAGCTGTCCAGTCTGTGAGACCTATGGGGACAAATACATTTGCTCTTACTACTACTTATAGCAGCAGGTGACTAATAACCTCCAAGCTCTGTAATAGTTCATGGGGAACAAAATAGATACTGGAAAATAAGAAACCAGAATTTTGTGTGTGTCCTTATGTTAGTTACAGGAAGCACCATTAGAGCTTCTGTTTTCAATATAAGCATACAAGTGTAAAAATGTAACTTTAAGGGCACTACATCTTTTAATTCAGTCTTTAAAATGGCTATTATAGTAAGGGAACTGTCTCTACTGTTGTATGCCACAATACTTAATGGTAAATGGTAATTTTAAATAAAGCACCTAATTTGGCCCTATCAATATATATATATATATATATATATATATATATATATATATATATATATATATTGAGAAAGAAATATAGATAGATAGATATAGATCTACATGTAGATGTACAATATATATTGTATTGCAGATATACAAAGCTGTTTACCTATTAAAACTGCCTTGCTGCAGTACCAGTGGACTAACCACTAGAGGGTGGTAAGGTATGGGTTTGGCTTAGGATATACGTGATTATTATTATGGGGAGACCGCACTGTTGTTGATCCCCGGAGCCAGCATCGCAGTCGTTGTGTGTGCTGATGCGCCAGGGAGGCAAATAAGCTGATCCCTGGAGCCAGCATTACACTTCAGCCATAAACACCAGACAGAAGGAGATCTACATCACCATATGGAAGGAAACGCAAATGGATGGAGATACATATGGATCACATTAGTTTACTGTAAAGCTACGTCTTAGTTCGTGCTTATCTTGGCGAGAGCCGAGTTCAAATCAGCATGAAGTTTTAACATCTACTCTTGTGTAATGGAAATCATTATTTCTTTATTTAGCAGACACCTTTATTCAAGGCGACTTACAGAGACTAGAGTGTGTTAACTGTGCAGTGGTTACCTGGTTAAGAACAGGTATGTAAACTCTGTTCATCTGCCCCACCCCCCCACCCCCCGGGATCCCAGAAAGTGCCAGCTCTTTCAAGGGCTCCCAGTAAGCAAAGCAGAGCATAGGGGGGTGAAAGAAACTGCAACAGCTGGTACATGGCCTGACCTTCTAAGAGGCCCTGCTCCACCTGCGGAAGGTGCTGCAAACAAGTGCCACCTGTTCAGGCGCAAGACCACTTTCCTTGGCCATCAGGTCAGCAAGGAGAACATCGCCTCAGACCCGGGGAAAATCTTCGCCGTGCAGCAGTGGCCCACCCTGGCCAATACCAAACAAATCCGCAGCTTCCATGGCCTAGCGTCCTATTATCGGTTTGTACAGGGGTTCATCACCAATCGCCAGCTCCATGCACCATCTCCTGGATGAAAAATGTCACTTCCAGTGGGACCCCAAACATGAGGCCGCCTCCTCCCAACTGCGCCATGCCCTAACCAGCGTTCCTGTGCTCGCTGCCCTGTCCACAACAGCCCCCTTCATCCTGGGGGTATTGGTGCGGTGCTGTGCCAAGGCACCCCTGAAGATGGAGAGCGAGTCGTGACATACTTCAGCCGTGCCCTCACCAAAGTGGAGCTCAATTACTGTGTGACCCAGAGGGAGCTATTGGCGGTAGTAAAAGCTATCAAACACTACCGCCCCTACCTCTGTGGTCACCAGTTTGTGCTCCACACCTATCACGCCACGCTGCAGTGGTTGATACGGTTCAGGGAACCCGAAGGACAGGTAGCCCGCTGGCTCGAAATGCTCCAGTCCTATGAGCTGGACATCTAGCACCAGCCAGGAGTAAAGCATGGCAATGCTGACGCCCTGTCCAGGCGACCGTGCAGCGAGATAGGGTGCGGATACTGCGATCGCCAGGAAGCCAGGGAGAGGGAGGCACTGGAAGAAGGGGACACGGTGACGGCGAGAGAGGTGCAGCCTCCATCTCCCGCTGAGTGGCAGGAGCAGCAGAGGCAGGCCTGCTGATGAAGTGGAAGGAAGAGGACTGGCAGTTTGGTCTGAAGTAGCCCCTCTCTCTTCGGCTCTGAAAGGGTTGTGGTCACAGTGGACCACCTTGGAACTGCAGGAAGGCGTCCTGCACCGCTGATGGCAAGGCAAGAGGGCCACCTGCAACTAATGGTGCCTGCATCACTCCAGCGTGTTGTACTCAAAGCCAACCACAGCGCACCAGGGGTAGGGCACTTCAGCATCAACAAAACGTTGGCCTGCCTCCGTGAGCGGTACTAGCGGGGGACGCTGACGCCATGATGTAGACCCACTGCCGGTGGTGCAATGACTGCACCGCCAAGAAAGGCCCCGGCGAACAGTCGCACAACCCCCTGCAGCAGTACCAGGTTGGTGAACCAATGGAGAGGGTGCCCATCGATGTCACGGGTCCCTTCCTCACCTCCAACAGCAGGAACCGGTTCATTGTGGCAGTGGTAGAGTACTTCACAAAGTAGCCAGAAGCCTATGCACAGACAGTGGCGGACGCACTCAGGGGTGGGTTCTTTTCCAGGAGCTCCATTCAGACGAAGGGTGGAATTTTGAAAGCAAGGTCTAAAGCAATGTCTGCAAGTGGCTGGGGATCAGCAAGACCCGCACCATCCCTCTTCATCCTCAAAGCGATGGCCTTTTTGAGCATTTTAATCGCACGCTCGGCACCCAGCTGGCCATTGCCACCAGTGAGCACCAGCGGGATTGGGAGCTCCACTTGCTGCTGATACTGCTGGCCTGTCACACAACCATACAGTCCACCCGCTGCACCCCTGCCCTGTTAATGATGGGGCGGGAGCTGTGGACACCAGCTGCAATCCCGTATGGGCATCCGTCAGGGGTAAAGGAGTAGCCAGGGATGGAATACACCCAGCGGTTGCAAGACCACCTGGATAGCGCTCACGCCTTTGCCAGAGAACAGCTCCAAGCCGCCGGGATCCGACAGCAGCGGAACTACGACCTGCAGTAGAGAGGATCCAGTTTCAGCCTTGGAAGCTGGTGTGGGTTTACAACCCCTTCTGAAAGAAGGGACGATCTCCCAAACTGGATGCTCCTTGGGTGGGACTGTGTACTGTGCTGCAGCGAGTGGGTGAGGTGGTCTACCGGCAACTTTGCATCCAGAATTGAAAAGCTGTGCTCTACCGCAACCGCCTCTCCCCCTATCACGGGTCAGAGCCCGCAGCGAGACCACCTTCAAACCTGCCACCAACTCCCCCTGTTTCGCCAACAGCACAGCCCTCTGCCACCAGTTCGGGACCTGCGAGAGACTCTCGCCAAGGCGAGGCGCGAGCACAACGACACTGCCGGCCGCCCGCTCAGTACAGGGACTTTGGGTCCTCCGCCGCCCAGCCCAGTTGGTTAATCGAACCGTGCTGGTTCAAAGCGCCTTGACTGTATGCCACCGCCGCTATTGTGGACCGATAGCGACAACATGGAAAACCTTTGCAGGATCGCTGCGACGCAGGCAAGGCTGGCGTTGCGCCAACTGTGGAGCAAGCTTTTTGGGGCCAAAAAGAGACTAAGGTTTGGGCAATGTAGTAATCCGTGCATTTTGTGTTTATGTACCTTACTCCCTGCTGTCTGTTTGTGTTTGCATACTTTGTGTGTTATTCCCTCCCAGCTGTATTCTGCCATTGCTTTTTTTTTCTTTTGTGGTGGGGGGTCGTAACCCAGTATAAATCTGTACGTATATTTTTCTAAATTACTTTACACTTACTTCAAAGATGCAACATGTTTCAGTAAATTAAAACGCCCAATAAACTTTTTGTGATTGGTAAGTTAATTGTACCTAGCTTATTATTATTGACTAAATATTCAACTTGTTCCACATTACTAGCACAATCTTGTAGGGTGTGGCTACATTCCTTTTTGACTTGCCCTGTGAATTGGCCCAGATTGGTGCAGGTACTGTTCTATTTGCCGTTGTATCTGTAAATTGGTGTTTGAAAAACAGCTTCAGTCCAGAACAGGAGGAGGTCACTCTTAACCTCTGATTTGCTGAGCTGTTTTTCATCACCAATTTCTAAGACCTCCACCAGTCATACTGACCTGTGAGAGGCTGCTGCTGGTTATCTGTATTTGTCCTGGCTAGCCTGTGAGAGACTGCTGCTGGTTGAGTGGTACTGTGTTGGGTCCAGAACAGGGGTAAGTCACTTGTAACCTATGCTATAATTTTCTCACCATTTTTTCATCTGCTCTGTTCCTTGTTAAATTATTATAAATTCTACTTATTTATTGTCTTCCACACTATATGGATTCCAAAATGCGTGCTTTGATCTGTATCTCTTGTGAAATGTATATGGTGGTCAACACATCTGAATTTAAGGAAGACTTTATTTGCAAGAAGTGCTGTGTCATGTATTCTTTAATGCAGAAGGTTGATGAACTTGAAAAACAAACTGGAAGACTTAGAAGCATAAACGAAAATGAGCAGTTCATGAAAATAGTGTTAACAAAATGAATAACACTTGGTTAGTTTTGAATACTGAAGGTGAGACTGACGACTCTGATAACTTTATAAATGCAGCTGCTCCATGTGATGTTCCAGTGCCACAGCATGACAATGGAACTGTATGTGTAGAGGGACCTGAGAAGGTAAACATGGATGAAAGGCAGTAAGTGAGTGGGGATTGGGTAACTGTCAGAAAAAGTACAAAGAGGAGGACGACACCGAGCCGTCAACACAGAGAGGAGATTGATCTAGCTAATAGAGTCCAAGCACTGAGCAATGACGACCTAGTGCTGGATGAACACAGGGGTGAGGTGTTAGTAGGTGATTCAATTATACGCTGTGTCCACAGTGATTTTAGCCATAAAGATCCCGTAAATAGGGTTGTTACCTTCCTCTCTGGAGAAAAAGTAAAGGATATTGAATCAAGAGTGCACAGATTATTAAATCACAAAAAAGAGTCTGTGTTCATTGTACATGCTCGTGCAAATTACATAAGGAACAAAAAAGCTGAGATTCTGAAAGACAGCTGAAAAAGTTAGGATGCGTTATGATTCTCTCATGTCTACTACATGTTGTTGGTGGTGGCGATGAAGTGTTCAGTAGAATTATGGCCTTAAATACTTGGCTGGCTAGTTGGTGTGTGCAAGAAGGGCTGGAATTTATAAACAACTGGGATTGCTTTTGGAAAATAAATACATATTATAGGAAAGAGGGACTGCACCTAAATAGTTCAGGGGCAAGCAGGCTAGCTGATAACATCGAACACCACCTAGCAAGATATTTAAACTAGGAACTGGAGAGGGGAGGGAATCTAAAGAGGCATGTAAAATTCAGGTTAAAGTACCCTGCCATTCCCGCTACCGCTGAGTAAACACAGAGGTGTATGCTACAGTAACCTTCATCTAATTCCTATTACCCCTGCTCAACCACATACTCTTGATTGGACCAATTTACACCTAGGTTTATTTAATGTCAGGTCTCTGTCTAATAAGGCTCCATTAATTAGTGATTTTAGTCAGGATTACAACATTGATATTCTCTCTTTAAGTGAAACATGGCTTGGCTCAAATGACAATGTCTCACTGATTGAGGCTTCTCCACCTAATCATTCTTTTTTTCAGAAAGCTCGCTCTACTGGGCGGGGAGGTGGACTTGCTACTCTTTTCTGTCATGAACCTAGGATCAAACAGGACATTGTTGAAGGTTATTCATCTTTTGAAGTCCATTACCTGTTCATATTGTAATTATTTATCGACCACCTAAGTCAAACCCCGCTATTTCTGACTGAATTTGGGGATTGAAAAATAAGTTAAGTTGGATTGTTCAATCAGATTTATATACCACAAAATATATATTAAATGTTGAAAACCAGGTTACCTTATTGTTTTAAATCACCCAATTAATTAATTTGACAATTTACATAAAATGTATAACATATGACAACAATGCAGGTATTGTAGATATTGTAGCTTTTAAATAAATAATCCATATAAGAGAATAAGACGCTACTTTAGTAAAACAGATGTATTGTACATTAGTTATGTTGAATACTCGCCTCTAGTGCGATACTTGACCCTGCATATACTCTGCTAGCTTTCCAAAGTCTGGTGTGTACTGTGTTATGGCCAGCTTCATGCAGTCGTTGAGATGAGTATCAGTCAAGCGTGATCTATACTTTGACTTCAGGTATTTCATTGCAGAAAATGCAGTCTCACACAAATATGTGTGGGGCAGCAGTGTGGAGTAGTGGTTAGGGCTCTGGACTCTTGACCGGAGGGTCGTGGGTTCAATCCCAGGTGGTGCTGCTGCTGTACCCTTAAGCAAGGTACTTTACCTAGATTGCTCCAGTAAAAACCCAACTGTATAAATGGGTAATTGTATGTAAAAATAATGTGATATCTTGTAACAATTGTAAGTCGCCCTGGATAAGGGTGTCTGCTAAGAAATAAATAATAAGAATGTGGATCCAAAAAAAGCACTCATGCGAAAACAAAGTTCTTTCAAAAGGGGGTACTTCTGTTTCTCCATAAGTGTCCAAAACCCCTTGTCAAATGATCGGGACTTCAGTTCTAAATCATTCTGAAGAGTGATTATTTCCATCTCTGAGTCGGCATTGTCACATTTCGCTACATATGTTATCCTGGATGTGGTTTCACTGGTATCGGTGTCAGTGAAAGGGTTTTGAAGGTAAATGGCTAGGGGTTCCATTTGTCTGAAGTCATCAAATCGTCTTTCTAAGTCTTCTTCAATTTTTTCAGTGTGTTCAGCATAAATTTTCCTGTCGAAGGGTGCATGTTCTTCCTGCTTCTTCTCTAGACCTGGAAAGTGAGTGAAAACTTGATTTGAGCGCTCCACACTTTCAGCTTGTTTCAGAATGCATTCGCTGATCCAATCAGCTGTGTCATAATGTGTCCTTCTCTTGAAGCTCAAGGTTCACGGTGTTCAGTTTAGAAGTCAAATCAGTAAGACACGCCAAATCGGTGAGCTCCTGGTAGTGTTGATCTCTTTTCTTCCAAAAACTGTTTTATTTCTGGAAGGAGTTCCTGGAAACGCTCCAGAACCTTTCCTTTGCTGAGCCATCTCACTTCTGAATGCAAGATAAGGTCACCGTACTGCGCATTAAGTTCAGACAGGAGTGTCTTGAACAGCCTGTGTTGCAGTGCCCTGGCTCGGATTAAGTTGACAATTTTCACAACCACGCTCCTGACATGATGAAAATTGAGCACTTTTGCACACAAAGCCTGCAGGTGGATGATGCAGTGATAGTTAAGAAAATTGGGGAAGTCAGGGTCTTTTGCACATAGCAATGAAGCCAGTCTTCTTTCCTACCATTGCAGGTGTACCGTCAGTTGATATTGACACATTTTTTTGCAGAGGGGCACTGATCTCTTGTAGAATGCTTCAAAGCCTGATAAATATCTTTACCTCGTGTTTTGCCAGTCAGTGGTACAACTGCCAGCATGTCTTCTTTCACACTACAATCCTCAAAAACTGCCCTGAGAAAAATGCACAACTGAGCTGTGTCGCATACATCTGTTGATTCGTATACGTGTAAGCTGAAAGATTTGCAGCGCATCAAATCATGTTTTAGCATGCAGGTGACATTTTTTGACATTGCTTCCATTCTCCATGTTACCGAGTTTGCAGAGAGCTTGACATCTTTAATAGCAGACATAATTTCAGAATGGTTTTTGAAGTCTTGAAAAAATGTTTTCAGAAGCTGCAAGCAAGCTTCCTTAATGACCTCATCATCTTCAAATGGTTTCTTGTTCTTTGCAAGTACATGCACGATCTTGAATGATGCAATCGTGGCTGCTTTAGACTACTAGCATGTTCCTTAAAAAGAGATTGTTGAACAATCAGGCTGCCTTCAATTCTATCACTTTTAATTTTGTCAAGTAACTATTTGGAGGGTACTCACTTGCAAACTTCTTGTGGGGTGTGGTAAAATGTCGTTCAATGTTGCATCTCTTCGTCACACTGACATGTCTGTGACAAATTAAGCACACACACTTTTCATTGGAGCTTGTAAAGAAAAACTCCTCTTCCCACTCTTCTTTAAAGTTGTATGTGTACGTTCTTAATTTCTTTTTTGGAGGCCCTGTCTCACGTTTAGACATTATTAAAACGTTTCTCTCTACTAAGTCCCGGGAATACATTTGCGGTTGAGACAGGAAAACATACTATGACCTTTGAACTTCAATCCACTAATGCCGAATTGCATACCTTGTCTGTCACTCAAACTGCTGGTACTGTGTAATGGGAGGGAAGGTAGCTCACAAGGAATTATGTTTTTTGGTTTTTTTTGAGATCGGAATAATATATATATTTACAGGGGCCTGCCCGCGAGTCACTGATTGGGGACCCCTGCTCTAGACCATTGCATCCTACTGAATCGTCTTTAAAGCACATTAGGACTGTCTGACCTTGTCCTATCCTGGTTCAAATCTTATCTCTCTGATAGGTTTCAGTTTGTCTCTATTGGGGTGGTAAAATCAGCATTATCGGAAGTTGTCTGTGGTGTTCCACAGGGCTCCATTCTAGGTCCCTTGCTGTTTTCATTATATATGCTACCATTAGGTGACATTATCCGCAGACACGGAGTGAACTTCCATTGCTATGCTGATGATACCCAGCTATAGTTGTCCCTAAAGCCAGGATTTTTTTCTGCCTGGGTGTTATTAGCTACTTGCCTTACAGACATCAAGCATTGGAAGTCACAGAATTTTCTAATGTTGAATTCAGATAAAACAGAGGTTATGCTAGTGGGATCAAGAACCAAGTAAAAGTAAATGTGGGATTACATGAGCTCGACCCTTGCAGTCTCTCATCAAAACTTAAACTAGAAATTAAGAGTTTGGGGGTCATCTTTGATCCTGCTATCATTTGAAACTCATATTAGGGAAGTTACTAAAGTATCTTTTTACCATTTGAGAAATATAGCCAAACTTAGATCAATTATTTCCTCATCTGATGCCGAGAGACTAATGCATGCCATTGTTTCATCTAGAATTGATTATTGTAATGCACTTTTTTCTGGTGTCCCAAAAAGCGTGGTATCCCGCTTGCAGCTTGTTCAGAATACCGGTGTTAGAATTCTGACTAAAACCAGAAAAAGTTTTTGCCTCCTTACACTGGCTCCCTGTGCAGTATAGAATTGATTTTAAGATTTTGCTGTTAACTTACAAGGCCCTGAATGGATTAGCACCTAGTTATTTGTAAGAGTTACTGACTCTGTGTCTTCCAAACCACACTCTGAGATCACAGGATGCAGGGCTGCATGGCTGCTGGTTATTCCTAGGGTCAATAAAAGCAATACGGGAGGCAGGGCTTTTTCCTGTAGAGCTCCTAAATTATGGAATGCTGTGCCTTTGTTTGTCAGGGAAGCTGGGACCATTACAGTTTTCAAGTCAAGACTAAAAACGCTCTTTTATAAAATGGCGTTCTTATGTTAGTGGGTTTTAATGTAACTTTAAAATTGTATTATGTGTATACTGTTATTTAAATATGTTATTTAAATGGTCTGACTTTGGCAGTTGTATGTGTCACATTTACTTTGCAATAGTTATGTATAAAAAGCGCTATATAAATGCAATAAATAAAATAATAAATGTAAAACGTCATTAAGTGAGGTTGGCATTACAGGGGAGATGAATGGAGGTTTCAGTCCCTGGGCAATAGTAAAATGGACTTCACAAGTTTTTTGTATTTTTAAACATCAATAAAAAAAAGCTCAAAGCAGCTCAATCCAATACTGCTCCATTGACAGTCAACAGAAAATCTTCTCCTGAGGTCTCGATATCCCACAACGCTTTGCTCGCAGTGTGACGGAGGTCCCCCATAGAGAATCAGTGGAGTTGAATATCTTTAATGTAAGTGTATCGATAAATTAGGGGTGTGTTCAATAGGCAGAACGCTCCAGAGCGTTAAGTGGCGCTTTCTATTGAACGACCTGCACGCAGAGAGCACTACCTAACAGTAGCGAGTCAAGGTCAACGCTACCTCGCTGGAGGTTCAAAATGGCCAACCGGCATTATCAGTGCGGTGGCTGCAAATTGATTTTTTCAAATATGAACACATGTGAGAAGTAATATTTATGTTGTTATAAATGTTATGTTGTGTTGTCATTTTAGCTTTTTAATACTGATTATGGTATTTATTTAAGTGATGATTGTATTAGAAAAGGAAACATGGAGTATTTATAAACTTGACAAATCTGACTTGTGTCTAAAGATGTATATAATTTTTTAAATAAGAGATTATGTGTGCCAACATCCCATATCCTGTGTCCATTTCTAAGGTCTGGGAAATGGAAGACTTATTTAGGAAGAATTTAGCCTAAGGACTCCATAGCTTATGGTATGGTACTGTGTCCCTAACACCACCTCCTGCTGCACCTGATACTCACATGAAGTTTCCTATTAAAAGAAGATACTGGAAGAGGTGAGAAAAAAAGTAAAAAATTATATTAATATATACCAGCTTTACATCAGTAGAGTAAAGCTTTAATGTGTCAGATGATGACATTGTTCATGTTATTTAAATGTATTATTTATACTTGCTCCCCACCTACAAGCAGTAACCTCTTCCCCAACAAATGACTAACCCTTTTCACTTCCTGTATAGTAGAAACTGTTATGCCATTTACTTTAAGTAGAACAAAGGAAAGAGTCTTAACACTTGAGTTGTAACTAAGCTCAATAAATGTCTTGACTATTGTTGTGGAACACTAAACCTGTGAAATTGAAGGCTTTAGTTCAGAATACGAATTGGAAGTATTGTGGCCATTGGGAGGCTATAACTTACTTTTATTGTAAGATAGGATGAAATTAGTCCAACAAGGTAACTTTGGTCCAAATATATATATATATATATATATATATATATATATATATATATATATATATATATATATATATATATATATAGTGTGTTATATATTTAGTCAGTTATACTAATAGCATGAGTTTGAGAGTCATCCGACCTCTTGAGTCAAACCATTGGATTCAGTTTTAGCCATTGAAGTCATTGCTGGTATATTTTGGGTCACCATTTAGAAATACAAACCATGCATTTGGATTTCCATCAGGATTTCCAGGGTGGGGGTGGGGTGTAGGGACAAATAATAGTCTGAAGATAGGAGGGAGCAGAAAGGTTGAGACAGTGATAGGCGAGTACAAGAGTTTTTAATTGGATGCGAGTGGCGATAGAGAGCCAGTGGAGAGGAGCAGCAGAGTAGTGTGGGAGAAACGAGGAAGGGAAAAGACAAGGCGAGAAACAGAGTTTTGGATGAGCTGGAGCACACGGATAGCAGAGTTGCAGTAGTCAAGGTAGGACAGTAGCAGGGCCTGAACCCTATAGGAGCTGCATGGAGTAGTTGGTGAGGAAGGGACAAAGGAGCGTGCCAGAGTAGAGATGTGCTGTGTAAGAGAAGGAGGGGTCGAGGGTGACACCAGTGGATGAGGAGGGAGAGAGGGTGGTGGATTCAAGAGAGATCAGCAGTGGGGGAGGAAGAGGGGGAAAGAAAAGGAGGTCAGATTTAGTTTAAGATCATACGAGTGCTTCCAGGAGGAGATGGCCAAGAGACAGCTAGATACGGGAGGATATGTGGGAGTCAGAGGGGGTAAAGGAGAGGAAGATCTGGACATCATCAGCATAGAAATGATATGGGGGCTAGTCACATTATCATATTACCAGCATGTCCTTTTTTATTATTATTTATGAGGAACTGTAAAATAGGTACATCTTGTGCAAAGGTGTTCCACCTCACAAAAAAAAAAGAAAAATAAATTTATTAATCAATTTTTGTTAATTATCCCAGAATGCAGCTGCATTTGGAAAGAAAGGACTTGCACTTTGTCAATTGTCTTTAAATAAGGGCAAATGTCCCAGAAGTCTGTGAAGCGGGGAAGATGGCAACTGCAGTTTATTGCGCCATGTGAGAGGAGTCAATGAACCTAAAGAATGAATGCTGATAGTGAGCCGTGTGTATCGATCAGAGCTGTGCGCAGGGAGTTACACAGGATGGATTTTTCTTTATGTACTGTAGTTTCAATTGCTGACATTTGTTCACAAATCTTTGATTAAGGTCTCGTCTGTGACAAAAAAAAAAAATGTTTTACCATCTCTACCTTTATTTATTTTAAAATCTCATTGAAATGTTATTTCAAGGCAAACTGTGTTATATAGCATTGTACTGCTTGTGTGATTTAGTGTCGGTACTGTAACTCGTGCTTCTGCGGTGCAGTCCAAATAGATCTTATCCAAGAAAAATATTATAAGTACCACAAATACATTCTATGCTGTGAGTGATTTTACTGCACCACGCAATGTTGAAATGTTTCACTTGGGAATGCAACTGAGGTTCTAAGTATCTCAAGCTACATGAAAAATAGCATTTTTGTTATAACTATTGTCTATGGTTTAAAAAAAAAGAAAGGAAGTCAAGTAGACAGGCATGTTGGCCAACTGGTTGTCTCCTTGAGTCCTTCATTTTTTCAAACCAAAAATCCAGGAACTTTTCACAAGATGATAAATAGATCAACTACTGTACTAACCAACACCAATGTGTATAGAACAAAATTACATAAACTGCATTAAGTGACAACCATATACTTGAATGGTGATTGAACTATTCTGCTTTCTAGTGCCAGCAGTCCCCTCCCTCTGTCTGTGCCACAGTATCTTTCTTGACCCCAGCCCAGGTCCTTCCCTCTGCACTGACTACTTCTGTACATGCCCATCGTCTGGCTCTTCATGACTCCCCACACACACACAGTCTCCTCATCTTGCTGTCACCCACACACAGCTGTCTCTCACCCTGCTGAACATCTCCTTGCACTGCCTTACTCTCACCATTCCACTCTCACCCTCACCCACCAGCTGACTTGCAGCCTATCCACTATTCTTCATCCAGATGGCTACCTTCCATGCTTATCCTGGCAGCCAGCCGGCTCCCATTTGCTCCATAATGCCATTACAGTAGCCCTTTTATACTCGTTATAAGGCGGAACACAAATAGCACGGTCTTGTAACTATGGCTCCCCACTATAGTGTTATAAAGGGTGAGTACGGTATATATATATACAGACGTGCTCAAATTTGTTGGTACCCTTACAGCTCATTGAAATAATGCTTCATTCCTCCTGAAAAGTGATGAAATTAAAAGCTATTTTATCATGTATACTTGCATGCCTTTGGTATGTCATAGAATAGAGCAAAGAAGCTGTGAAAAGAGATGAATTATTGCTTATTGTACAAAGATACTCTAAAATGGCCTGGACACATTTGTTGGTACCCCTTAGAAAAGATAATAAATAATTGGATTATAGTGATATTTCAAACTAATTCGTTTCTTTAATTAGTATCACACATGTCTCCAATCTTGTAATCAGTCATTCAGCCTATTTAAATGGAGAAAAGTAGTCACTGTGCTGTTTGGTATCATTGTGTGCACCACACTGAACATGGACCAGAGAAAGCAAAGGAGAGAGTTGTCTGAGGAGATCAGAAAGAAAATAATAGACAAGCATGGTAAAGGTAAAGGCTACAAGACCATCTCCAAGCAGCTTGATGTTCCTGTGACAACAGTTGCAAATATTATTAAGAAGTTTAAGGTCCATGGAACTGTAGCCAACCTCCCTGGGCGTGGCCGCAAGAGGAAAATCGACCCCAGATTGAACAGAAGGATAGTGCGAATGGTAGAAAAAGAACCAAGGATAACTGCCAAAGAGATACAAGCTGAACTCCAAGGTGAAGGTACGTCAGTTTCTGATCGCACCATCCGTTGCTTTTTGAGCGAAAGTGGGCTCCATGGAAGGAGACCCAGGAGGACTCCACTTTTGAAAGAAAAACATAAAAAAGCCAGACTGGAATTTGCTAAAATGCATATAGACAAGCCACAATCCTTCTGGGAGAATGTCCTTTGGACAGATGAGTCAAAACTGGAGCTTTTTGGCAAGTCACATCAGCTCTATGTTCACAGACGAAAAAATGAAGCTTTCAAAGAAAAGAACACCATACCTACAGTGAAACATGGAGGAGGCTCGGTTATGTTTTGGGGCTGCTTTGCTGCGCCTGGCACAGGGTGCCTTGAATCTGTGCAGGGCACAATGAAATCTCAAGACTATCAAAGCATTCTGGAGCGAAACGTACTGCCCAGTGTCAGAAAGCTCTGTCTCAGTCGCAGGTCATGGGTCCTCCAACAGGATAATGACCCAAAACACACAGCTAAAAGCACCCAAGAATGGATAAGAACAAAACATTGGACTATTCTGAAGTGGCCTTCTAGGAGTCCTGATCTGAATCCTATCGAACATCTATGGAAAGAGCTGAAACTTGCAGTCTGGAGAAGGCACCCATCAAACCTGAGACAGCTGGAGCAGTTTGCTCAGGAAGTGGGCCAAACTACCTGTTAACAGGTGCAGAAGTCTCATTGAGAGCTACAGAAAACGTTTGATTGCAGTGATTGCCTCTAAAGGTTGTGCAACAAAATATTAGGTTAGCGGTCCCATCATTTTTGTCCATGCCATTTTCATTTGTTTTCTTATTTACAATATTATGTTGAATAAAAAATCAAAAGCAAAGTCTGATTTCTATTAAATATGGAATAAACAATGGTGGATGCCAATTACTTTTGTCAGTTTCAAGTTATTTCAGAGAAAATTGTGCATTCTTCGTTTTTTGTGGAGGGGTACCAACAAATTTGAGCACGTCTGTGTATATATATATATATATATATATATATATATATATATATATATATATATATATATATATATATATATATATATATATATAATTTAATTAACTTGCAGGAAAGAACAGTTACATTATTTAAAAATATGTATTTGTACTTGCTTACAGTATATATATATGAATGGTTTGTTGCAAACGTATTGGTTAAATGTCAAGACATGGATTGTAGCTGCGGTTCTGCAAGCACCTGTAACATGTGGCTGATTATTTTTAACAATTTATTGCTCTGACGATACACATCTTATTTGACTTAAACAGAGGACGCATGACCTTTGCTGAGTCTGTCAATTCTTGTATTGCTGATTTCAGTTTAACCCTAATATTTTGCTCTGGAGACCTAACGTCTTTACAAAAACAGGAGGCAGTGTGGTCCAGTGCTTATAGTCCCGGGCTTGTAACCAGAAGGTCACCGGTTCAAATCCCACCTCTGCCACTGCAAGTCATTTAACCTCCTTGTGCTCCATCCTGCAGATGAGATGTTAAATCAGTGTCCTATTGTAAGTGACTCTGCATAGAATGCAAAGTTCACAGCCTACCTCTGTAAAGCGCTTTGTGATGGTGGTCCACTATGAAAAGGTGCTATATTAAAAAACAAAAAAAAATTATAAAATTATATAAATGAGATTATATATAAATATGTGGGCCTGTAATATGTGGCCGATTATTATCAGACATCGTTTATAAATAAAACATGTCTGATAAAATGTAATTTTGGTAGATATTTCTAAGAAGAGGTATACTTTTGAATAAGTATAAGCGTATGTAAGGTAAAACTGTAAAATCCTATATTTAAAAAAAAAAATAATCGACATTGAAAATAATTTGAGATTTGATGTTATGTTAAAAGGCAGGATTTTTGGAATCCAGTGTTCTACTCCAATTGCTCTTTTGTCTAAAACCTAAAAGCCTGCTGCGTGTGTTTTTAAATCCTTTTAGGTTCAATTATTTAGTTTGTTCTTGCTTGTTTGATGGCATGACTTGTAAACAATTCCTAGCAAAGCAAGTTTGAGCTACTTAAAAAGGAAGCCTTAAGTAAACTATCTTAAAGTACGGTAAGCTGTGCCCCAGTAAAGACTATGATACATGTTTTTGTATTGTTTTATTTAGAACAGGGTAGAGGGAAACAATCTTCAGTAGATATATGGGCCAATTATACCCTCAGATGAAATTCAGTTGGTATAACTGATGCATTTGGAAGTAATGCTGCCCATTGGGAATGGAAGAGCATTTTTAAATTGGTTGAAGCTGCCAAAATACTTTCATAAATCTTACGTCACACAGTTTTACTGACTATATAGGTCTCAAATGGGCAGTTTTAAAATAAACATGCTATCGCAAACATGCATTTTTAGATCTAGTACTACAATAGGCAAAATAAAGTTCTTGGTTTACTTGCCTTCTCTTACAGGAACTCAGTAGCACGTTCTGTGTCAAAGCACCTGTCTGCAAAGGATATTTTGTTGGTTACTGTGGCAGAGCAAGTGCTCAGCCTGGAAATAGTGTGGGTGTTTGTGTTTTGGTAGTGGTTGGCAGGGATGGGGTTAATTCCTGTCCCTGCCAAAAAACATGTGAGAAAATAGAATAAATTCTTAAATAGAATAATTGGTGTTAATTGGGAACAGACACATCCTATAAAAGAGATCCAAAGCTAGGGGGAAACTACCAGGGAGCTGGAACAAAGGAAAGGAAAGTTTAAATTATTAGTTTAAAAATTTGAAATGTTAAGTTAGCACTCCAGGAAGGAGTTAGGTTTTTGTTTTGTTTATTTTGTCTTTAAAATAAACATACAGGCCTGCCCTGTTTAAAGACTTACCTGTGCTGTTGGAGTGCAGTTCTTTTACACAAAAAGACAAGTGAAGATAGTCCTGCATGTGGCAAGCTAAACCCGGTTTGTCACATTTACTAACAGGAAAGAATGTCCTGGTCAAATGACCACTAGTTATTTTCATTTCATTTTCAACTTCCACATCACAACGTTGTTTTCATTTAATTTGCTTCTTTCGTGTGGTCCCGGGAGTTTGCATTTTTTGACACATTAAACCTAATTTGCAATTGAAGTTTTGTTCATCTTAATTGCATATGGATTATCATATCTAGTTATTGTCTCCAGTCCCTGAACTGCTAAAACACCCTGTGACAGAGAGTGAATGAATCCTAATCAACGGTCTCCCTCCCGACCTGTGAGGGCACGGTATAACAGGAAGTGTGCCCCGGACTGGATGGTTTGACAATTCATTCCAGGGTCAGTTGGAAGCTGGCGATCCAGAAAGGGGGTGGAGTCACAATACCAGAAGTCATCACCTTAATGCGGTAGGCGATGAGTCAGTCATGGATTGGAGGACACGTGATTGCACTCGCTACCGAAGGGGTTTTGACTGAAGGTATATCAGGGATGTGGCAAAGCAATCTGTTCCTTTGTTATGGTTACGGAAAGACCTGTAAAAGACGTACAAACGAAAAAGTACCGTGATTGTTTAGTGTTGCCTTATCCTTCTGTTTAACTGTTGTTATTTGTTATTCTAGACAGCTAAATATCCGGGAGCTGTCACTCTAAGCCAGCATCAAACCTGGACTACACTGCACTGCTGTTGTCACTAATTATTGTATTAAATCACCACTTGCACTAGGAGCACTCACTATTGGACTTGTGATCGTGTGTGTCATTAGTATTATTATTTTTATTTCGGGACTGAACCCCATGGTTTTATGTGCGCTATACACATCGTTGTGTAGAGCCAGTTATTATTATTTAAGGTTGCCAAACAAGCAACCCAGCACAAATAAAGATCTGGTTTTCACCGTGAACTGTGTTGTGTTTGTTATTACTGAGCACTGCATCACCTCCACACCTGTGTACTGCAAACCACTTTGCCACACACCCCCATATCATTATCAAACCAACACCATTTATAATGCATGGAGTAGTACAGGTAGTTGTTTGCTGCTGTGTGGCATTTTCCTACATTATGATTGTCTGTATTTTCTACATAAAACGAAAAGGTTCAAACGATGTGTTCATAAACAAAGATTAAAACAAAGTTAAACGTACCTAGGTATGCTGGTATTGATAAGTTATACTCACTTCAAGATACTTTCTGGGTTTTTTTTTTTTTTTTTTTTTTTTTTTTTTTTTAAAAAGATTAATTCATTACAATCACAGACATGTCAACCCCTAAGGGTTCACACCAGTGAGACCCCTACTGAAAAACCTTGGGATTGATGAAAAACCTTCATTTAATATAATATACTTATTGATTTTCAGTTAATAAAATCTCAGTTATTGTGTGAATGTGATTATTATTATTGGTTAACATTATTAAAACAAGTGTCATTTTACAGAAACACGAAACCAGTGTGTGGCGCTCCCCATCACTTTGACTAAAATTAAGGTGAAATAAAGTGAGATAGACATACCATCAATTTCCAATTGTTTTGCTATTTCTTGCTATATGACGCCTTCTTTATATTGTCTTTATAACCACTGACAGTGGAATCATGAAGAACGTTATATTTTTCGACTTTATCATTGATGTCCTTATTTATTTATTTATTTCTGTGGTAATTTCTGCATGAGCGAGACAGTGAGAGTCTGGGTGCGTTCACGACACGCAGACTTTCGTCATTCTGCGCAGATTCTGCAAAGATTCTGAAAATTCATTGGCTACTTCCTCCGATTTTTGACGAAAGTCTGCGTGTCGTGAACGCACCCTCTGACAGCCACTACCTTTGACCTTATTTCTGATTGGTCCATTGCGATGCGAACAGCGCAAATAAAAATAAAACAAATGTATTTCTGTATTCGCTCGCGGTGTACCTTATTCCATTGTAATTAATAGTTTTAATTATTTTTATATTCGCTCGCTTACATCGTTCACGTCCGGTGTACGTACCCCTTTAACAGATTGAAACCGGGTAGACAACAAAAACTGTAAGAATACATTGCACGGACGTGAGACGCTCAATTGTGAAGAAAAAAAAAAGTGAATTTCAAGGGAAAACCTTGAGTCTTGATATGTCTGCAATCATGTGCCGACTTCACGGTCTTTAGCTCTGGGTTTGGGGTTTTGACAGATGCTCAAGTGTTGAAGCAAGGCACTGCGCTTGAGAACAGCTAACTTGCGAATGAAAACACAACAGTGTTTCTGTGCGATCGATATAAAATGTTTAATACAGTTATAACATTCAGCCTTTCTTAACCAATCAAAAACAAATGGATTCACAAACATTCATAAAGCCAGCACAAACGAAAAAGTAATGAAATGAAATAGAAATGAATAAAATCACAGCAATCCCTACGATACCTAGGGCCCATCATGTTTTCAAATGAAAATAAAATGTTGTAGCAAAGTTGTTTTTCAAAACTACACTGTATAGTGAATGGATGTGCATTGCTTGGAAATGGGTGGGACTTTAATGCTTTAATGATCAGGCTTCATTTGAAAAACGTCTAGCTGTTCAAAAGATTTATGAGGTTTAGGTATTCATCTAATTTTATTTAAGCGAGATTCTAGATTAGATTTTTTGTTGAAGCTAGATTTTTTTATTATTTCTGTGCAGTGTGTACTATTTAAAATCCTGAAATGGTCTGCTTCTAGGTCCTTCTCCCCTCCAAAAAGTATTTATCTCGCCCAGTAATGGCTACTTGAGGATACTTTAGGAATATATAAAGTGATTGCACCAGGAACAGGCTTCAAGTTTCACAAGTTATCCGTTGTTATGGTTACAATAGACTTCAAGGAGAAATGAATTGGCAAAAGAGCTCAGCTAGAGCAAACATGCTCACAGTTTAAAAATGTAAAGCGGAAGATTATAGCAGTGTGGCAATCTTCTGAAAAAAAACTCAGAGATGCTGGTATAATATTATTTTGACACCAAACTATTTGGGATCAGAATAATGTACCAAATATAAAAATAAAATATTTTAAAATATCACGTACATTAAAAATAATTTAATTCAACCATAGCCATTTAATAACATATAGGAAAAATTAAGTTAAGGAGCTGCTAAATCCCAACTGACACTAGCCATGGAGAAACTGACTTTCTAGCAATAGCAGACAGTCCACAAACTGTAAACAATCAAGGCTTATACAGCTACAGGTAATCCAAGAGGCCAGAGTCCAAATTAATAAAACAGATTTTTCAGAAACGGCAGACAGTTGTTATATTTTATACTCATTTCCTGTTTTAGAGATGATACGCATTGTGTGCGATCAGATTATAGATGGCCTTGTAGTAAAAATAGCCAGAAACATTTATTTTATTATTGCTTTACTTAATCTTGCAGTGGTGCACATGCAGATATAGCAGTAAAACTTTTTTTGTAGTTAGCATTGTCAAAGGTACCACCTGGACTTGATGCTTAAGTTGCATAACATTTAAATAGAAATTTCAATAGAAATTTATTGCATAAATTAATATTAAATAGATATGCAATTGCATATTAAATTAATGTTAAATTAATATTTAATAAATATGCATTAGCTGGTTTCTTGCTAAATGTTAACCAAATGTCGATTGAAAATGTAATTGCATATCACGTCCATTTATATTACATTTTGTTACCTTAGAAAATATGTAAATTTCCCACTGTTTACATGTCTTTATTGAAAATACAATTAATCTGAATTAAATGTTAATGGAAAGTAACAACGAATAATTGAACGCAAATGTAATATCAATTGCATATCTTAAATATTAATTTAACATTAATTTAATATGCAATTGCATATCCATTTAAGATTCATTTATGCCACGCAATATAAAGTGTTATCAATATTTGACTGTACACCTACACAGTAAATACATTGTACTTAATTTTGCTTCAGGCCTGTAGATCGTTCCGATCCAGTTGAGCCCATACTCCTAAAACTTTGGATACTGGAATAACATGAGGGACACCCTAGCTTGTGTAGTTTCTTAAAGAGCCAGTTCTGTCTGCAGGATCACATGAAGTGGTTTGCTCTGTGGCAGGGAGAGTCAACAGTTGGCTCCTCATCCAAATACATTTTGAATGAAGCGCCATGGTTTCACCTCATAATAAATGACACACAAAATAAGTTGTACTGTATCCAACTTCCATTTACTTCTACAGCTATGGCCTACAGGTTTTGCATAACCCTATAGAATTAATTACTTTTTCTTCATAAAGTCGAAACCTGCAGAATAATGTTACCTTAATATATCAAATTGCATACCGCTTCGTAGTGTTCCATATACTGCACTCAATGAAAAACTGACACAACATGAAATATGACATTTCGAAATCTAACATGAAATACTGTACTATTATGGCTTCCAGTAGCTTTTTGGCAATATACTTTTATAGTTGCTTTGATTACATGTTTAAAAAAGTTAATATATTTTAAACAAAATAATTGTCTCATCATATAATTCTAGGTGATGCACAACTTTTGGCCATAGCTGTACATGTTTCTCCTACAATTCTCAAGCTATATGGCCATTCATCTTCCATTAATGAGGAAAATGATTAAATTGTTCTACTTTAAGTCTATAGTGCTAACATTTTTATCCCTACACTATAATGTCCCTTTTAAGAAAGCAATCTCATGCACAGTGTACTGATTTGACCAGCAGAGGGATGTGGTTAGTAGTTGGTGCTTGGAGTAGCAATAAGTAGGGCTCTGTGTTTCACGACTTGTTTTTTTTTTTTTTTTTAAACCAGCAATTCAGTCCTGAACCTCAAGATGTACATGTAGCCACTCCAGCTAAATTTATCAAAAGAATAATTAAGAATCAACCATAATACTATGGCCAATTAGAAAACAGCCCCCAATTACGAGGGACAATTGTTGCTATTCTAGAAATTGATGCATTTAAAAGAAAGGTCTTACCTCAAGACTTGTTGTTTTAGAACAAATAGATGCACCAACAAACTCAAAAAGCATTTGTTTGAGAGATTGCACGCAGCAATATCCACCTGGTGTGAAGCACACTGATGGGTATAACGTATTTTGAAAGCTGTAATGTTAGAATTCATGAAACGTATAATAAAGTTGCAGAATTAACAAATACATACCGAGCACTGGCAGAAGAGTTACACAGCACAGATGGCAGAATGAACAAATAGTGTGATGTTAAAACTTTCCACAAAGTTTTTGAAAAATGTACGAGTTACTACAACCCTGATCAAAGCAGAATAAAACCCAATTTTATTTAACCAGCTCATACGTTTCTGGAGGAATTAAGGATTCTAGACCCTGTAACCAAGCTTATACTACTTGGGTTCTTTGCCCCTTTAAAAACAGACCCAGGACACAGGAACTTGGTTTCAAAAGGGCTGACGCACTACTTTTTTTTAATACAAAATAAAATAAACAAAAACAAACACCTAGCTCTTTTCTTGAGCACTAACTAAAACACAGAAACAGGAACCTAACTAACAAACAGAACAGTTAAGTTGTTTATCTGTTCAAACAAAAAACAAAACAAACAGTTTTTTAAACAAATAACACGAAAAGGCTTTACACAGTCTTTCAATATGCTTGAGCACACTATCAAGCAGGCTTCTTTACACACAGCAGCAGCCCAGAACAGACTGGCTGCACGCTTTTTAAACCCTGCACCTGGCACTAATTTACAATCATTACCAGGTGCGGGTGATAATTAAATAAAAACAATTATCAAATTAGCGCTTTTCAGCCCGTGTCCTTCTGGGAGGTGTAGTCCTATGCGCCCCCCACCTCCCCCCCTCTCCCCCAGGACTACACTCTCACAACCCACAACATGTTTATAGTTTGGATAAAGAACCCCTCCTGTTAGATTGTATTCCAGGGTTTGATGTTTACTGTAAATCAGAAATGGAGGGATCTCAACTATATGCAAAAGAAAACGATAGTGAAATTATAGACTATCCACACTCCCTGTTTCTCAGCTGAGGGTTATTCTGCCCCATTATAACAAATTCAAAAAAATAATAATTGAGAAGGATTGCAGTGGTGGGAAAACACAGGTTTTTTTTATATGTCAGTATCTTTGCCATCCTCAGATTCTCTGTCACTTTGGCAATGTGTATTGTTTTCACAGCTCTGTCCACACTTGCAGAGTTCTGTGCAAGCCAGCTTGTTGGTGATTCAGGAGCAACGGACTCCATTACATTTCCGTTTCCATTTGGAGCAATCAAGATATCCGTTCAACTGAAAGTGAGATCCCCTTCAACCACAGTCCACCCATGTCCAGCAGAGTCCGGTATAGTTGGTTTAGCTTCCAGAGCACATCTCCATATGGCAGCCTGGTAGTTTGCCCTTTGTATGTGCTTCTTTAATGCAGCTCTGCATGGTGGTAACTGGTTGCTCTGAAGATTTCTGCTGCAGAAGAGTTTGTAACGGCACTCATTAACATCATATCCTGCTTTACCATTCAAGGAACAGACAAGAGCCTCACAAGACTTGATTAGCTTTTTGCTTATATCAAACTGCTGCCCCAGTTTGCTCATGGACTGACAATGCCCTGCATTGTTGACAATTAAATTAAAGGAGAGTTTCTTCCCCTTTCCATGGAATGCACTTGTTGTGTCATAGCCTGTGAAAGCATCTAAAGATCGGGTGTGTATTTATGTTCCTGTGTGTATCACCATTTTTGTTGGAATGTCATTCTGCAAAAAGCAAGGCAGGAATAGCACATCTGTGTCTGGAGTCTTGATCACGACAGTGGTGTTTCTGTCATCAGCTGCATGTTTGGTATGCAGAAACATACAAGTATCTGCCTCCTCATGTGTAAGCTCCAATGCCTCTATAACCTGATGCCAAACCCTCCCATTGCAAAAATATGGCAGTATTTGTTAACTCCATAATGGATAATCTAGCTACCAAACTGTTCTGTATATTTATCTTTGTACCACTCATGAAGGAAGAACTGGGTAAGAACTGTCTTGTTGGCATCATGCAATAGGAACTTCTTCCATTGTTTCAGAACTTTTTGGGTACTGTTGCTGATTTTAATCACAAATTCTCCACTGCTAGCACGACAGCTAAGCTCAGTGGCTTTGAGGGAATGTTTTCTGTATTCATCAGCAACAATATCCACTCAAAGATCCCTTGGAGAACTGTAAGGCTTTATCCAGAACTACCACGGCAAGGTCAGCAAACGTCTCCGGGAGGTGAGTAAGGGATTGTAGCAAAGCCACCAGCTCGATGATCCACGCAGCCTGGTCTGGAATTACATCAGCCGGGTTGACAATCTTTTCAATTAAATCCCCCAGCTTGCTCTTGGCAGTTTTGCACAACATACCATCTGCAGTTGCTAGCGCCCAAGGAACAGGTCCAAGCGAATGTTTCAGCACATTTCATAGATCCATCTGACGAGTCTGAACAATTACCACCATTCATGTAAAAAGTTCCGATCAGCTTTGAGGATGACTGCTTACCCAGAGACTTTGGCTTTGGCTGCTTTTTGTAAATCGGCAAAATATTTCAACATCAACTTGGAGAGTGGAGCATGAAAGGAAGTTTCCTTTTAAAGAGTCTCTTCTTTGCAAACTGAGATAAGGCTTCCTTGCCCTTTGTGTGTGCTTGCAGTAAATCTGCTGAGACTTCAGGACCTGCCTTTATTCCGGATGTAAGACTAAAAAGTTAATCTGAACTTCCAAAGTGATTGACAAAATTCCTTAATGAATTAAGCACTTTGAGAACCTCATCATTGTCACGCTTCTGCCTTGATTGGCTTGCCTCTTATGTGTTGTCTAGCTTTCATTGTCATTTATTGCCTGTTCATGTGCAGTCCTGATCCATCCCTCCACAGCTCCTTTTCGCAGACTGAAACCTACAATGCCTCCCTTTGATGTTGTGTCTTTGTTGGTGGTTTGTTCAATGGCCTGGTCAATGGCATTGAAGAAGATCTCTGAACAGCAAATTCACCTTTTTCAAGATGATTGTAAGCATCAGGGAGGCTTCTAGTGTCACTGAAGAAGATCTCGTAGTGAGTAGTTGTTTCTTGATGTGATGAGTCCTTTTCTTCAGATATTAGTTTGGTTTATTCAATATGGTTACAGGACATGACCGCGCGTCTATTACAGCGAAGCCACCATCGCGCGTCCACCACCGCGTGACCCAGTACAGCGCAACACCACTGTGTGGAACAATTTTAAAGAAATCCTGCATAACCGACTCTCAAAACTTTGAGGGTAGGCTAAAATCAGCAGTTAAATAGAAATCTTAGGAGGTATTTTTTTAACATTGTTTTCGTTGTTTGTTTGTTCAATGCCTAATTTACCATAGCATATTGTAAAGTAGCACAAGAAAGAGGAACCATGTTTATTTGAAAAGAAGCCAGGATTATGATTATTATTATTAAAAGTTTTATTTTCCAACTGAGCAGATATTAGAGTGACAAAGGAACTATTTTTGTTAGAGAGGGAAGCAGAATGTCGTTTATTTATTTATTTTGGTACTGTATGCCAAATAATAATAATTTTAAAAAAGTGCTTTGAACATGAATTGCTTCTGAAGTGTCCTTTATCGGAACTCTGAATGGAAAATACGTATTTAATGAAGAAGAACAACTTTTTAAGGTAATGTGTAAAAAGAATAAAAATAATAAACAATAACTTGAAACAAACCATGCAGCTACTTCACAATAACTTAAGACCTTGAATGCATCTCGGGCAGGCAGCAAGTATAGCTACAAAGTTGTGCGCAGTGATGCGTTGTAACGGGGCTTGCGGTGGTGGTCTGTCGCTGTAAAGGGGTCCCGTGGTGATGCGGTTGTGCTATATTGGGTCACACGCTGGTGGGGTTGCGCTGTACTGTGTCACACAGTGGTGGGTTTGCTGTAATAGACGCGCTGTAGGGTCAGGATACGATTTCAATATATGCAGGAAATCATTTTCCCATTACAGAGCAAGCAAATTCAAAGATGAATACAGAAACAAGCTTTTTAATACCCATTTGCACCCGGGTTTGTCCCCTCCCCCATTCCTTTGTAGATCCAATCACCACGGGACAACTACACCTGCGGAGGGGTCCCATGTGCAGAGACAATGACGTGTCGTGTGCTAAGTGATCTAAAGGTTGCTATTGCAGAGAGTAAACTGGTTCTGGCTTGATTGTGTTTATGTTTTGTACTTGTTCTTTTGTTCTTTTGTGTTCTCACACTATGCATAATCTATGCTCTCTTGGGCATATCGATCCCTCCAGCACTGGGTGATTGTAGTTTCTTCAGCTGTTAACTGCCGCTACTGTTTTATGCACAGACTTGTGGGTTCAGCCGATTTCTGCCGAGAAGCACTATTTGATGCAATCTTGCACTTATCAGCTTCTTATACCTTCTCTGCCACTTGTTTTGCAAAACTAAGTGTGTACAAAACTGTAAATGCTTGCATCTTATACTGCGTTAATTCTTCGTTTTCCGTGATCTCCAACAGTCACCATCTGAGATCAGTACACAGGCAAGTAGCATTCACAATTGGTCCTGTCGTAAGAGTGCATCCAGGGAAGCATATCTTTCACACAGTCCAAATATCCTTCCCAGTTGTCTTCTCGAGTTGCCCTGATAAATGACAAAAGCAGAGTTACCATCTCTATGTAGGAGCTCCAGAATTCTGCCATTGGGCCATTGTCGATATTGCAGAATTTGAGGAATGACTGATGCAAAGCATCAAACTTGGGCATTTAAAACAAAACTTTAACAGTTTCTTTTGTTAACTGCCCTCGAATCTCTCTAATAATTTCTACTAATGGCTGAAATTCTGTGTCATCGTGATTGCATTCCTCAAGCCACTGTCTAAATGTTTCCCATTGAAGTCACATTAGGGCTTCCATCATAACTTTATGTATGCAGACTGTTGTAGTGACAGTCTTCTAGTACTCAGTTGATAGATCCCATTCCAATGATTTCTGGTTCTAGAAGGATGTCCCTGAGCCCAGCATTTGCAATGTGTTTCCCTATTATAGCAAGTAAGGTCCAAGCTATGTGAAAACCTCCCATGCAAGACAGAAAGCGATTGAATTCCATAGGGTTCTTCCAGATTATTCCAGATCTGCTTTTGTATAGATGGCCTGAACACAAGCCACAACATCTTCTTGGCCCAGTTGGTTAGCCATGACCTGTGAGCATTTGAGGATGTTGTACACCACAGATACATCTGTTGGAGAAGCATCCACCACTTGACAATACCCAATGACACGGTGTTGGGGTACTTTGTGCTTCTTCAATTCAGCATTGAATCCTGTCCATGCTGGTATTGTTTGCTTCTCTTCTTCGCTGATGTCAAATAAAGAATCACTAATACCCAGACGAAGCAGAAACCATGACTCAACATGAGGAGATGTTTCTAGTGCATACAGGTCAATGGTGCAAACAAGTGGGTCTCCTTTGCTACCAGCTGTGTAGGCAGAAATCCCTGGAGTGATGGGATAGTGGACATTATTTGGAGCATGTCTGTGTGATTCTAAAGGACTTGGCAACACACATATCTACCTGTCTTTGGATTATGATACCATTAGTGCAGCGTGTTGTTCCTGCTCCTGAAAGGGTTTCCTCAAGAATGTCGTTGCTGTCCCAACACTATGTCGCAAAGACACCTGGCTGAACATTGCTGGGGAGAAATACTCCTTTTTCCTCAAGTGTAAACTGCTTTTCAGTCATGGATGTTTCTACTTCCAGCAATTTTGTGTAAGATATGGAATGGTGAAAGTGGTTGTGCAATTTCACCGTTTGAGAGGATCCTATGAGACTTTTAATACTGACAGCGAGTGCCACATGTTACATCATCAGTACTTACACTTAACTGCTCCACACTTTGCTGTATTCTACTACTGCTCTCAACTATAATTATATTTTCTGTATCTTGTACTTGATTTTACTCCTAAAGGTAACCATATTCATGTTTTTTTGTAATTGCTCTTATTTGAAATCGTTCTTATCCATTTATTGTATTTACTACTTGCTCTTAATAGAATTTACTCTTATAAGCAAATATTTTTACTGTAAGTTTAACTGCTCTTAGTCAAAATCGCTCTCAAATGTAATTATCTACTGTATTTATATTCTCTTATTTGATTTTGCTCTTATTTACTACTGACTTTATTGTATTTTATAACTGCTCTTTTCTGTAATGTGATATTTTGTAATATGATACTTTGTGACTGTAAGTCGCCCTGGATAAGGGAGTCTGCTAATAAATAAATAAATAAATAAATAATAGGCTCTGCAGAACCCCAGCGTGAATGTCTATTCCATCCCACTGTGACCACAGGCCTTTCGTCACTGGGGACTGCTGTGCCACTTCTTTCCAGGGGCCCCAACCGTGCTCATCTCCCAGCAAGCGACTGCCCCAGCCCCACTCACCGATGCCTTCCGGCTCAGTTCCTGGTCATGGCCCTCTCCCGTATCGGCCATCATCAGCTCCCTCTCCTGGGCCTCTCTCTTTGGGCAGTGGGCGGCAGGACATGGCGTACACATTGGCATGGCGAGCCCCAGCACGGTGCTGGATCTTGAAGTGGAAGTGCTGGAGCTGCTCAATCCAGCCAGTGACCTCCCCTTCAGGCTCCTTGAAGGTCAGGAACCACTGCAGCTCTGTGTGCTCTCCGGATGGTTAAGGAAAGGCCACACAGGTAGTGCCACCGCTAGTAGCTGCTTTCAGGTCACGCAGCACCGCCACTCCGTCTTGTTGAGGGACCGGCTGTAGTAGGCCACCACTCTCTCACTGTTGGGCCCTTCCTGGGACAGCACAGTTCCGATCCCCTCATTGCTGGTGTCCATGTCCAGAAGGAATGGTAGGCTGGGATCCGGAAGGGAGAGCACTGGGGACTGTGTCAGCACCTCTCGGAGGGAGTCAAACACAGCCTGCCATTCTTCCGTCCATTGCTGGTGAAGTCTCGGGCGAAGCAGCGATAGTAGAAGGCCAGGCCCAGGAATCCTCTGAGTCTCCATTGGTCGGTGGGGGTGGGCCACTCCCGAACAGCAGTCACCTTGTCCGGCTTGGTGCTTATCCCCTCTCCTCAGACTTGACTCGGGAAAACACCCTGAAGAGTTTATCCTGCACAATTCTTCAAAACATGTATCCCAGTGTCATTTAAAAAAAGGCTAATGGGGTTCATATTCAGTACTAAATCCCTGCCAATAATCTATTATCCTTGCTCTTTAGGTTTACTGTGTTGTGAGCGTAACACAGAATAACCATTTTTGTTGTGATGAAAAAAAAAAGTACAATTATGTGGAAAGGCAATTAACGACAAAAATTGTATGAGAATACCGGGTAGGATACATAAAACAACAGAAGTTAATAACTTTAAGTTTTGTTTAAGTTTCATGTTACCTTTGTGTATAGTCAGTTAATGGAGACCATACTTCATTTCATATTCAAGCTTTAGTCATGCACTAGGGATGTAGATGTCATTTTGCCACAGACTTGGTTGCAGTGGGAGTACAGAATTTTCCCAGCCCTAATTCAAAGTAATTCAATTTTTTCAGTGGTTGATTTGTGTAATTCTCTACTACTGGTACTTGTTAGATCGCTATTTACCAGGCTTACCAACAAATCCTTGCAACTCTAATTTCTTTGCTTCTAGGGGTGTGGAACTCAGACTTCTGTCCCATCTATGGGTGTGCAACTGTATATATATATATATAAATTTATTTTTTTAATTTAGTAATTATTTTATTATTTTCTCCCAATTTGGCATATTCAATTATTTTTAGGCTCAGCTCACCGCTAACACCCCCGCGCTGACTCTGGAGCGGCGAAGATGAACGCAAGCCGTCAGCCAACCGCTTTTTTTCACGCTGCAGACTCACCGTGCAGCCACCTCAGAGCTACAGCATCGGAGGACAGCGCAGCTCTGGGCAGCTTACAGGCAAGCCTGTAGGCGCCCGGCCAGACTACAGGGGTCACTGGTGCACGGTGAGTCGAGGCCACCCTGGCCGACCTAAGCCCCCCCTCCCCCTGGGCGGCGCTCGGACAATTGTGCGCCACCCCCTGGGAGCTCCCGTCTATGATTGGCAATACCTCCAGGATATAGGGCGCATCCTGCACTCCCGTCTATGATTGGCAAAACCTCCAGGATATAGGGTGCATCCTGCACTCCACTCGGAGTGCCTTTAACAGATGCGCCACTCGGGAGACCATGCAACTGTACTTTTGGCCCCATGTGCAACTGTGATTTTTAAAATGGATTTTACATTTATTAACTCCTTGTGGTAATTACTAAAACCACAGAAATTCCACTTTTAGAAGTATTTTGAGAAGAAGCCCCAGTGTTTCAAGAAAAAAATGAGTCTGGTAAATAATGATCTGAGCAGCAACAGCAATTGAGAATACTACAAAACACACATAACAGGATATTAAACAGGTAATAAATTAAATAAGCTGACAATGTAGGTAGCATTAGTTTTCCCTTTAAATGTAACTAGATTTAAGGCAAGCTGAGGTCTTCGAGACAACATTTGTGGACTAAATTTTTTGGACTGTACTGTATATTAAAAGTTGGCATACTACCACATGCCTTTCGGGAAGCTGAGACACATTTTTGTTGTGAAATTGGAAATGTTCCTAATGTCATTCGTCAGATTAATTGCACTCATATTACAATCAATGCAAAACAAGGAGACAGTGCAGCCTTAAAAACACTAAAGGATTTTTTTCTAGTATAAATATGCAGATAACTGTGACAGGATTGCGCTGTGTCCCAAGATGTTACCGGCAAGAAGGGAGACTCAGAGACAGGAAAGCAGCAGTTTAAGCACTAGAGCGCACATTTATTGACAAAACACAAATAAAACAGGAGCACAAGGGCCAGAATAAGGAGTTAAACAAAAACCAAAAACACCAACAAAGAATATATATATACTGTACATATACTACAACACTTACTAACGCCGGGCTGAGCAACACCTTCACTGGCTTCTCTCCTTAAACACCACCACCGACTTGACTTCTTTTATATAGCATGTGGCTTATTAATTGATGATCAATTATTCAATCAAGAGCCAGCCGCATGTTTATTTGGCAGGGATGGAATTAACCCCATACAAAATAAATACAAAATACACACTGTTTACATGTGCAGGGCTTTCCTTTATTTTAAGGTTTTATAGAACACAGGGCTTTCAGAGGCCTGTTTTAGGTATTTGTTTGTTTTTTAATAAATGGGTAACGCTGACAGGGCCGGTGTCAGCACCCGGGCAAACGCCCAGGACCCCAACGCCAGAGGGGGGCCCACAAATTCAGAAATAAAATTGCAAATATCAGTAAATGTACTATTTCTGTGCTAGCTATCCTACTCAAGCAGCCTTTATGGCTAGCAATGTTTAGTTTTCACTAAACTAAACAATGCTTGCAATGCAGTGAAACTTTTCAAATCTCCCCTTTTTTCTTTTCTCTTTTCCTTCTTGCATCCTTTTCCCTTAGTCCTGCCTTTTCTTACTCCCTATTGGCTTCCATCCTCCCCAGTTCTTCATAAAGCCAAAAGCTATTGGCTGATCTCGACATACAATTATACAAATGTGCCAATTAAAGACATTCTAGAATTGGTACATTTTCCTAATACTTTCCAACAATCAAGACTTTAATTTCACAAGTGTTTTGTCAAACCTCATTATCATAACGTCTATTATTATGATAACACCTTAACGCCTATGTGAACAGCCTGGCTTGTGGTGACATCAGACCAGGAAGGATAATGGACACAGATAGGACTGCTGTATGAAAGCGCTGCTGCACAGTTTAATAATAAATAAACAAAAGGTTTTAACAAAACACACAAACACTGATACAAAACAAAATGGCACAATGGCCAAAACAGACAGTCAAACAGACATGGAACACACAAGTATCGCGCTGGTGTAAATCCAGTATGAATAGTAATTGTAAATTATTTTACATTTTCTCTCTACCTCCAGACTCTCGTTCCACCTCTGAACACACTAACCTTGTATCACCTGTTATCACCCTATTTATACACCTATGGCTGGAGCCTTAATTAATCATTTATTCAATTTACGGCTTCAGCCACATTCCCATGTGTTTTTGCAGGGAGGATTTTAACTTTTTCTCTGTCACCCATTATTCCACACACACACGCACACAGACATCCCCATGCTCACATACCAATATACCATTTTAATCTGCACTTGAAGTGCAATCCCTGTGCCTAAATACAAACATACATTTTAAATGACCCGTGCTACATAACCCACACTCCGTGCAGCAATACATACACACAACATACAACATAAAACACAAAAACTACGCACAGGGGCAGGCACCCTGCCACACCTATTATAATTATACAATTTTAAACAATCAAAAATGAAACCTGCCAAACCTCTGGAACCTCCAAATGAAAAGAAACACAAGTCTGGATGTCAAAAATGGAAGGAAAAAGACTACAAAAAAAGAAAATAAGCAATAAGCACACTGTCAACTTTTCTATGTAAATTTAAAAATTATTATTATTGTAAAGTGTTTACTAAATAGGCTACAGTAAAAAAGAAAATGCAGGGGTGTAAGGGGCACTGGAGGTCCCACAAAAACCTGGCACCGGCACTGAATGATGGAACCATTAGCCCGGCCTAGGATCCCAATGAACAACATGTATTGAAGCAGCAAAACAACACTGCATGTTGATGAAACTGACCCCACTTAAAAAAATAAATAAATAAATTCAATGCACATGTGACAGGGTGGCTGGGCGGTGATGTCAGGACAGAAGCAGGAAGGGAACTACTGACACCAACAGTACTGCAGTTAAAGACGGCGCCGTTTTATTTAAATACAAAAATAAATAAAAGGTTTAAACATAAAAAGACATGCTCACAGAGCAAAACAAAAATGTTAAACAAAAATAATCACAAACACAAAACAACACAGGTCAGGCTGGGCAGTAGCCTTCACTGTTCCTGTATTTCGTTTTCGCTCTCGCTCTCGCTCTCGCCGCTCCTAACACACCCACCTCGAACATGGAGAGCTGCAGGATTTTTATACCGTGGCCGAGGGGTTTAACTAGCTGGCAATTATTATATTACCCCTCGGCCACAATCTGCACGAGTTTTTTTAAATTACTGTGGATGGGGCTACCCATCCACACTACTAACCAAAACAAACAAAACACACGGCTACGCCGTCAATACATAAATACAAATAAACAATAACAAAACATACGGCGCTTCGCCGACAAATATAAATACAATAACACGACGGTACGACGTCATAAATAAATAACAAAACAATACCAAAACCCGCGGCGCCATCAATAAATCATAACAAATACAACAAAACAAATACTGAAGGACGGCACCTCGCTCGTCCTCTATAATAATACATACATCATAAAATAAACAAATACAAAGTAACACAGGAGACCCCGTTCTAAAAAGAAAGAAATAAATACATTACAGGGCTCCTCGCCCTGTTACAGCACATTATTGGGCCAACTGGGATATGAAGCAAATGTCAATGATTATTAAATATTGATGGTTATAGGTAGAAAGACTAATAAAAAGACATAGCTGTAGTATAGGTAATCTAGTTCATTTCTCAAAATAAACAACAAAATGAACACAGTATTGTACCGACACTGAAATAAACCTTAAGACTCAGTTCAGTCTCCCCTTCTTGAACAACCTACTTTATAATAATTAAGTTAATGTCTCATCACTTCTGTGTAGGCGATGGAGTAAATGCTCCATTCCGTTCAAAATAAGACTAATAATATTAATCATTTATGAAAAACACTTTGAAGAAAAAATGATTTATACTAAAACGTATGTCGATACAGTATTGTACGTAGCATAATTGTGAAAAAACTTCAACTCTAAGTGCTTGTGAACAGGATGGCTTTGCAGGGGTGATGTCAGACCAGAAACACAAACCAAAACAAGGAATGGCGGGGCAAACCTAGATGCTACGGCGTGCAGTGTTTTTATTAAATAACAAAATTAAATATTTAAACAAAACACAAAACACTTTTATACAAAAGGGCACGTTGGCCAAACAAACAAACAGAACAAAACACGTATCGTGCTGGAGTAGACCCAGCACGCTTTAGCAATTGTTTTATATTTTATGATTTAGGTTATCTCGTCTCTCTACTCCAGTTTGGCACAGACGTTTCTGACATGTCCCTTTTGTGCTAGAAGTCATTAGATCCTTTTGCATGGAAGGCCATGGCTGCAAGGACGTGCTGTTCTTTGATTGACCCAGATTCAGTTAAAATGTGTTGCCCACTGACGATGGGAATGGGAATGTAGAGATGGGAGTCCAGCTAACAAGATTTAAGTTTTTGCAGGTATCAAGGAAAGACCCTGGTCACCCACACCTGTGATGTAAAATGCTGGATGCACAGGCCTGTTGTGGTGCATAGCTACTTTGAGCCGAGCCAGGAGGAGAATTTGAATCTTGCTGGGAACGAGCTGATTTATTACCTATGGATTGCATGCTATAGAATGAAATACATTGCTAATAGTAAAGTTGTAGGATTCTGTATGTTGTATCCTTTTAAATAAGTCCGTGTAAGGCCTGCGTGAAGTTCATTGCACTGAAGGTCAGGCCGACCTGCTGAAAGTTCCAATCCTCCCTTATCAGACAAAAGCATCTTTTTTTAATTAGCTCAGAGCCTCAAAACATTCTGATCCAGCGAGAGCAGAATGGCAAACTCTGTGGAACAGAGTTAATATACCAGAAGCAATCATACTAGGTTCGATCATAGTAAGTGTAGCACCCGGGATGATTTGGACAGGGGAAATTATAGAGTTAAATAGTAGGGGACCTCTAAGTTGTGACCAAGATATGGGTTTCCCTCACACAAGCCCTTTCAATTAAATGAGAGTTAATAGTCACAAGTGCAGTTTAAAATTGCCTTTACAAAGCAGTTTTATTAAATAATACAAAATGTATAAAAATCAGCACTGTTAGGATGTGCCAAGTGGGAAGCACACAGACAACAGAAGGTTCGTTGCAAACTTTCGTTTTTTCCTTTTTAATTTTTAAAAGTTCCAAAAACTGAACTGATCAAAATCATATCAAAACACATTTGCAAAGAAAATAAATAAATAACTTTTTACAAAATAAAAATATCCTAAGTGCAGGATGATTCATCTCTTTTTAGCAGGAACAGACAAGGAGACATTTTCAGGATACACCAACAGCACCCATTGCTCTAAACCTTCTCTTCATCTCTGATTATTTCAACTCTGATCACCATTCCTCTATTGTTCTGCCACAGCCTCCTTTTATACTGGGCAGAGGTCACTCCTCCCCCAGGAGAGAAACCATTAACCAGAACAATACACTTTAGAAACCACTTCTATACAGTCAGCAAACTAGTATATAAATATATCAAAATAGTTATATAAAATCACTAGGTTTTATATTAAAATACAACCTAGAACTATTAAAATAAATGTGCAATTTTACTTTTTATAATTTACAACACCCCTTGAACAACACCCCTTGACTTTTCATGGAATGGTCTGCCCTTCAGTTATACCACGGTAACAGTAAAATTTACTTGAGCCTTTGAATCAGGCTTTACGGTACAACCGAGGTGTTATATGTGACACACAATGATGGCGCCTCCAGGTAATACCTGGCACCACATGGAACTCGCAAACGCCATTAACAAACAAACAGTAATTATTTTCTTTGAATATTTCTTTTAGTTTTGTTTTTTATAGATAATTTAGGTTACTGAATAACAAACCACGCATTTCTCTGGGAATGTGCCCCCTCACAGGGAAATACGCACAGAGCATTCAGCATAAAGTAACTTTTTTGTTTCTGTTTTTTTTTCCCTCTTCTCCCATCCTGGCTTCTACCCACGGCATTACCCAACACCAAAGGTAAGGACAGTCATTTTCTTATTTGTTACAAGTACAGTTATACTCTGTTTAAAACTGTTTAAATTGCTGGTTTAATAATAATAATAATAATAATAAACACACACATACATACATACATACATACATAGGGGCGGGGACACTCCACCATAGTGGTGCACTTGGAAAATACCCACTAAGTGCTTGCCTTTGACTCTGCTTCAGCAAGAAATAATTAAACAGTGCTTAGTAATTCATATTGCCTGCGTTTCTGGCCTTTTTCTTAATTAAGAATAGCTGCACAAATCAGTGAAGTATTGAAGCCCATACAATTTTGCAGTGACCTCTTTTTAGGAGTAAAAAGTAATTTGTGTGCCTTTAATTTGCAGCCTCTCATTTATAATGGCAGTAGGTTGGGAGGATGGTAATCCCCCGGCTGCTCTGTGCTGGAGGGCAAGGCAGGCAAAATATACCTGCTTCTCACCTGATTGGCTGGACGCAAGTGGTCAGGTTTCCCCTGAACAGGTGCAGAACCTGTTGTTTACTTAACTAGCTTGGCAGCTGCTGCTCTGGAGCAATTAAAGATTGTGTTGCTTAGCAGGAGGTTGCCAGGTGCAACTGGTCCTGTGAGGAGCCGTTGCATGTTTGAATGCAGAAAGAACACCTGTCAGCGGCCCAGGCAGTCTTTGGGCTATCATTCACCTCATTTCAAAATGGGGTTGAGAGCAACAAGGAGACTTATCAGTAAAAAAGAAAGAAAAAAAAATCTCTTAATAAATAATACAAAATAAAATCTCTATCTCAGCTGGAACAGAGTATCCCTAACTCTGGGAGTTGATCTGACTGGTAATAGGCTCTAGCACTACATTCTGAATTTAGTTACACAAGTAGCTTTTACAGAAACACATGTGAAAGCAAACATGTCTTTTCGATTAAGAAATATATGTAATATATAATCTTTGTTAAAATAACGTTAAGGTTGCAGTTCAAAATTACAAGCATCAGGACATGGGACGTTAAGGTTTCACGCAACCTTAACTCACCCCTATTATGACTACGCATCACACATGACATCAGTAATGACATCAGGAATAACCAATCACATGACAAATGCTCCACCAAGACTGCCCAGAAGGACATTACCTGTGTGTGTTTGTTGGTCTGCAGAATGTTGTGCCATCAGCTGGTCTTAGGAACTCATATGACAATAACGAGACAAAACAGCAGAGTTTGGTCCTCATTCTCCATGGCACTGTTCTAGAAAAAAAAAATCTATCCTTTTACTGAGTGAGATGCATATTGAAATGCATTTTGGAAACCAATGGTCTTGGATAAATGTGGTAATGCCATATTGCAGTTCAGTATTTGCATAGTGGCAAGTGCGCCTAGTTTTGCATTGAAAGTAACAGCAGTAATTATGCAACACCTATATCACATCTATAGACAATAGTGCAAAGAGTGACCTGAGTGACAGTGAGCGCAATGAAAGGGTCTTGTTCTGTCTATGATTGTGTCTATGTTGGCAGAGTGATTTCATACGAAGCATGATAGCTACAGTCCAGCAAGGATAAATTGTTTCCTGGGCAGTCTTGGTAGAGCATTTGTCCTGTGATTAGATATGCCAACATTCATGTAATTGCTGATCGCTTTTAATTCTTATCTTGTGGGAGTACTAGGATTTTCATTGTAAAAGAATAATATGTTTTAACAACCAAGGCGAAACTCACTGACAGACCGGGTGTTCTAACTCAAGGACCACTCACTTTTATATTTTTTATCTTAACAAGTGAGAGGAACTCAATGGTACAAGAAGATATTTTATTAGTTTTAGAGAAAACCTCATATATCCTTAGAAACGATACCAAAAGTCACTGCCTTAATGCAGTAGGCGATGTGTCAGTCACGGATTGGAGGAGACATGATTGGCCGCACCACTGAAAGAGGGCGTGGTGGAGAGTATTTAGGGAGAGTGGCCCCAGCAATCTGTTCCTTTTGATGTGTTTACCACTAGTAATGAGAAAGGAAGTGATCAATTTGTGAATCGTGAGTGAAGTGTTTTGTGTAACTGTGTACATTTGTCTTTGCCAGACGGCTAATACGAATCCAGGAGCTGCTGCTTCAAGCCAGCGATAAACCCGGACTGCACTGCACCTGTATTCAAACAAACACCACTGTTAAATCACTATACCTGCACCTAGAGCACACAATGTCCGGAGACGGGTCTGTATCTGTGTTGTGTGTCTGTGTTTTTGTATTATTATTTTGGGACTGCAACCTCTTGGTTTATACGCTGGCAATACCCATAGTTGGGTAGAGCCAGTATTATTATTTCAATGGTCAAGCCGACCACTAAAGAAAATAAAAAGAACTTGAACCGTGAACTTTGTGTTTGTCGTTGTCTGGAGCACCTGCATCAACCCTACACCTACACACTGCAACCCACACGTTCACAATGCTCAAAAAACTATTGCCCACAATGCAGTCATGCTGTACACACAACTGTTAATGTGTAAAATAAAAAATCACTTCAAACCTTATTGTTACTGGTAATCAGTTAGGAAGTAAACCATGCAGTGCACAAGCTTTTTAAATTCCGAATTATTTCTTTTCATCTGGTTTCCATAGTTATGGACAATTCTAACGTTTAAATGCACTGAGCTAAGACACAACATGCTGTACAATTGAAGAAAATATACATTATGAATGAGGCATTTTTGAAAAACACTTAAGATTCTGTTATAACCAGAGAGGCGGGCCACCTATTTTTATTATTAAACTTAGGTGTAGATGTACTAAGATGGGCCATTCAAAACTAGTTCATGGTTTTGTTTTCTCACGGATAGATTATTGTAATGCCCTGCTCGTAGGCGTCTCTAAAAGCACACTTACAAAATTACAATATGTTCAGAATTCAGCAGCTAGAATCCTGACTAGGTCACATGCACGTGATCACATCACTCCTGTTTTGGAGTCCTTGCACTGGTTGTCTGTCAGGTTTCGAGTTTTAAAATTCTATTTACCTATAAGGCTCTGCATGGTTTGGCTCCACAGTACTTATCTGATCTTTTATCTATTTACACTCCCTCATGCAGCTGACTCTGGACTGGTATGTGTTCCTTCTGCTCGTCTGCGCTCCATGGGTGACGGCCTTTTGTTGTTATGCCCCAAAACTGGAACACCATTCCTAAAGAAATCAGGGATTCAGCCACTTTGAGTGCTTTTAAATCTAGCTCAAAGACTTACTTTTTTAGACAGGCATTTTTGTGAATGTTTTTATCTTTGTCTTTCTTTGTTGTGATTTGTGTTTGTCTTGTAAAGCTCTTTGAGATGATTGCTTTTAAAGGCGCTATATAAAATAAAGTTTATTATTATTTGCAGGAACGCCCAGAATTACATATTCATTTAAGGCTAAAGTGCAAATAAGAACTGAGGCTTAAAGCATTTGTTAAAGTTATGCTAATAGCGTTGTTTGTTTAGTACATTTCACCCTACACTTCCAACTGGTTTGCAGCGATTGTGACAGACACAACACTTTAGTACATTACCCCTTGAAGTCGTGGCTACATTATCATTGCAGCATCATCAAATACCTTCAGCAAAGCCACCCAGGATAAGAACAGAATAAACTGTACGAATGAGAGGAGGCCATTCGGCCTAGCTAAGCTTGTCCGGTTCCTAGTAGCTCAAAAGTGCAGATTTCAAAACTTTGTCAAGTCTTAAAGGATCAAAGTGAATCAGCATCAACATCATATCCATATCATATACATACCCTCACAAATATTTATTTTAGTTGACAAAAGAAGACAAGGGTAAGAGTAAAAATGGTTGGTATCACATATTACAGTGCTGTTACCTTGTGACTTTTGTACAGTACTACGAGTTAATTTCCTATCTTTGTAAAAAAAAAAAAAACTTTAAAAATATATATTTTCTTGACCAGTACTGTTAAAAAAATTATATAAACATATTAACTTTCTTCACATTATATCTGAAAGCATTCTTTGAGCAGTCTGTGACTTAAAGTACCACATTTACTTTGTCTGACGAGTACTAGAAGTTGTGTTGGTTGGCTCAGTTGGAGGTGCTGTACCCTTTGGGCCTAGTTTACCAGTGTTCCTGAAGGGTTTTAATTAGAAATATTCTGTACTTCAGATGGGTGGTGGTGGTGATCTTTTTAAACAGAAGTTAAGACTTATGGGAGCTACAAGGTTGACAGCTTGCTCCCAACTTATATTATTTGTTGCGAGAAACAATTTCTTTAAATGATATTTATTGAAAATTCAACCACATGTATCTCATTAATTTGACTTTTCACATATTCACCAACAGTATCACAAAAAAATTCATTTAGTTTACTTTAAGCAACAAACGTAAGAAACACTAGAAAATGCATGGATGTGTTCACAATTACAATAGAAAGTGCACATTACTTGGTCACAATCATAGTCAGTTATTAAACAGAAACAGTAATAACATATTTATATTTATATGAACTGCCATAATAACAGTTTTTAAAAAATTAAATAAGATTTAACATGTAATAAGGCAGATTTCATATGCACGTAGAAGCAATCCGTTAAGCTATATCACTGTCAAAATTAAAGAATCTCAATTTCTTTTACCACAAAAAGCTAAACTGAAGATATTTTTACAACACGTGTAATACATCTTTTTACTGAACTCAAACCAAACACCTATATACTCAACAGTATAAAAATATGTTACAGACCATAAAATACAACTACAAAAACTGTGAGAACTGCATCCAGTTGCAACAGGTTTGTGCCGAATTTAGCATGGACGATATATAAATTACTTATGAAGCATTAAACAGCATCAATTCAATTGCAGTTTGTAATTGAAAAATATACAGAAGAGTGCAAAGATTTCAGATTGTCACTTGCAACCTTGCAACATTCGATATTTTACATCCCACAGGTAAAATAAACTGGAAAAGGAAATAATAATAATAATAATAATAATAATAATAATAATAATAATAATAATAATAATAATAATAATAAAAACTAAAGCAGCAGCACTCAAGGAGCTAGCTCAGATACCGTACTTGTAGAATAACCATTGCTTTACTTTGATATTACCTACAGTGTATATAGCCTTTCCTAGCTGCAAATCAGCACAGCAGGGATTTAGACTGAGGATGGGGGTGGGGGGGGGGGGGGGGGGAGGAGGGGGGGTAGTGTATTGTCTGGACTCTTCTATATGGCTTACATACCTGTAATAGGATCTCAATAGCAGAGCCAAATTAATCCATCAGAAAGTAACATTTAAACAATTCCCTTCTTACCACACTTCTCTGATTCACAGTAGTCTGTTCTTTCTACCCTTAAGTTGCCACGGACTGAAACACAGGATCTGAACATGGAATGGTCATCTAGAAGCTTTTAACCCTTTAAGGGCCACAATCAGGTTGACATGCCAGAATGTAACAGCATTACAGTACATAGTTTGTCAATGTATTTGCGTTCTTGTTTTATCGTTGGTTATCATAACACTCTCTGTGAAATTCAGGACCCACATTGACAATGTGCTTTAATATTTGTGCTATTTTGTAATTCAAGATTATGTTTATGTTTCTGGGCTTTATCATTTTCCTTACTGTGTTTTGCTATGATTCATAAGTGCTACTACGTTGTATTGAAAACTGACTCCAGATATGTTTAAATGCATTTATACCTTAACATTTGAACAAAGTAGCCACACACATATTGTGGCAGAGTAGGGGAGATGTGACAGGGCAGAGATCCTGCACACTAAGAAATGTGTGTGTTGTGGCTGCCTATGCACAGCCACAGGTTAATGTAATTGTTTAATTGGTGTGGGGATGGTGTAATTGTTGAATTGGTTTATTGAAAAGTGTGGAATGTGGTCAGATGGTAATTGAATGATTGATTGCCAATTACCCCTGGTCACACCCTATAAAAAGGACAAAGGCATGAATATTTGGTGTGGGTTGTGTAACAGAGTAACACAGTAACAGAGTAACAGAGTGACAGAGTGAGAAAGGTACTGGCAGAACTGTCTTTCTCCTTCGTTTCACTCTGTTTTATGAGGCCATTTTTTGTTTTTACAACAAACCAAGTTCAAGTTCTAATAAGGAAGTTTTATTTTAAAAAGGCTTTTATTTCCCCCCATACTTCACTAAATCAAATGTGAATTTTGTTTTTTAAAATAAATTTAAAACACACATGGAAAAGAGTCACATGGTGCTGGAATGACTGTAAAATCTAAAATGTCTGGTCCTTCAAGGGTTAAGTAAATGATTGATTTTCACATAGTTGGTCCCACATTATCACTTCTGTACAATAACGCAATAAAACACTAATATAAAAAAAAATTTCTAAGTCAAAGTCTAAGAAAACAGTCAGTAGCACCCATCAATAATATTGCACGTGCATGTTAGACCCTTTTGTACTTCTCATTATCTTCTTAATTCTTTGCTCACTCACTTAAGACAGCAATAACAAAAAAATCCATTGCAGTATGTTTGTTTGTTTGTTTTGTTGACACAGGAGGAAAAGCATCTGACTAAGCAATGAGGTACCGTGTGAAATATCCGAGGTCAACGCTTCGAAGCAGCCACTGTTGTGTGACACTGTTTCTGGGATAAGGGGCAGTATGGTGTTGTTATGGCAGTCAAAAACAAAGGGGCTTCTACAATCAGAAAAAGTGCAACCAAAAGGCAGCAAGAACAAAATAAGAAAGACTTCAATGGAAACCATCTCTTTAAGCATGGTGTCGTTCAGAGGTCAGTTCTGTTGTAAGATCAGATTTTCTAGTTCATCTGCTGAGCGGAGGAGGAACGCTGCTGACTCTCTGTATCCCGCGATAAGCTGCCTGACCGCATTTATTTCAGTGGCGTTTAGCTGGGGCCGTGAACCAGAATTGCTTGAGGAGCCTGAACTTGGTGCTAATTGTCTCTTCATGCTGAGATCAGTAGGTCCTGTAAAAATAAAGCAGAAACAAATTGCATTTAGAACAAAGGGTGCTTCAAAACACTATTCAAGTTGGAGGGGTGAGTAATAATATAACAATTGAAAATGTGAATTTGACTTTAGCTTTGCATACACGTGGAAACGTGTCTCTTCAAAAATTGTCAGGAAACGAACTACTAACTTGGCTTGTGTTTTTCATGCATTTGATCCACATTTATTTTGCCTGAAAAACACAAGCCACAATTGGGGCAACCTTGGCCCCCACCGCTTTTACAGTTGTGCCTATTTGCTTTGTGCTGGGCAAGGTTGCCCCAATGGTTTCTTGAAACTTGGCTTGTGTTTTTGATATCTCTACTTTAAATGGCTGGGCACTTTTGGTAACTTGGCATTTTTTCACATTTCCAATGTGTTTTTGTTTCAGATATCACTTCTTTTTTTACTTTATAACACACAAGCACATTACGTGAATAGCAATTTTTTTTTCTTCTTTTTTATAAATTTAGTCGTTGCTAATTATTTTTTTATTATTTTCTCTCAATTTGGAATGGCCAATTATTTTATTATGCTCAGCTCACCGCTACCACCCCTGCGCTGACTCGGGAGGGCGAAGACGAACACACACTGTCCTCCGAAGCGTGTGCCGTCAGCCGACCGCTTTTTTTCACACTGCAGACTCACCATGCAGCCACCCAAGAGCTACAGCGTCGAAGGGCAATGCAGCTCTCGGGCAGCTTACAGGCAAGCCCGCAGGCGCCCGGCCAGACTACAGGGGTCGCTGGTGCGCGGTGCGCCAAGAACACCCTGGCCGACCTAACCCTCCCTCCCCCCAGGCGGCGCTCGGCCAATTGTGCGCCGCCCCCTGGGAACTCCCGTCCTCGGTCGGCAAAGGAATAGCCTGGACTCAAACTCGCGACGTCCAGACTATAGGGCGCATCCTGCACTCTACGCAAGTGCTTTTACTGGATGCGCCACTCGAGTGCCCCAATAGCAAAATTGTTTAACCTATATTGAGGCAATGTATTGCCCTTTGGATAGGGTAAATGTAAATAGTAGCCTAGCCTGTTGAAAGGGTTAAGATGTGAATCTGTGTAGCATAGCGGTTATGTAGTTGGAGCGAAAGTATGAGTAGTTAGGGCTCAAATCATGCCATATATATATATATATATATATATATATATATATATATATATATATATATATATATATATATATATATATATATCTACAGTATTGTGGCAAAGTGGTAAGTGAATACAGGTGAGTGCAGTGCAAAGCGGATACAAAACAGACAGACAATGATTTCCAGGTGCAAGGGTGTTTATTGATTTACTTAACAATGTCCAGAGCCTTATGGCAAACACCTGTAAATAATAATGTTGGAGTGATACAGTGGCGTGTATCACTCGGTATTTGTAATTCCCCGGGTTTGACCCGCAACCAAAAGTCCAGTTTTACACACCAACACTAAACACAAAATACGAACACAGTTCCTAGTGATAGTGAATACGTGCAAGTGGTGTAATACAGTTCTCTGTGAAATGCAGGGGTGAAAGTGATGTCCGGTTTTATGCTGGCTTTCGCTACAGCTCCGGATCGTGCAACTGGTAGTCTATTAAAAACCAGACAACAGTTAACAAAACACTAACAAACACAAGACAAAACTCACGGTTAACGAAACAGCACACAGACTCCTTGTAGGTTTTCAGCACTATCCATTTACCAAGGAACAGATCACGTCAGCTATGACCCCTATTTATATCCTCGCTCGTGACCCCTAGGTTAACGAGCGCATACGCTCCTCCAGAGAAAAACAGATTAATCTCAGTTGCATAAGTATTCAACACCTTTGCTACCGCAGCCCTAAATCAGCTCAGGTGCAAATGATTTGTTTGAAGGGTCACAAAATTAGTGAAATGGATTCAGCCTGTGTGGACTAAAAGTGGTTTAACTTGTAGATAATTTCCCTCAGGTGTATAAAGACTTTCAAGCAGCAACTCACATTGTGATACAACAAAGCAATCATGAAAAAAAATAGCAAGTATATTAAATTATTACTTTTCACAGGTTTTTACAAAGGAGGACACGGACAACATGCCCCACATGTCGGCTTGTTCCTATCCAATTTTAAATAACTTTAGCATAACAGAGGCAGAAGTGTTAAAGGGACTAGGAGCTCTTAAATAAATAAATCCCCTGGGCTGGATGAGATCCTCCCAATAGTACTCAAAGAAATGAAAGAAGTTATTTACAAACCGCAAACCAAGATCATGCAACAGTCTCTTGACACAGGGGTTGTACCGACAGACTGGAAAATAGCAAACGTAATACCGATCCACAAAAAGGGAGACAAAATCGAACCAGGTAACTACAGACCAATAAGCCTGACTTCTATTATATGTAAACTTATGGAAACTATAATAAGATCCAAAATGGAAAATTACCTATATGGTAACAATATCCTGGGAGACAGTCAGCATGGTTTTAGGAAAGGGAGATCGTGTCTAACTAACCTACTTGACTTTTTTGAGGATGCAACATCGAAAATGGATAATTGCAAAGCATACGACATGGCTTATTTAGATTTCCAGAAAGCTTTTGACAAAGTCCCGCATAAAAGATTAATTCTCAAACTGAACGCAGTAGGGATTCAAGGAAATGCATGCACATGGATTAGGGAGTGGTTAATATGTAGAAAACAGAAAGTACTGATTAGAGGAGAAACCTCAAAATGGAGCGAGGTAACCAGTTGTGTACCACAGGGATCAGTATTAGGTCCTCTGCTATTCCTAATCTACATTAATGATTTAGATTCTGGTATAGTAAGCAAACTCGTTAAATTTGCAGACGACACAAAAATAGGAGGAGTGGCAAACACTGTTGCAGCAGGAAAGGTCATTCAAAATGATCTAGACAGCATTCAGAACTGGGCAGACACATGGCAAATGAAATTTAATAGAGAAAAGTGTAAAGTATTGCATGCAGGCAATAAAAATGTGCATTAGAAATATCATATGGGAGATACTGAAATTGAAGAAGGGAACTATGAAAAAGACCTAGGAGTTTATGTTGACTCAGAAATGTCTTCATCTAGACAGTGTGGGGAAGCTATAAAAAAGGCCAACAAGATGCTCGGATATATTGTGAGAAGTGTTGAATTTAAATCAAGGGAAGTAATGTTTAAACTTTACAATGCATTAGTAAGACCTCACCTAGAATATTGTGTTCAGTTCTGGTCACCTCGTTACAAAAAGGATATTGCTGCTCTAGAAAGAGTGCAAAGAAGAGCAACCAGAATTATCCCGGGTTTAAAAGGCATGTCGTATGCAGACAGGCTAAAAGAATTGAATCTATTCAGTCTTGAACAAAGAAGACTACGTGGCGATCTGATTCAAACATTCAAAATCCTAAAAGGTATAGACAATGTCGACCCAGGGGACTTCTTTGACCTGAAAAAAGAAACAAGGACGTTGGGCTCCCTCTTTGGGGCTCTGGCGGCAAAAGATACACTCTCCCACGGCGCAGGACACTCTCTCCCAGACGGCGCAGGACACTCTCTCCCAGACGGCGAAGGACACTCTCTCCCAGACAGCGCAGGACACTCTCTCCCAGACGGCGCAGGACACTCTCTCCCAGGCGGCACAGGACACTCTCTCCAAGGCGGCACAGGACACTCTCTCTCAGACAGCGCAGGACACTCTTTCTCAGACGGCAGTTGTGGAGCGGAGCTCTCTGGCGGCAGCTGCGGCACGGAGTTCTCTTTCTGAGGCGGTAGCACTGGGCACTCTGGCGATGCTGGGCTCTCTCTCTGGGGCTCTGGCGCTGGCAGCATAGGATGCTCCCTCCTTGGCGGCATGGGGTACTCTCCCTCCGGTGGTGGCGGAATTCTCTGGCAGCAGCTGCGGTCTTTCCTGCAGCGACTCCACGACCACCTGGATGACCTCATTCCACTCCCTCTCTCAGCACCGTAGCTTCTCCTGGCGCCACACCCCCAGCTGTGCTCTCTCCCACTCGTCCGTTGCAGAGCTGTCTGATTCGACGGGTAGTAGAAAGACAAATAGGAAAGAAAGAGCCACCGAATTTAAAGCCGTATCTCCCTGCCTGCGCTTTTGGTCTCCATTTTGTCATGTATGTGTTTTTAAACTAGTATTTTAAAAGGTATTAGGGTTTTAGAGGAGTGCTGGAGACAGGCTGTATTGGTTTTATTGCTGTTTTTTTGTGAGCTACGTCTCTGTGCAGATATTGAGCCTCACTGCCCTTTAGTTTTAAATTATAATTCTGTGTTTAGTTATTGTTTTAATTAACAGGCAGTGCAAACCGCTTGCCATGACTGTGCATTCTAGATCTGCCCTGTTTAAGTATAGTTTACCACCTGTATTTAATAAAACGATGTTCATTTCCCGACATAGTAGCGTTGTCTAGTTTATATTTTCCTTCTGGTATTCTGCCTGGCTGATCAGAAATAACGAGTGCTCCTCTCGGGTGCTACATATGTTCAGTAGCAATCTGCCACAAAAACTAAAGTGATTTTTTTTTTAAATAAATATAATAATTGATTCAGCATAATGCACTTGACATATCCAAATTCGATCATGATTTCATATTTCATCAACAGTATACCACAAATACATCATTTATAACATATTTAAAAGTACAATGATTGCAAACAGCATCCATCTACCTGTAATTTTAGGCAACTTGAAAACTAAACAAAAGTCTCCTTGGTGTATCTTAACCGTTTAGCTGTCACTCGCTGAAGCTGATTTTACAGGAAATATACATACAGATTCACAGTATGTGGCCTGCTGGGGTCACGTGACTGCAACTTGGATTGTTTACATCACGTGGATATGTTCGTTGTCTTCAGCATTATTCAAATGCTGGGGACAAAGTAGAATGTACAGATCAGAAAACGTGGAAATCGTTTAACAACTAATGTATGTCAAAGAAAAGGAGACGGTGTTGAATTCTCAAATGTTCTGCAACTCCCATAAACAACAACAAACATTCTCCCCATTCACTAGCGCCGTGACGCGTCCCGTTCCCCTTACAATACATGTAGCATAGACAGACGAGATAAACTGAACAGGCAACAAGTCCTGCAACAAAACAATTGTCCAGGTCGTTACAATATATATTTTTAATTTGAAAGTAAAAATATATGAAAGCACGACGGCCTTTGTGTACAAAAATCTTCACTAATATACAATTGAACAAGAACTGTTGAATGTTTATTTTCATTTCATACAGTATTAAATGTCATTGTTTATATGATAGTGAAAAATAAAGATAAATAAATATCAATACATCAATATGTACATTAATGTATTTATTTATTTATGTTTTACTTTTACCAAATATAGGCTATCCTTCAGCATAACTGGGCAGCAGTGTGGCGTAGTGGTTAGGGCTCTGGACTCTTGACCGGAGGGTTGTGGGTTCAATCCCTGGTGGTGGGACACTGCTGTTGTACCCTTGAGCAAGGTACTTTACCTAGATTGCTCCAGTAAAAACCCAGCTGTATAAATGGGTAATTGTATGTGAAATAATGTATAATGTGATATCTTGTAACAATTGTAAGTCGCCCTGGATAAGGGCGTCTGCTAAGAAATAAATAATAATAATAGCTAATTCTCAGAAATGATACTCCTTTTTTGTCCAGCGGGGACCACAAATAGCGTTACTCTCATCGACCAGTATAGACACAGGAAATCGTACCTCCTTGTGCCAATAGGGACCATAATGAGCGTTACACTCACAGGAAACCAAACATTTTCAGAGATCCAGCTCAAAATCTCATAATGAGAATGATGAAGACGGATTATGGCTTTTATGGCAAGAAATAAAAAATATAACAAAGTTCTGAGAATTCTCAACTGGCTGACTATTTTTGGGTTGTTTTTTTGCAGGCAAATGTTACATTTTAAAACAGAAATAAGTAATTTAATATAAATTATATATACATCACAATTAGTGTGTTGCCCAGTATATATCCATGTTGACAAATTAATTGTCATTAAAGTCGGATGTCCTTTAATATACATATGCATGGATAAAAGTGCCTGGGGTCTGCAAAAATCTGCAAAAAAATACATTAGAAGAAGAAGAAGAAGAAAGACATTTTTACCTTCCTTTGGCAACTTATTTTTCTTACTGTATGACAGGTATGTACTTACTTTTTTTCAACATCTCATGTAAGAGTGTTGGGAACTACAAATTAAAAGTGAATGGTGCTTTTGGCTGATTTACTTTTGCTGCGCCAATACCCTGAAAACACATAAACTATCCGTGTTGTATAGAGTTAGAGAGTCTCTGGCGGGTCTCGCACTTCGCTGTAACTTGGCGCGAGGAACTACCGCTCCTTTCGATCGATAGTTAAATAAGAATAATTAAACAGTATAGCTCATTTTAATATAACATCATTTCCATTCGATACAGTACAAATATATTTCAGATGGCTGGATCACATCAATATCAGGGTCTGCAATATATTATACATGTGTACAGACCTCAGGACCTCTGTCTGCAGCATGGCGCTGCTTGAGTCAATGAAAATGTATTGCTTTCAAACAAGGAAGTGACGGTGATCCAAGCACCAAAACTCTGACTACAACTGCATTTTAATTTAATTATTGGGACTGCTCTGTATTAGAAGGATGCTGAGTAGTTAGTACCTTATAAGTAGGGGTCTACCTAAATCGCAATTTCGTGGAAATCGGGAAATTGAGGGGGCACCGCGAAATTCACCTCTTTTAGGGGCCAATGCATACCGGACAAGTACGGAGAAAAAAAAAAGAAACCTTGTTTAAATGAACTACTGCACACCGCAAGTGACGCAAACGACATATCTTCTTTCTTTAGATATGCTTTTTTTTTATTCCTTCGCCGTCCTGTGTGCACTTAGGGAAACAAAACCCCTCTTAAACAAATAACATTTACAAAAAAATACTCCAAAGCGGTTAATGTTCTTGTTTACTGTTCAAATGACAATTATGTTTTAATCACCCTATCAAAGAGTCTGTACTGGCTTTTCTGTGACCTGTACTGTACAGTAGGAGGTGGGACAAAGTCAGTGCTGCATTGTTTTGATTTAAGTTGCTAAAATCTAGTTTTCAGCATTGGAGGTAAAATACCAGAAATGGATGACAAAGCAAAAAAAAGCAAATTATATTTTGGCTGATGATCGGGTCAAGACATTTCCCAGAGAAACTGTACATTCAGATGGAGGTAATTGTTTTTCACATCTTGTAACGTGTCTTTGGAGAAAATACCATTGATTGTTATTTAGCTTCAAAATCACACATTTAACGAAAGGCTACTACAGAGGCTGCTGAAGGGAACGTAAAATATACAGCTTTCAGAAAACAAACTTGAAAGTCAGCGCGGACAAAAAGTATTCCTGTTAGTTGTAGCCAAGATAAATCAGTACTACAAGTACAATCTAGAACAGCCACCTCACTTCAAACAACCTGCTCCTTACTTTTTAAACACAGTTAGAATTTTTAGACCCGAATAGTCACATTTTCTTTGTTTTGACTCGGTACTAATAAAATAAATTAGTGGATTGGACAGATAACATGACAACGAATGTGCTGCATATATTGCCTTTATTAAAGAATGCCAGATACCCTTGGGTAACCGAGTTTTGGGACTGTTTCTAATCGATTTCCACATCTGTATAAGTTGGCAAAGCTTTGCCTTACACCTCCAACCAATTGAGTGGATGCAGAACGTGCAGTCTCAATGTACGGGCAAGTCCGCACCAGATAGAGAATGTCTGCAGCAACTGCTGGGGGATGCTGCATGCTTGCCTTTAACAAACGACAGTACTCTGTTTTAGTAAGGAAGCGAGTACCACTATTTTTATAGTGCTCTGAAATACTGTCTACTTAGGTTTATTTAATGTTTAACTCTTAAATCAAGCTTGTACTACATACCACCCCCAGGCTTTTCATCATCGCCAAATATGTTGCTAAAACAGACCATTTTTTATGGCATATAAAAAATAAACCTGTTAAAAAAAAATTAAAAAAAACACTTCAAAGATGAATAGGGTTCCAATATTGCATCCCAGTGTTACAAAGCTTAGTAAGTCTGGTCTTTTGAATGTATGAGGCTACAGATCTGTCCCCTAGTGTAATCTGCCAAAGGATTCCAGGGGCCTGTTCATGCAGTACCACTCCAGAGCCTCTTCAGAACACAAAGCAGGGCATGTTTTCTGTGTCGGCACATAATGGCCACAAATTTCCCCCCAAAGCTTTGTCATTCCTAAAAGTATATTTTTAATATATAAATATATATAAGGTAAAATAAATGAATTAATACTGAATGAGTTTTACTAAGTCTTAGCAATTGTTGTACTATAATTACAGCAAAGAACGAAGTTGCAGATAGAGAACGAAAACTGTTGTAAGGTAAAAGCAAAGACACCAGATATGTTTCCACAACTACTGCTGTTTAGAATTGAAATTGTAATTGGGCATGAAGGAGAAATCTTCCATCATCTTAAACTGCGTAACACCTGATATTGCACCTCTTGCTTGTTGAGCAAAATGAATGTAGCACATCTCTATGCCGATTCAACAATGCTATGTCTAAGGCCTTGTGTAAATCGTGATTTCAGACTGCGTGGAAATCATGAAATTAGCCCAGTACCGCAATTTTTTTTAAGAAATAAAGAAAAATTATTTCAATATTTTTTTGTATTTCATACAAAAAAAAAAAAAATCACATTAACAAAACTGTACAGCTCTGCTGTGTGCCTGCGTGTACTATTCACCATGCACATAGTGCTGTACAGTGATTATGTCATATGAATCTGACTATATGAATCTAGGCGGGAAATTAAAATGCTACACACTGTAAACAAGAAAATGTATGGCTCTAAAAAGGCTAAAAATGTGTCTGCAGCAGATCGCGTAAAGCAGTATCCAGCAGGAGTTTTACACAGCGATGGAGATAACCTCTTCTGTACATCCTGCAACATTACTATAGATCACTACTGAAAACCGTCTGTTGATAGGCATTTAGATTCACCGAAAGAGAAAGTACATTTGTTTTATTTTTTGTTTTTTATATTATTAGAATATCTATAAATGGATTTCCAACTGGATGGTAAAAGAGGCACTGGCTGGCTGGCGCAAAACATGGTCTGTCTATAAATAATACATGTTGGACATTCATTTGTAATTTAGAAATTTTGTAAAAGTTCATGATCCAAAGACAACAAACCCCAAATGCCTGTGCTCCATGTTAACAATATAGTTACTGTTCCACTGCCCCCCATTTTGAGATGCACAGAGTGCAAGGGAAAGGGACTGTCTCGCTTTTCACAATTCAAGTGATGTTTAAACACATTTTTCAACAGGTGTGGAAATGTGTACAGTAATACATTAATTGAAAGTCTTTTTATGCTTTCTTTATGACACAACCCAGTTATATGTATTACCTTTTCGATTTATGTCAGCACCAAACAACATGGCTGGTCCCAATTCTGAAGAAAGCATTTGCTGTTATGCATGTTGCCAGGCGAACCTGATTGAGACTGGAGTATCAGCACCATTGCTAATTAACTAGATAACAGGCCTTTTGAGAGATGAGACCTGAGAACACAATCCCATTGTAATGGTTTAAAAGCCAGCATCTGATCAACCAGGGATGAAGCACTTCTATTTCTATTTGAAGAGCCACGGAACCAGGGTTACCATCTTGCATAGTCACATGATCAATGACTCATGCTCACAGTCTCTCCTGATTGGCTAAAGGCAAAACTTTCTGCTGGAAAAAAATGATTTATACGGATGACATTCATACCTCTATACATTTATGCTGTTTCTCGTGCACCGCACTGCCTCGCTGGTAACACTGTCACTCGGGACTGTTTTCTAGCTACCACATAAATTATACTTTCGACCATACACTGGTAACCAGTTTATTCACTGATGACACTGTTTTTAAGGGGAGTCAGCCAATAAGACTCAACAGAACACACAGTTTTAAAAAGACAGTACATTGACATCGTTTTTGTTGTTACTGTGCTCAAACTGCTCTTTTCTCGTTCTTGAAAGTGCTTGGAGAAACGCAATTATTCCTGCTGAAAAAATGGACCAGCAATAAATCTTTTAAAAATAGTAAAGTTAGAAAAATGAAGAGAAGCAACCAGAAATTAATTGTAGATTTTTTTAAACAATTGTAACACAGAAAACAAGTAATCTGTATTGTCTACACCTTTAAATTACAGGTTTGAATTAATGTACGTTTAGATTTCGACAGTTAAGGTTCCAGTGTATTGAATGGGGATTGATCTTTATATAGGGGACACGAGAAGTGAGAATGAGAGAGAAACGTGAGTGAGACTGTAAGCGAAACTAAACAGCTGCACTATCCCTTTTGCTCTGTAAAAATCCTTATACTGTGTACTCTTCCAACACAGCATTTTGAACCCACTTATTATGTATAAAAAATGAATACACAAGCCTTACACAATCTTCTCACAGCCAAAGGAACTAGTTATCAGAAGCCGCCTCAGAATCACAGCTACCTAGTTTGGTAACAGAACATAAAATATCACAGAGCGTGTTGAACTATCTTGTACTGCAAGTCACGGCAGTTTGAAATAAAATATGTACTTTCCATGCTCAGCTACTCTTGAGCTAAAAATACACTTCCTACAGGAGCACAGGAAGTTGTCAAGGAGGTTTTTTTTGTAAGCTTACGTTGTTATTGCCTTTTAGTTATTGAGTCAAATAAAAATAAAAGTAAATGACAATAAAATACATTTGCAAGGTGGCAGATGTTGGCACAGGTGTGATGTATATTTACTATAGGCTTGCCTACTACTTTGTAGTCCCCCCACCCCCCCTGGAAATTTGACAAATTGCATCCTGATAGTAATGATCTAGAAAACAGTAGATCTGAATGCCGCCCTTCTTAAAAATGTAATCCACTCCAACAATGTGTATTGTATTAGGTGGTGTTGATAATGGGGTAAATAAATCACTCCTGGAAACAAAAAAAATGGCAGGATTAATATAGACCAGGGTTTTCTGAGATCATGAAAATAGACCCCACTGTGTAGCGCAAACCATGTCCTGCTTTGTGTTCTGAACAAAGCAATAGCCTTCATACAAAAACTACAGCACAGCTATTAGAGATTTTATAATTTGATTACACAAATCAAGATACCATGCTGAGTATGTACTTCCTGACGTGCTAATCCTATGTTTCAGAAGATAATTACTAATTAATACAGCTACACAACTGCTGGGCCATCTTGCATCATTTTCTTTTGAAACCCCCCCCCATAAATTGCAACATACAATTAGATTTTGGCTCGAGTGATTACACTGTGTAACAATTTATTTATTTTTTTTTGTTCCTGGGTAGTAAGTGTTATTTCCTAATTCCTTATGCCTCAAAAGTATAGAAAATGGCTATTATTCCCCAAAAACTTTGCTTTTGTGACCAGGACAGTGATATTTTGAAATTTACCTATTTTCCAGAACATTCCAGATAGATTCAGTGCTGAGTAAACTTGGAGTAACTTCTAGAACTTTCTAGGACTTTCCAGTAATATAAATAGTAGTATAAATACAGGGGCCTTAAGCCTACCAGTTCAGTTTAGTTCCAGCTGCCTAAGTGGATACATATCTGCATTTTTCTGAGATGGCATCAAGAGGCTGCAAGCATCCGGCAGATGCATTTTGAGACTTCAAAATGATGGCATTCCTGATGGGTCTCCAAGGCGGTTTTACCAAGTTTCCCTGCTATCTTTGCCTTTGGGACAGCAGGGACACCAAGGCGCACTACCACAGGCGGGACTGGCCACAGCAGACCGAGTTCTCTGTGGGGAGGAACAACGTCAAGTGGGAGCCACTGGTGGACCCCCGGAAGGTGCTGATGCCACCACTGCACATCAAATTGGGCCTTATGAAACAATTTGTCAGAGCTCTAGATAAGGAGTCGGCAGCCTTCAAGTACCTTCAAGACTTCTTCCCTAAGCTGTCTGAGGCAAAGGTCAAAGCCGGTGTCTTCATCGGACCACAGCTAAAGAAGATCCTGGAGTGCAATGAATTCCCCAAGAAGCTCACTAGTAAGGAGAAAGCGGCTTGGAACAGCTTTGTCGCAGTGGTTCGGGGCTTCCTGGGCAATCACAAGGCCGAAAACTATGTGGAGCTGGTTGAGACTCTGGTGAAGAACTACGGCACAATGGGCTGTAGGATGTCCCTCAAAGTCCATATCCTTGATGCTCATCTTGATAAATTCAAGGAGAACATGGGAGCGTACTCGGAGGAGCAAGGCGAGCGCTTCCACCAGGATATACTGGACTTTGAACGCCGTTACCAAGGACAGTATAACGAGAACATGATGGGAGACTACATTTGGGGTCTGATTCGTATAATCGTAAATCTCGAAAAACTACTCACTTCTAAATCTTTTGTAGTCATTTTTGTATTACTTTAGTATAAATACATGTTAATTTGGATTCATATGTTGTTTTTTTCTGACTTTATGTGAACGAAAAGACACAAATTCGCCCGTTTTCTCATTGGAAATAGATAAATTTCAAAATATCACTGTCCTGGTCACAAAAGCAAAGTTTGTGGGGAATAACAGCCATTTTCTATACTTTTGAGGCATAAGCAATTAGGAAATAACACTTACTACCCAGGAACAAAAATTGTGTTACATAGTGTTATCTTTCTTTTTCCTTTTAATGAAAAAGGCACATCTTCAAATATTTAAACTAAAAGTAGTATAGATATTTGCTAAATGGTAATGTAATTTTGTGTGTAGCTCTGCAAGTACTTTGTTTATATTACAGCTTTCAATGTGTATTCCAAACCACTTCATGAATTCCAAATTGCATGTTTACGTCATAGTCCTCATCAATTCTGTTGATCTGAACAGTGGATGCATTAAGAGCTGAACCACTCAGCTTGAGAATTCTCAGAAAGCTCACAGAACTAATTTAAATGACTTAAGGCTCTGCAACACAAAACTACTGACTTACAATGCGTTACATATAGACACAGATTCCTAACAACTATAAAGGAATCAAATGTGAACAATTTCGAAACACACAAGCAATAAAAAAAAAAAAAAGTCTTTTTTTGCCACGTGTGTTCCCAATTGGCCTTGTGTGACAGTCAGTCCTGTTTTCTTTAAGAAGATTTCAGACTGTGCTCTAAAGAGCAATCACAAGCACACCCTGCCTCGGGGTTTACAGCTTGCTACCTGAGTTTCAAATAAAAAAACGCAAAATGTTCTGTTTTTTATAGGAAAGTTGTACAACTGGGGATGTGAAGTAATGTTGTTGAAGCTGACACCCTGGGATCCTTCAAGAAGCTGCTTGATGAGATTCTGGGATCAATACGCTACTAACAACCAAACGAGCAAGATGGGCTGAATGGCCTCCTCTCGTTTGAAAACTTTCTTATGTTCTTATAACCTCACTGAGACTACTTGCTTACTAAATATCTTGGTATCTCTGAATAAACCCCCACCCCCCAGTTGCCCAGTTCTGTAAATAATTTGTTGTTTCCATAATTTGTGTCGGTCCTATATACGCAGCCAGGTGTAAACATAAAAAAAAAATTGAGACAATTTGAGTGTCAATGAATAAATCTAAAATGTATAGACATGATATATGATGCTTATTTTGTATTTAAAAAATGTCTTTAAAAATAACTGATCAAATACTGAAAGCTTTGTACCCTCTGCATCTATCACTCAGTCATGTACTGTAATGTAACACTTAAGTTAAACCTTAAATAAGTATTATGAAATATTACACTATGTGGTAACTGCTGTAGAGAGGGAGTTTTGTTTCAAGATATCCTAAAAAAAGGGGTAATGTTATAAAAAAATAAACCTTTTGTATAAAAAAAATCTGCTACAAAATATGTATACAAAAAGGTCTAAGTCAAACAATGTACAAAATGGGCTGAAATACCCCTCTATTTTTTAATGTAACAGGCACTAAAATTAGAACATATATCCCTGTTATTTCTTTTACTTATTATTTATCCTTGTGAACAGGCTGGCTGGTGGTGATGTCAGGACAGGACATGCAGGACACAGAGTGGTGAGTGAATTGCGCTGTTGCGCTGGTTTATTATAAATAAACAATTTAAACAAAACGAAACACTTTCACAAAACTGCTCACCAAGCAAAATAAAGGTATACACAAAAATAACTCATGAACACAAAACACTGACACTCAAAAAGTACCATCTTGAGTGTCCAGCACGAATAGCAATTGTTATTATTTTTAATTCCTCTCTCTCTACTCCCATTCTCCACTCTGAACACACAACAGTGAGTGAGTGATTCGTGCATCTATATATACAGCTGTGCTGAGAATCAATTGCTAATTAATCATTCACTTGAATCCCAGCACGTGTACTCATTTGTGCAATCCCTCTGCCCACGTACTAATACACACTTTATCTGCATGTTAAGTGATTGTGCAATCCCCGTGCCTAAATACAACTATATATTTTAAATCACCCGTGATAACCCACACTCCGTGCACCAATACATACACACCACATACAACATATAACACAAAAAATACACACATGGGCGGGGCACCCTGCCACAGTCTTACAATGATATATTCTGTGTGCTTCTCTGTTATGTTTCTTGGATTAATTACCATGAACTATTACAGAAAAAAAGCTTTTGAAAAGGCTTCTCAAAGCTGAATACGAGGAAATGTGATGGAATTATGTCAGGGTTACATATTCTGTACACCTTCTTCAATAGATTTTTCATAATGGCGTAATCATCTTCCCCCACACACTTTTTGGATAACAGCTTTGAGAAGTCTTGTCAGGGGAATGATTTTTAAACAGTTGATATCAGGGGAAGGAACCACAGCACATTATTTTGATAACGTTATCGACCAATCATATTAATCCATAGACGAATGAGAATGCGATTGGTTTAACAATTGTTATATATATATATATATATATATATATATATATATAATCAAAATTTGTTCTTTTGCAAGGTTAAATCCAAGCACATTTAGGTTAATGATATAAAATGTTAAAAGCTGTTACAGATGGCGACCACGTGATCTTTTCACTATGAATGCACGTGAGGGCTTGGGCTCCATCCAGGCAGCTCTTTTCTCCTTTTAACTTTAATCCAGGGGTGTCCAATCCTGGTCCTAGAGGGCCGGTGTCCCTCCTGGTTTTTGTTCCAACTGTGTCCTAAATTACTTAATTGGACCAATTATTATCAATTATTGTTCTAATTAAGTAATTTAGGGCACAGTTGGAACAAAAACCAGGAGGGACACCGGCCCTCCAGGACCAGGATTGGACACCCTTGCTTTAATCCATATAGAGCTAGTAATTTAATCATTATGTCAGCAAGCAGGAGGGACCCGGGAAGTGGGGACGGGAGCTCTCCTCTAAAGAAAAAGCTTAAAGAATTACTGATCATTACTGAAGAGCAACTGAGCAACAACAACTTCAATGTGCTGCAGAAACAACAATATGGCTTAGACGCTATGATTAAACAAGCAGTGCAGGGGATTTTAGATTACTTGAAGGAGGCAATAAAAAACACAAATGATACAATCAAAGCTTTAATGGAAGACAAGGTCACCGAAGAAGCTACAGTCCAGATCTGATAACGTACATTCCACAATGCGGTCGAACAAACCATGTGTTAACACTCAGCAAGCAACAGATTGAACAAGGGAAAAACAAGGCAGCAGAGATGGAAACAAGCTGAAGAAACAACCTCCGGCCCCTGGCTTCGGACCCAGTCGTATTTTTAAAGACCATGCTGTTAAATGGATCCCTTCTTTGACAGGTGGGCAGATTGAAATTGAAAGAGAGCACAGATTGTATGGTGGTAAAGGTTCTAATACGAACCGTCCTCATACTCATATATTTAACCTGCTTAGATACAGTGATTGGCAGCTGATACTGCAAGGGGCAAAAGCAGATCCCCCACATACACCATGGGACAGATACTTTGCTGTTTTTCCCTTGTTCAATCTGTTGCTTGCAGAGTGTTAAATTGTCTTTGTTCAACTTCACTGTGGAATGTACGTTATCAAATCTGGACTTTAGCTTCTTCAGGAACATAGTATGCCTTCCATGTCGATGATTTAGTGTACCATAGTTCCGCCCCCTTTCTAGATGGCTGACTTCTGTCTAACCCTGGGAATGAATTGTCTGGCCATCCAGTCCAGGGCACTCTGTTCCCTTCACACAGTGCCCTCAAAGGTAGGGAGGGAGATTTATTACCAAGAATCATTCTGTCTTTGTCACAAGTCTTCATTCATTTTAATTAATTACAATACATGGAAACGTTGAAAACCTCCAGTTTAATGTTTACAACAAATATACTGCTTCGCTTCGTGCCTCAAACCCAACTACAGCCGTATGTTAATGCAACACAACACAAACCCTGTCGTATGTTACTGTACAAGCTGCACGTGAGAGCAATACATGAAAACTCTGTAATAACAAATACATTTTAGACACTCCAAAACTATATATGACGGCGAGTTTAGACATTTTTTTTTCACTTTAAGATATTCTCCATGTATGCATTGTCTTCCAGCATCTGTAGCAGAGTTTTTAAGGTCTCAAATTTTGGGTTTGCAATGGGATCTGTAAACTATGCTGCTGGTTGCTTTCCATAATTATGTAAGCTTTCCACGGATCACCTGAAAGGAGCCGGCGAACCACCAGTGATCATCGGACCACAGATTGAGAACCACTGGTCTAAGCCATGTTGTTGTTTCTGCAGGGCATCAAATATGGTGTTGTACCATTGCTCTTCAGTAATGATACATGTTTCTTTAAACTTTTACTTTAAAGGAGACCTCCTGTCTCCATTCCCGCAGACGAACAGGATTTATTTACATATCAACACACCGAACAGCTCACGTGACACTACCAGCAATGGGAGCACACGGAGCACATACAACACAGTGTACGAAAACTTTGGTAGGATCTACAATACGTTGCTGAAGAGGTTGACTGTGGCGGATAAACGGCTAGGGCGGATCTGTGACGGGTGGATACGCGACGGATTAGTGTATATATAAATTGTTGCACGTTTTATATTAGAAAATTAAAATCATGTTTTTATTATTTAAAAAATGTTACATTGTTCTATAATGATTTAACTAAATGAGATGCTTATTAAAGAAATGGTCAGATCTTGTGTTGCTTTTATCGCAGGTCTTTTACAGTAAGTCCTTGGGTAAGCACAAGGATCAGGAAAACTGATGTTTTTAAGCATAATTCGATCATGTTTTTTGATTTGAAGAATACGTAGGCTCCTTTTTTTCTCAAGAGACATCACTAATTAAAATGACCCTTTTATTTCTAGACCACTGTCACACACATCATCTCTCAGTGTGCTCTGAAAATTTGCCACCCACTGTCGACTTGACTGCCTACTACATTAACTACACAGTGTTCTGTACAAATATCAGTAATTAACAATTTATCCGCAAATGGGATAATTTGTAAAATAAGCTGTAATTTTATGATAAAATCAGTTTTGCTGTTTACGAAAGCAAATGCACTGAAATTCACTGATCCGTTTTCTCAGGTTTAAGGTTACCGAAGCCTTGAAACTCAAGCATGTAAAGTTCAAGTGAGGCTCGCAGGTTCTGCATGATGCTGAAATCGAACTCACCACTGCTAGAAGCTTCAGTGAGGTTCAGCAGTCCTCCCCCTAACCCGCTGTAACTATGGCAACTGTAGGTTCCATTACCATTGATGTACAACACCTCCTGTGCAGTAGAAACAGCTGATACTGGGAAAGTGACCTGGGCGAGTTCTTGTTTATACTGTTTGTCAGTTGAAACAGCTTCATCCTGTAAAGACAAAGTATAATTGAAACATATATTAAAATGTATTGTAGCACTGCAGAGTATAACAAAATCATATCATAAGATGCTGACTTTTTGGCACTGTTTTTGTATATATTCCTAAATGTCTAATTTATTGTTCATTGTTAGTCTTGACAAAATATACCAGTAAAAATTCTAATATGTATAGAAATAATGTATATTAGTTCAGATTACTTTTAATTGAAACACAATTTCATGTCATTAATAATGTATTTCTTTTTTCCTGTTCATACACGCATTTCATCTTGATTACATGAATTTCTTCTTGAAATTACTTTGCAAAATACTCTAAACCCAGATGTTGTTTATACAAAATACAAAAGGTACTAGATATCACATATACACCATTCAACAACTTTATATTATAATATGCAATATTTTAAAGATATTCCTGCACTCATAGACTTTTTCAACAGGGCTTGCTCATACTAGTTAGATCTGGCCTGCTATTTTCATGTAATTAGTGCTTCTACAATAACAGTACATGTAATTTGATAAATGTAATTTTTTTAAAAAATAGTCAATGGCTGCATGGTATTATATCATGAAGGAGTGTCACACAGATGGCTTGAGTGGCGTGTGGGGTGATGTCAGGGAGTAGTACAAAAACAAAACAAACAGAAGGTACGGGGCTAAACTGCTGCAGCAGGTCTTTTATTAAATAAGCAAAAATAAATATTTAAACAAAACGGCTCAAGGGCCAAAACAAATAAACACAGTACGTAAACTAAACAAGTATATTCATACCTCTAACACTCTTCCCTGAGCGCAGAAAGCTGCAGGTTTTTATACAGGTGACCATCCCCCGATTAGCAACAAATTAATCAATGAATGAACTCGGGAGATGGTCACCTTCTGCACGAGGTTTTTAAATAAATAAACAAACAAAACAAAATGCACAGCTTTTCGCCGTCATCTATACATACTAAATAAATCATAACAATACTTCTAATAATAACTACAAATAATAATTCATAAATAGACACAAGGGGAGGGCACCTCGTCACAAGGAGTTATAAGGAGTGGTATATGTATTCTTGCCAGCTGTCTCTTGAAAATGCCTTACAAACAGCAGCCAGTTCCACTGGCATATTAAATAAAATAAACTAGGATATCACAGAGCCCATTATAAATGTAACACCCATTGAAGCTATGCAGAGACTAGAAAGGGTTTCTATTCGTCTGCTCACATTTTCTTCCTTGTTTATGATTGCATTTTGTAATATTTGACATGGGCTGTGGAGAAGGATTCTCCTCAGCCCTGACTGTTATGCAAATTTATGAAAATGCCGGGACCTCATGCAAGCTTCCCTGGCACTGGTTAGAACATGTAGCCCCCAAAACAACATAGGATATTGGCTAACGAGCACTCCAAAAACTCTTGAGTCTGCAGTGCAGCAATAGATTGCTAATACACAGTGCTTGAACTGCTGAACACTCATGCGCAATGCTTGAGCCAGTGAACACTGTGCTTGACCTAATGAACACCAAAAACACAGGGTTTGAGCCTGCATTCTCCAACAAACTACGTTTCAACCTGAATGAATGCTAATAAATAGGTGCTTCATGCCAGTGAGCTCTTATGTATAGTGCTTTTAGTGCCAGAAAACTGTGTTAAACAGGACTCCAGCTCCCAATAGAAAAGGCCTGAGCCAGAGAGAAATAATATACAATCTTAAACCATTAGACACGAATTTACAGCTAATAAACACCAATACTGTACATAGTTCTTTTGACTGTAAACAACCATGTGAGCGTGCAGTGCTCTAGAATGAGAACAAGTACTTACAAGTAACAGCAATAAGTAAATAGGAACACAGAATATAGTGCATCCGTCATTTTTTAGCATCTGCCATATTATCAGTTCGCAAAATATTACTATGGCCAAAAATATCCACGTATGAATAATTACCATTGTTGTTTCAACAGGAGTTATTCTAAGGTCGGTAACAGGTGGACAGTGAGTTACAACCATGCAACCTGCAATATCCTGTATAAAAGGATAGATCTACAGATTATACCCCATTAACATATGTCTACAGCCATCCTCATTCATGGAGTATTCTGTTTATATAACAAGTACAATGTATGGAGAATAAATTGTGTTTAAACAGCTGAAATCTGAGAATTACATTCCTTAGATCAAGCCCAAATAAAAAAACAAAATATATGAATCTGATCTATTTGGGGATAACTTGGCTCTTGAAAATAACGATGCTGTTTGACATGATTTCCATTACATGAGAGTAGGTGTTAAAACTTCATGCTGATATTGGACTCTGCTCTAGCCAAGAAAAGCACCAACTAAGACATAGCTTCTTTTACTGTAAACTAATGTGATCCATCTGCATTTCCTTCCATCTGATGATGTAGATATCTTTCTGCCTGGGGTTGATGGCTGAAGTGTAATGCTGGCTCTTAACCACTGAATCCGATGTCTCTGAGAAACTGGGTTGTAGAGTGTGCCACAAATCCTCGACAACCCACCTCCACTGGGTAAACCTGGACTCTCCATCCTTGCTGTTCTGCTTCAGCAGCTAGTTCTTCCTTTCATACGCCTCATCCACAGCCTCCTCCCATGGTACTGTTAAGGTTAGTGGTGGGAAAATAAGCTGTTGTCCAACATCTGCCAGCATTTTCCAGTCTCTAGCAGCTTCCAGTTGTCCAAGACAAGTTTTGGTTTTAATACCTTTTCTTGGTGGTTGCTCCCCTGGATGGAGGAATGTTGTTCTTCGTGTGTCATATATTGCTGGAATTGGTGGCACCCTGTTGGTCATGCTGCGCTTGTCTTCCAATGCTAAGGCCAAACATCACAGAACCTGGTCATGACGCCAAGTAAACCATCCTTGACTAAGACCCACCTTACATCCTGTCAAAATGTGTCTTAATGTAGCTGGTGATGAACACAAAGGACACCACGGATCCTCTCCTACCCATAGACTAAGGTTCTGTGGTGATGGGAGAACATCATATGTTGACCTGATGAGGAAACTGATCCTGCTGTGTTCCATTGTCCAGCCTTTACACACCTCATCCCCTCCTCCTGTTTTTGCACCTTGTTGACAACCAGCTTTTTCTATTAAGCTGGGGGTGCTTTGTGCCATGTAGGAGGAGCTGAACTGAGACCAAGGCCTCCTCTTCCATGCTGTACTTGCCCCACGATATCACTGATATGAAGGGCAGTCTTTGCCGCCCACTTTCTTGCATCCTGTTATAGAATATTTTCTGGTCATCTGAAAAATAACTGCTAAAGATCTGATGTAAGTTGGTGTTTATTTTATTTGAATTATTATGAATTAAATATGACATTTATTGTATGTTATTTGATAGATCAAGATAACAGGCCAGTGGTTCTCAATTTGTTTTCTATTTGTGAACTCCTTTAAAGTGACTACATTGTGTATACAAATGCGCCCAAATGTAGATGCACAAAAAAAATTCAGCATCAGCCATCACTTTGGGGACCCCATATAAGCAGTATGTTCACCATTTTATGTTAAATCAATCAATCAATCAGTCAATCAATCTTTATGTTATATAGCGCCTTTCATAGTGGACCACCATCACAAAGCGCTTTACAAGATGCAGTAACAACAAGAAAACCCATAATACAGAGAAATGCATAATACATGATATATAGTAAAAAAAAAAATAAAAAAAAAAATTGAAAAGGAGCAAGCCTATTTAAAGGAATACTTGCACTGATTTTGCAAAATGTTTACTATCCAATTACAGTATACTTGTTCTAAATCAAAATTAGGCTTGCTCCTTTTCAAATTTTATTTTTCAGGGGCTCACAAAATAATCTAATAAATTGCTCACCTCTTAAAGTACATATTTGACTGAGGTTTTTCATTGGAACGCCATGAAACTTGTTAATGATACAACATTTGTTTTGACACTTTCTTTTATGACCAGCTGAGCTGAAGACATGTGATTGAGGTGGATTGGGGTGGAGATACTAGTATCCAAAATCAACAAAAGGTATGCTTGACACCTGTTTCATTTGATATGCTTTTTCTTAGTCCACCCAGGAGCATTTTTTCAATTGCTGGTCTGAAGCAAAGAATACATTGAAATGACTGAATTAAGTAGCTAAGCCCCAGCAACCTGTTGCACAATTAACAGGATTCATGATGTTTCAACAAGAACCTAATTCGAGTTTACAAGTGATTGTTCTTTTTATGTTTTACACAGGTTCTTATTTGGCCACTAAAACATATATTAAACAATTTTCTTTCTGATAAGTAAGGTCACATTTAGGGCGGCTCAAACTAGGATGGCTGTGTTTACACTATGAAAAAAAGTCTTCCTGAGAGCAAAGCCGTCTCAAACCATCCTAAAAGTGCCGTGTAACAGGGTATGAATCTCAGCTCTCTCATTAGACAGCAGTTTTGTCTCTCTATTTGCCTTAACAGCTAGGACTGATTCAGTTATCCACCTCAAGTAGAAAACAAATTGAATTAATTCAGAGTATTCACATGCTGTTCCAAAACACATGACATTATAGAATTGCTTGGCAATGGAAGCAGGTGCTCTTTTCTTTTCTTTTTTTTTTTTAGCAAAAGGCACCCCTTTCTTTTGTGAAGAGATTTATTTGTGAAAAGTCCTGCAGCAATAGCCCTGCGTTACCTGGTAACCACCTGCTGTGAAAAGCTGTGCAAATGGGACAGAGGTAGATCATTAACACATGCTTACAGGTGTAAGCCTGTTCAAAATCAAACATTTCTAAATTAGCTGCAGGCCACACTAGAGAGCGGTGGAACACACAACACTGGGCCAAAGCTTTATACTCTGTAGAAGATACAAACAACAAGCGTACTCTACTGAGGCTGCTGCTATGACAACTATCTGGAGGCAAGTGTCAGGTCTGCTCCCAACATATGTGTCTATTGCTTTGTCAGAGACCTAATAGCCTTTTACCCCTGTACTTAACAACGGGAGTGTGATCATGGATTCTTTCAGGACAGCTGATCATTTTCCCATGCTGGGACACTTCAAAATGCAATTCACAGTTACTTGGGGATAATGTTCAGTGAACATTGAACATTGTGCAGGGTAATTAGTTGAAAGGTGTCACATCTTTGAGGTCCACGGTCTTTGTAGGATTTTAGACTGCAAAAGATTTGCACATGTTCATTAATTAAATATAATTAGTTCTGTTAGTAACTTTAGCTATGAAAGTGTCTGTTTTAGCAGTACAGCATGGGGTATCATCTGCTGAGACAAAGCTGTATTTGTGTTGTCACATTGTGGTTTTTGGTTCTTATACAGGACACAACAAAGATGAATCTACTCAGTGATTAAAGAGAGGACAAATATAGACAATCTCTGTATCAGTCTCAGTTAATATTGTCTATAAACAGCCTGGCTAAAATCACAAGGTGATTTCATTCTACGTACATCCTTTGTCCAATTTACCCTTTCAAATAGGTTTCAAACACATGGTATTTGTAATGTAGAAAAAAATCGAAAAACATATTTTAAAACAAGCTCTAAGTCACTAAACCTTTAAAAAAAACATATTGGCAGGAAAATAAAAATTATCCTAAATGTTTTTGTTTGAATGAACATTTCTATTTTAAATTTGTATTTTATTTTAATACATCCATATTATAGCTTTTGTAAAAATGCTACAGCAACTGTTTATTTAGTACTCTTGCACTAGTGCCTTGTTTAAAATTAAGTTTTCCTTTTCAATACAGCCTGTTTTTTAACTTAGCTGGATTATTCTAGGTTTAGTAACTGACATGACAGTCTACAATGCATTGGTCAGACACTCCTGTAACCCTGTAAGGATCTGACAGTTTGTTACTCTAAGTGAAGATAAAGATCTGAGAGAATTACAGCAGAAGGCCATGAAAAATACATTTGTTAAAACCACACATTGGATTCTGTCAGAATATTCTTCGAAAGTACAATTGAGAAATTAGATAGATCTGACTTGCAGACATATACAAAAATAAATAAATAAATAACTTAACAATTATGGACATCTTATAAAGCATCAATATTAAGATAAGTGAGTAATTAAAAATGTTGAAATTAATCCTTTCTTATTTTTTTTAATTAATTACCAGCAGATGCATTAAAAAAAATTACATACTACGGAAAGTAATTAACAATATAAACTGATCCATACAATTAAGATCTATAAAGCCTTGCTCTTATTTTAGCCTCTGCTGATTATAACCCAGCAGTATCTATCAAATGTGATCATATTTATTATTATTATTATTATTATTATTATTATTATTATTATTATTATTATTATTATTATTATTATTATTAATTTCTTAGCTGACACCCTTATCCAGGGCGACTTACAATTGTTACAAGATATCACATTATTTTTACATACAATTACCCATTTATACAGTTGGGTTTTTACTGGAGCAATCTCGGTAAAGTACCTTGCTCAAGTGTACAGCAGCAGTAGTATCCCCCACCGGGGATTGAACCCACGACCCTCCAATCAAGAGGAGTTGAGGAGAATGGATCCTCTTTTTTACCCTCATGACCAATGCCACTGCTGCTCTAGGTTCTATCGGTCTGCCTTTCTTAATACATAACCCAGAGTACTTTTGCAAGTCTCTGATATAGAAACCTTTGAAAATAAACAATTTTAGCTATACAAATCATTGAAAAATATGAATGTAAAAGCGGAAATGAAAGAATACCTGTGGTCTGTCCAGACGCATCCTTTTTGCAGCGTTTCTGCTTTCACTCTCACAAGCTGATGCCAATATGTTCTCTGCTGCTGCCGAAGTGAGGTGTGAAGGTATAGGTCGGGACTAGAGGAGAAAATAACAGTTTGAGTGTGTTAACAACAAGTGCACAGATGTCTTTCAAACATGTCTTCTTGCATACCCCAGACCGACCAAAAAGGGAACATGCAATGAGTATTTTTTTTTTTCTTCTTTAAAAATCATAACAAAAACAATAATAATGGAAAACTGTTGTGATAAAAGAATGAGGTTCTGACTCGAGGGCAAACCAGAGGCTTACAAACTGACCTATATAGTATTAAAGGCATGTTTCTTACAGCTCTACTGTAGGATGCATTTCATCTTGATCATTAGACAGCTCTACTTTAGCCCGAGATCAGCTCTCTAAATCTTTCTTACATCGGGTTTCTTTTGAACCCATAGCATGTGACACATTTTATTTTTAAAATAGATTCAATAATACATACAGCAGCAATTTATGACCCACATTGTTTCCCTGTACACCTTCAAAACACACAACTACATTAGAAAAACTGTCTAAAACCTTTATTAATGTTATATAATCCCTTCATTTAATTTAGAACACCTATAAACCTCCCCTCTGGAAAGTTTGATTGAATTTCATCATAGGCAAGTAAAGTCAAGAGGTCCTGTTTTTGTTTTGTTTTTTTTAAACCACTCTTTTAACGGCGAGGTTATTTGAGCTGCCTCTTTTTACATCACAAAACATTCAAATACTGATTCTGGGTAAACAAAGAATCTGTTTGCAATCGTCAACACATAACAGTGTGGATAAAGAGGCTCTAAAATGTATTCTTTTTTTATTTTTCAAAACTGAAATTTATTCTTATAGATTTAAATGCTGCCTAGAGGTCTGTCACTTTGGCTCGGGTGGCGTGTGGGTGGTGATGTCAGACCAGGGAGATAAAACCAAACACAGGTAGTACGGGGAAGAACAGCGCTGCTGCGCTCGTATTTAATAAATAAATAAAAAATAAAGATTTAAACAAAACACCAAAGAAAAGGGCACACTGTCGTAAAACAAACGCAGACAATAAGGACGTTAACAAAATGAGTACCTTTCTATTGGGTAGCATTCGCTCTCTCTATTCTCAATACTGTTGTCTTACTCCTACGCCCTCTAAGCTCACTCCCTGTAATGAGCTGGAGTGGGTCTTTTTATATTCTGTTGCTGGAGCCTTGATTACCCATTAAACAATTACCTTATTAAGGCTCCAGCCACATTCCCACGAGCTACTCGGGATGAGGATTCAACCCCATCCACGCCGATGACATATTAAAAAAACAGCTTTTCGCTGGTCTGAAATCATGAATAATAATGTCTTAATATGACAATAATGAATAATTCCAGCCTTGGAATTCTGTTAGATTTGTTTGAGTTTAACTATGTGGGGATATCGTAAATGTTTTACAAAGCAAAGTTGCAGGGTACATTGTACAGCACGTATTTATGGCCTAATAAAAGGGGGTGGTGGGTATCCACTCACATATGGAGAGACAAACAGGAAGTGATGCTGTAGCGCTTCACGTTTTATTTATAATTTGTACAAGTTTATTGCAGTTGGCCACCTCTGGAGTACCAGCAATGGTAACTCCCAGGCAGGCCCACCGAGAGGGCGGGGAGGACGGGTAAATTTCCCTGGGGAAATATTTCCCCGAGGGGGGGCCCTGATGTAGAGGGAACTTTTTTTTTTTAATATATATAAAATATTTTAAAACAACTAGCCCTGCACAAGACCCTTTGCGTTCCCACCACCACATTAAAAAAAACTCCCGTACTGCACACCGAGCCGATGTGCTTCTGTTGTGTAATGACTGTGTATCCAGGCGCTGTCAAACACTTCCTTTCACACAATGATTTGAACTTTCGCATTTCATATTTTACTACACCAAAAAGCGGAAAAAAGGCATAGCAATTTTATGTATTTTTTTTACAGACTTTTAAAAACTTTAAAAGAACCCTAAAGTTGCACAATATATACCACATTATGAATTATTCTATTATTAAGATCTATAATTTGCTCAAAACATCGTGTGCAGCAGTTTGTTAGGAAGATTGTATTGTGTAAAATAAAGAAAGTACTTTCTTCAGCTGGTGGTAAACACAATTAGAGAATGATCGGTTATATTGCTTAAAATACAAATATATTTACCAATTATTATTTGTTTATTTAGCAGATGCCTTTATCCAAGGCGACTTACAGAGACTAGGGTGTGTGAACTATGCATCAGCTGCAGTCACTTACAATTACATCTCACCCGAAAGACGGAGCACAAGGGGGTTAAGTGACTTGCTCAGGGTCACACAATGAGTCAGTGGCTGAGGTGGGATTTGAACCGGGGACCTCCTGCTTACAAGCCCTTTTCTTTAACCACTGGACCACAGCAGAGATGAGTGGTTTATTTTTGATACGGGATAAATAAAATAGCGTATAGCAACACCATTAAAATGTAGTTTATGCTAAAAACTTTTGTTATTTGATGTTAAGTAAGCTTCCAATTAATGACTATTACACGTGGAGTTTGCAGCAGTGGGACATACCAATCCTTCCCCGGGGGCCCATGACGGCTCTCGCCGGCCCTGCTCCCAGGGTGCGGTTATACTGTGTGAATCACATGGCTATATCAACAGTGGTATACCACACAGGCACAAATACTCAAACAACGTATAAACAAAATAAATACACAAATGCAAAAACAAAAAATGGAGAAAATGCCACTAGCAATACAAAAGTTTGCCAAACAGGCATATGGATGACTTAGGGAAGCCTAATTCTGTGGCAGCTGTGATGTCCCCACCCCTGAATCTCTGGAGAAAGCAAGGCAACCCCTCTGACTCCTCTCCACAGAGAAGCTAATACACAGCAATTAATAGACAATGAGGACGTGAGGCTATGTGGTTTTTGAAATGCAGCCATTCAATGAATCTATTCCATAGCTGAGTGGCACAATACTAGGGCATGGCTGCCCTGAACCAAACAAACACTGCACTCAAGAATATAAATTGATATAATAAGCTGAACATATTGTTCTTGAGATATCTTCATTGTAATAATGGTAACATCAAAATTAAGACATAATCTCTAGAGCCTTCACAATGTAATGTAATGAGCTGCTTATTTTTAGTTTTTTTTTTTTTTTTTTTGCTGAGATTTGTGCATTCACAAACAGTAATGATACTGTAACAATGGGTTACCCCCACAATGGCATTCATGGTCTCACTGAACTCGACATCGCTTGGGTATCCAGCTGAAGGCAGAGTGGGTGTCTCGTCATAGTGTACACATCCTTATGTGGTCAGAGATTAGCATAGGGACTGGCGATGAGCACTTGGTCCCACAGCACCTGCTGGAGAGCTGAGCTGAGTACCTCAAGCAGTACAATCCATAAGAAACTGTAATACAATACTGCTTAGCGCCCATGCTGTCAAACAGCCCAAGGGACAGATACAATAGGCACCAATGTGAGAAATATATTCTGTAGCTATTTCTACAGTATATTGATAGATCGCTGTATAAGCATACAAGTTATTTTCATATTAATAGAAATAATCTAAAAACCTTGTTCAGACACAGTGTGTGCTTTACTGTAGAACAAATGGGTTCCTTGATTCATTCCTTTACCTGTGCTTTAGGTTTAAACTTAACTGTCAAGCAAATATATACTGTAATAGTGGGATAAAATAACGCTGAAAAGGAGACATGGAATGGTTTGTAACAGCTTACCCATGCAATAGTAACCACTGCATTACTTACACCAATACATAAAATATTAATTCACAGTTGCAGTCATAGTTCACCGACTCAAGACAGTTTTGCAATGTGTACCAGTCCCCTGAAGAATTGTATTTAACACACGCTGCAAAATCAACAGGAGCTCCTCAGAGCCCGGACCTTCTCTGTTGCCTTGAGGCTGAATCTGCTCTGTTACTCTATTAGAAATGTCACCAGGATTACAAATGGCAAATAACTGACAGCAGCCGGCCTCAGGCATATTTCATGCTCCTGGCCCAGTGGATTTTATTCTCATTAAATTTAGGGTGTACACATTCTATCTTCTCTTACACCACAGGGCATGTTAGACTGTGTTTTATCAGTGAGAAAAGACGTTTCTTAAGTGACTGAATAAGGGTCACATCATGTCACAATATATATCACACTGGGCCTTGATTACTTTCAAACCGGGTTCTTTTTTCAGCATGCAAATTTTCATTTGAATTAAATAGAAGCCGCCTCACCTACACTTGTTATTTAATTACATCTTTCCTGTGCTGCTGATTGAATGAGGTATACAGCGCTGCTCAAAAATCAGAGATGACTAAAGAATGGCCCATGCAGCCTATTATTGAGCAAGTTCAGTGAGGCTGAGAAGCCGAAGGAGACTTTTTCGTGGCTGCGTGTGGATGGAGTGTGTATTCATCCATATGTCTAAGTATCAGCGCATATTTTTATACACAGCAGTTTAATGTTAAGGATGAAACCTGACAGACTGTTGAGCCCTATGAATCCTATTTAATACAGAAATGGCATTATTTAAAATGTATTAAAATCATAAATATGTAAAATCAGTTTTGCAACAATGCATTTATTAAGATAAAATAATTGTGCCTGGAAAGAAATTTGTGAACCCCCTTAAAAAATCTGGATTTTGATTTACTGGTATCCAAAGAAAGCCCTGTTTTTTTTGTTTTTTATAGAGTCAGGTGATAGTACTGTAGTTATTTAATTATAGACATGACTGCTGAAAGGTTAAACTTTAAACAGTGCTACGTATGATTGAAAAAGGGTCTCAGGATCAGCTGACGCATTGTGAAAGAGAATATTAGTCATTTGCATTATGCAGGCATCTCAATGGTAGTTTTTTTGTTTTTGTTTTTTAACTTTTCTGTAAGCGTTTCTTTAAAATGTGCTTTCAATCTAATAGGTGTGGCAAAGTGGGGGTTGCTTTGCCACACTTCGGGATCTTGCACACTGTCTTCTTCTGTAAAAACCAGTATTCCAACAACAGATGTTTTTTAAACAGGGCGGTGACTGTATATTTATTTGCATTAACAAAACACAAAGCAAACAAAACAAAAGCCTTACTCCATCAAGGAGTGCTTACTAAACTTTTCCCAAGTTCTAACTACTCAACTGGACGGCTAAGGCGTTTACCAGTCACCAAAACCAATACTTAAGAATTAAACACATCTCTCGCGTAAGGTTCCTCACAGGTCTCTTCTCAGGCCTTAGCCTTAACACAGGCCTCACTACCCAGAGGCAGACCTGCTATTTTATACAGCTGCTTAATCACAGGCAGGTGTCCCTCATTAAAATTAGAGCCAGGTGATTCCAGTTCTGGCTAATACCAACCCCGTTGCATTGTGGGGGATGTAGTCCTGCAGCAAACCCCTGGACTACATCTTTTCTCCCCCTACTCTGCCACATAAACTAATCCTAAAGTTTATTTTTAATCATAAAATAGCCTATCTTGCTGCTTATGGCAAAATTTAATAAAATGGTTCTTTGTTCTTTGAACGGTCGGTCTCATAATTTATGACGTCACAGAAACCCTGGATGAAATTATTTTCCTGTACCTCACTGAAGCCCATCTATTATTCTATATATATATATATATATATATATATATTCATTCAAATTTATTTTCATGTTAAAAAAATATGTAAATTACGTATTTAAGCTGATAAATTAAAGTCAGTGTTTTATTCAGTTAAAAAAATTCCTTACAAAAAAGGGGGTCACACATAGTGATCTTCCCATGTTGACTGCTTTCAGCCAGTAACATGCTTTGACCCAGAAGACACTGCTGAGGTGAAATTACCAAGGAGGTAAAGCAGTAACAGACCATGACCAAACTAATTGAACTTGTGAATTAGCTGTAAACCCTTGTCTCAAGCCAGGTCCGGATTAATGTACAAGTAGTGTTCCGCGTTTTCGGTTTTTATTTAAAAAAAAAAAATTCTGTACATTTTTTGGAGTTTATTTTACATATTTTAAATAGGGATAAAATCGGTACAAAATAGTTTTTAATTGAAACATCGGTAAAAATCGGTGGGAAAATCTCCTACATGTGGAACACAAAAAAAACACTACATGTGGAACATGATGCGTAGCAGTTCTGGTTTCTGATTAATAATGTCCCTGGCATGTATGATAAAGCAGAATCTGTGCAAGTCGAAGCCACATTTTTCCAAGTTAGCTTGAACATTTGGGCAATCGCTGTGCTGACGGAAATAGTATCTACAGAAGGTATGAACATGACATCAGCACAAAACAAGTCAGGTTTATTTGCCTTGAAATCATAAAAAAAAGAAAATTGATAACTAAAGCATCACCATTTTCTGTCAAATATTTCCGATTAAGATTGTCGGCGTTAGGCAGTGTTTTACTACAGACAGTACTGTCGCACAAAGTCATCAATACATACCTCCCTGCAATAAACAGTGGCTGTCCAGCAAAGCACAGCGCTCTGTTTTTTAGATTCAGATTTGTGTTCACTTCACTTAATGAGTTTTTAAAATAATGTTTTGTTTTTTTTCAAAGTCTAGTCTTATAAATAAAATACAGTTTGATATGCTTGTTGATCATAAGCACAGACATATGATGTACTGGGTTTGCTTGTATGTATTGTACGCAGCATTGTCTTTTGAAAAGCAGTTAATCTCTTGACTAACTGTACTTTACGGTCTTCAGCAGCCCAGATAAAGGTTTTAGTGAGAAGTCTACATGAAGGATGCCACGTTTTAAAATGGCCATGTAGACTTAATTTCAAATGGTAAAGTTTAGTTTACTACAGGTAGTGTGTTTTTTTTTCCTGCAGTAGCAATTGCCACGAAACTACTTCATCACAGACCAAGACAACCTGACTAGTTCATACCTTTAAAGTGGCCAGAATACACACAATATTAAATATTCTTTTATATAAATTTTGGCACAACAACAAAACATGTATAATTGGACTTTATCTAACTTTTTTTTATTTATATAATTAGTCTTTCAAAAATCTGGTTCTTTTTCGGTTTGCAATGGTGTCTATTTGGTGTCTCGTTCCAATGGTAGGGGAAATGGAATGAATGGAAGGATTTGGATGTTACTGAAGTGAAACAGATAACAAAATAAAAGTAACTTATTGTACATGTCAGGATTTGGATGCAGGCTTGGGCTGGGTTCATATGTAAGACTCACCGCATCAAAATCATTCCTTTTCATCCTCCTGCAGGACTTCAGGTAAGTGCGTATACGTTTCCGGGCACGTTCCTGATACTCAGGGAACTGTCGCCTACATGACTCAATGATAGCCTGGATCTTTTCTTTGGGCTGCTTAGATATTGGGACCATGCGGTCCAAGTTTTCATCTACAAACAGCCTGACAAACATCTGTTGGCAAGAGGAAGACAGAGGAGAAGGGATTGGAGGACTGCTCTCATCTGCTGCCACTTGTACCGATTCAATATGCAAGGCAATGTGGAGCAAAGTTTCTTTAAATTACAATCAACAAGACATCCCTTAAGTTCAGTGCAGCAGGTCAAATTTGGTTGGGTTGTACTTTGGTTGAACCCCATGTCCAGTGAAATGACATAGGGATGCCCAAACATTCTGAGAAAAAGGCTGTACATGTGGACTAACGGAAGTTTGCTTTTCCAGTAGACCATTTCAGAATCAGTTATTTTCTTTAATGGTACCCTGAAACATGAGGAATAGCGCATAGACCAACCAAAGTCAAGTAGAAAATTGGAGCACTTCCAAAACTGTTTTGAATCCGTATCAGGCTTAGAAGTTTTTGAGCTGGTTCAGTTTATGTATAGCCTCTAGTCTTAATCAAGACAATCAAGACCTAATGCAGTGGAAGCCTTTTGAGAAACATGTAGTGGAAAAGATGCCACCCAAATGGGTGAAAAGGTTCCAGTAGCTCAGCCGCCTTTTAGATTACAGGCCACAGTCCCTCTTACTTTTTTTTTTTTGGGGGGGGGGGGGGGGCTCGGCCTAGACATTTGTCTAAAATTAGTTATCAAAGAGGGGGAGTCTGCTATGTCCAGAGTGAAAAGTGTCACTCCAATCAAACTGGAAGAAAACAGTATGCATGGGAACAAGCAGGAGCACCACAAACACTGCAGTAAGAGTAAGAGGCAATGGAAGCCACGTGGAGCTGCAGCTATGGGAAACGTGTGAACTGACAGCGTCTTAAGGAGGAAGAAAACAAACAGGTTGCTTTTCATAAATGTATACTTATTTGACATTTCTACCTCGGAAGGTATTATATTTTAACATCAGGCGGATTCTTATTGTAGGTGTTCATTTTCTCATTTAATATTCTAATTTAAAGAGGACAGTTATTTGCTTTCTTCCCTGACAACGGGGCAACCAGAATGTAACTGTCCTTTAGCTCAATAAATATATACTGAGCATCAAAAGAAACTTATTACTTATATTTGAGCATCAAAAGAAACTTATCACTTATATTTGGATAAAATTCACTAGATGTGATCGAAAAATGACAAACTCTGTTTTAGTGCAGTGACTTTTAATTGTGCTGATTAACAATTGACATTTTACTATCTGAAGTTATGGGGGGACGGGGGATACTATGAAAGTCACAGGCTAGTAGCGTCTGTGGCCACCGTTGGAAGCAATACAAGCAATACATCTGTGCCGCATACTTTGCACCAAGTTTCGGATGCTGTCTTGTGGAATCCTGGTCCATTCCTCTTGTAGTGCCTGGATAAGCATCTGCCTGTTCAGTGGTCTCCGAGCCCTAGAATCCACACGTCTCCCAGTTCGTGGTCTGTCATTGACAGAGTGTGTCTGGTTATACCGTCTCGCCAGGTTTGAAACTGCTGGCTGTGAGCACCCAAGACAGCGAGCCACAGTACTGCCCTACTCCAGCCTCCAACATGCTGATTGCACGAAGGCGCTGCTGTCTTGACAGATGTGGCATATTGGTGTTTTTCTGTGATTTCCTTTATTGCTTTTATTCAAGCTTGCAATTCAACAGCTAAAATCACTCCATCTCCAGTGTCACCTCTCACTAATTAGGTGATTAAGTGCATATGCTTCAGTCATAGTCACTCAAGCGTGTCATGGTCAAGGATGGATGATCGAGTGATTAAAAAGAAACCAAAAACAGTCCATCATTTATATACCTTATTTTTTTCGAAAATAAATGTGTTACAATAGTGATAAGTTTCTTTTGATGCTCAGTATATTTTAAAACAAAAATAATTCATTTTGAGATTAAGAGGAGTGAGCAAAAAAAGATGTAAAACTGTCCACAAAAATATAATGCAGTATTTTTACTTCAATATCTAGAAGAACAACAAAGTTGTACTGAAAAAGGGATTCTGACTACATTATTGGTATACAATAATGTATTGTATACCAATAATGCTCTTGCTCTTAATTGTATTATTACTTGTACTGTGATTCGTGAAATGTATTTGTTTACGACTATAAGTCGCCCTGGATAAGGGTGTCTGCTAATAAATAAATAAATAATAATAATAATACAATGGGTAATATAGACTTCTCATTTAAATGTTGTTTATAGACCTTATGATTGTGTTGTGTGTTTAAAACTATAGATGTAGTAACATCAGTACTTTTCTGTCTTACTGTTCCCAACACACTAAAGAAACTCATATTTTGTTAAATGTGTTATTTCAAACCTGAATAATTGAGAAAAAAACATTTCCTCAACTCACATTGAAAGCTTTGAGGCGCTCTGTCTCCACACCTTCCGTCTCCATGGCCTTCTCCGAGTCTTCCTGATCATCATGTTCATCCTCATCCTCGTCTCCTCGGCTGAGTGACAGGTCCTCCACTCCACCCCCCACACTCTCGTTTTTCCCAGAGTCGTAGCTGGAGAAGCTGTGTGCAGGTGACTAAAACAGAACGGAACAGACAAGTCTTACTCACCCTGAAAGTTTCTCTTAGCTAACGTTGACACCTTGACATGCTAACTCCATTTAATTTACTACAATTAAACTTTTTTTTTTTTTTTTTAAATGACATTGAGCAGCTGGCAAGTGTTAATCGCATATTGACTCAATCGCATTCTGTTCCATTATTCCATTATTAAGAAACTACAGCCTCCACAATGCACCTGACCAGACTCAAATTCCTGCCACTTCCTGTAGAATGTAATGCCTTGCTTGTTTGTGTTTATCATGATGCAGTCGTTTTCCTCTTTAACAGGAGACAGCTGGCTCTGGAAATAAATAAGCTAAATGCATGGCTGAAATCGTGGTGCACACAGGAAGGCTTCACCTTCCTTGAATATTGGTCCACATTCTACAACAAGGACTATCTATACAGGCGGGACGGACTACACCTAAATAAAAAGGGAAGCAATCTACTCAGAGAAAGGATCCTCAAGGAGGTTCAGAAGCATTTAAATTAGATAAATTGTATTTATCTAAATGCTAGAAGTCTCAAAAACAAAATGTTAGAACTTGAAGCTACTGCACTAACAAGTAAGTATGAGTGTTAGGTGTTACAGAAACTTGGCTATCCGAGAGTGATGGTGGCGAATATAATATTAGTGGGTATACACTGTATAGGAAAGACCTGTTAAATGGGATAGGTTGAATAGTTTGGATAAGCATAGAACATGTTAAATGTGGATGTGTCAATGTGTTCTTTGTCCAAGACCAATAAATGTGCAACATGTTTTTATAGTTGTATACATTACAGTACTTTCAAATCAAGAATATACAGCTTCCCATTTGAAACTAAATAGATACACTTACGTGGAATTATGAAATACTTGGAAGTTGCTGAACCACCAAGAATGTGACTTTTCTGGTATGTATTGGAAAAAAGACATACAATTACATAAATTTTAAGACAACTGCAAAACTAATTTCCAAAACAAAGAATCACTTTGAAATACCCTTTAATAGCATAATGAAATTAAAATCCACATAAGAGTATTTTCTGGATTACCGTAAACTGTAATTCCAAGGGGCCTATAAAAGCTAACCTATGAAGGATATGAAACAACTGGGCTTGCCGTTTTCTTTTTTTTATGATTTCAGCCGGTTCATTATTCATTTATGCAAATGATTCTTAGAAAACAGTAATTGCCTGTGTTGCTCCCGCCCCCCCTCCCCCACCACATTTCTCAGCACGTTTGTTTTCGATTGAGTATCATTGTACCTCTGGCTTTTCTCTCTCCCTGAATTCATGCAACACATTTTTAAATGTATTTCTATGCTTTCAATCAGCGATTAAAGATACACTTAAGCAGTAAGGCACGAGAGGGCATGGGTTGTGCTGGATATTGTCACTTCTTGGTGCATTGTTAGGCAGGAGATGCAGTCGAGTGCCTGCTACCAACCAAAAAGTGACAATATCCAGCAAACCCATGCCCTCAAGTGCCTTATTGCGTTTATAAAACAGATTTATAAATGTTTTATAAAAAAGAAAGGAGACATCTATATAGTTTGTAAAGATTTATTAACCTTCCACAACAGAAAATAGTCCATATGAACTAAACATAATATTCAAGTAAACCATTTTCTTTTTTTTTGTTTCAGTAAAAGCAATATCTATATATATATATATATATATATATATATATATATATATATATATATATATATATATATAATAATTTAAATAACTGTAAAAACCTTGCTTAGATGTGTTTCAGTTCATTGTTCTGACTTTAAATAACTATCAAAAAAACCCTGCTTAGACCTCGTTCACACTACTGGGCAGGGCCGCCTCAGATTTAGGTCTGCAACTCCGTTCACGTTTGCGGTTTAAGACGCCTTTGCGCGTTCACATGTGTGACTGAAAAGCAGGCCTGAAATGTTTTGAATTGCTTGTTTTTTTATGGAATGACAGCCTGCACTCAGAATGGAAGAGCTATCAGGATTATTCAGTAATCCTTGATTTGTAGCAGATGTTTCTTATTAATATATTTTTTTCAATGCAGCACAGTATCAATTATATATTTAAAAAAACATTATTGATTATTTTGACTTGATGTTATGGTGTGTAACGGGGTGATGGTACGAGCTTAACCACACCCACAGTCACATTATTCTCGTAAGAACACGGAGGTATTTAGAATGCAGGAAGCAGCTTGCTAATGTTGACAGGTATAAATATTTATTTTCGTAATGGATACTTCACTCAGATTGCAAATGACTATCAGGTTGTACACAATGACTGACATTCACAAGACACTCACGACTTACCACCTAATAGTACTACTGCTCCCTCCTAAGGAAAGACATGGAATTAAATAAATTACTGTGGCAAAGTGGCTTGCAGTGCGCAGGTGTAGTTGGTACAGTGCTCAGGAATAACACACAAGACAGTGAAAGTTCAATAAAACAGCTCTTTTATTTGGATGGGTTGGGTGTCAATAACACTTCAATAATAAGCATGGGCTCTACACAACCATGTGTATCGCTCCATGCTCCAGACAGTGAGTGCTCGAGTGCAGGTGGGGTGAAAGACTACAGTTCGTGAAACAGTGGTGCAGTGCAGTCTGGGTTTTGGTGCTGGCTGGGAGCGAAAGCTCCCGGTTTGTGTTAGCCGTCTAACAGTGACAAAAGACAAACAGTTATTACAATCAAACAAACAAAACACGAAACACTCACGATAATTAATGACTTCCGTTTCCTAAACGGGTCCTTTCACTAACCACAACGAAGGAACTGATAGCTTGGCCACTTCCCCTAAATACCCTCAGTCACGCCCTCTTTCGGTGGCACGGCCAATCACGTATCCTCCAATCCGTAACTGACCCATCGCCTATCTCATTAAGGCGATGACTTCTGGTATTGTGGCTCCGCCCTCTTCCTCGATGGCCGGCTTCCGACTGACCCCTGGAATGAATTGCCAAACCATCCAGTACAGGATGTTCCTGTTACACAGCGCCCTCACAGGTCGGGAGGGAGATTGTTGACTTGAATTAATTCGCTCTCTTTGTCACAATTACACATATTTCTTCTCATGTACACGTATTTGTTTAACTTGCATGACTACCGTCTTTGTTTACAAACACGGTCGTTAAACTATTCTATTGTTTATGGAAGTGCCCTAATCTAAATACAGCAATACACCATATAAGTCATATATATATATATATAATATAAAATACACTTTGCTCAACAATATGCATGATACATAATAAACCACTGCTCTGTCGCCAGTAGAATTAAGATTAACAATAATAATCACAATAACAGGCATTGAAATATTACAGTGAGCGTTTCACCCTCACATGGTGCATCAACTATCTTAATATTTGTGGATGAGAACAGTATTTTATGTGTGTGTAAAAGCAAGCAGCTAAAATAAATGATCAGTGTTTTAATGTAAAGACGCCCACTTCTGTAGCTATGTAGTATATTGTTGCGTGCAAAATAAACAATGGTAGCTGAATATGCCAAGTCGCCAGCACTATTGATCATTATGGAGATCCACAATCCTGCAGTTTTTATATTTATCGCGTAGTTACTAAATAACAGGAAGAAAAGGTAATTGTGACAAGTTAAGCATAATTATGAATGCACTGCAGCTTGCATATTATGTGAAAGAAACAACCTGAACGTTAACCCGCTAGATTTTTTTAAAATTTAATATTTTTGTAATTAAAGTTGTATGATGTAGGTATAATTACCATTCAATATTTATCCACTGCCGACTTGGTTAGCACAGCATTCAGCTTTCTATTTACCTTTCACACGCGTGGGAGTATGGGAGTGTCTACTGAGTAACCACATTGGTCATGTGATACGAAAAGCCGGCCCTAAGTCTGTTTTGTGTTCAAACATATGTAAAGGCTGGCCCTGGTCTCAGATTACAGGCCCTGGGCCACATTGGAATCTGCCTTTTCTTTTTTGGAGTGTTCACATATGAGAAAAGGAGGCCCTGAGGTGGCCCTACGCTGCCTTAAATTATTAGTTGTATATCTGTGATCCCTTCCTGCATATCACATGGTTGCTAGGTAATTCACTCCCATTGGCTCTAGCGTATACCAAACAGTGCAAGAGTTTAAGGTGCTTTGTTGGGATGAAGATTATTAATTAGGTCATTTATTTAAATTATTATTTATATTTTTTTTTAGAAAGCCAGTCATTTAAGCATTTAACAGCCCAGTTTATTTGTTTTGTGGTATTAATTTAATTTCAAGTTTCTTTTCTAGCACGTCAGTGTTATATTTTTCTACCTGTAAAGAGAGTGAGTGCATGGTAGTAAAGAAGAGAGTGAAGAAATACGGGAGTCGGATGGTTAAGACATTGCGTGTAGTAATGTGAATACTGTCGAAAAATTTTAAAATATCCACAGTTAAAAGTTAGTGAAGAGTTTCACAAAATGACAGCTGATACCAACAAAAAGGAGGAAAATAAAAATGAATATCTGATAACTGGATCTGACCAAAGTTACAGAAAATTACTGGTATGTACTACAAATAAAATACCAAAACAGCGTTTTGTTTAAAATAGCAAACTGATTCGTAGTGCAAAATTAATATCAACTGGAAGATATGAGAAGACACCTTGATGTCTTCAGTATCTTCGATGACAGCAGGTATTTTGGCAGGTGTTTTTTTTTATTTTGGTGGCGCAGTGATACGTGGTTAGCACAGGTGCAGTGATTTGCCTTTGTTCCGAAGTAGTTCCTAATAGTGACATTGTGCTGGATATTGTAACGGCTTGAAACACTGATGGACCAATCAGCATGCAGCATTCTAACAATCTGTTTTATAAATGGAATTATATTCTGTTGATCCCCTTTATAGATAACTTAAATTAAAGCTCACAGTACTTCCAAGTAAGCAGCTAACTGTAAGACAGATACAGCCAAAAATGAGCTTCATCAGCAAAGCACTGCCAAAAATCCCTTGAACCACTGCAATGTAGCAAGTTTTGATTAAAACTTCTTAATATCCAACATTCAGAAACAGAACTGAAGCTCATTCAGCCTTGCAGTGCATGCACAGAAGCCCAGACTAGTCTAGTCTGAATTTAAATGTGCCATAATTAGTTTGACATATTTTTAAATCAACAACATCTGTTGGAAGCTCTCAAATTATATGAGCCGATCCATAAAATATAATTGCTTTGCAATATTTTCTACAATTCTACAATTACTAGATTTTACTGTCGAACTAGTACTGTTATAAAGCGAAAAAAATACATATTATTCTTCTACTCACAGATATGTTTGTGTAATTTACAACACTCAAATGCCATTCTAGTTCAGGATAAATGATCCAATGCACATTATGGAATGCATTCAGCTAGCCTAGTTAATATATGAATGGATGCTAAAAAAGCTGAAAGTCCTAGTCAGCTCTCATAGTGCCTATAAAGACAGCATAAACAATAGAAATAGACTGCCAGATATCTAGAAAGGTTACAAACAAGAGGCAGATCAGAACTACGACTGCTTTACAGAAATGCTTTTCCATTTCTGTCTGTCCTAAACAAACAGTACCTTTTTCACTTCCCCCCTTGACCTAATCTGTCTAGATTACGTATGCTAAAGGCAAAAAAAAAAAACCCAAAACTGAAGAAGCTTTACGTTTACGTTAGATTTCCCAGGGGGTGTGAATCACTAGAGCCTGATTAGCTTTATCGCAGTGATCTAGGGCATACTTTAAAATTACAATAAAATGGAAAACCTTTACCTACAGTATACAGGTTCCACTCACATATCTCAAGTGTAAATGTAACTTTAATAAATGTTGTTTATTGTGATTCAGTCTGAAGTCAGGAGAAAAATCCTGAAGATAATTTGTGGACCCATGTAATCTTTAGAAATGGAAATAGTAATGAAAATATCTTAAGCCCATCATCATCGACATTGAAAAACTATGGTCAGAACAAAGCAAACCCATAAAAGGGAACTTCTTGGTAAGCAATAATAAATAATGATAACAATCTTAGGCCATTCCTAAAATCAGTAGTATAATCACTGTGTATAAAAAAAGCAAGCAGAATTTCGCCCCATCAAAATGTCATCACAAGATTGTTTGAAAGACACTTTTGTCTCTAAGCTTGTAAGGCAGTTTTAAAATCCCTCTGAAGGTATGTGGTGAGATGACAAAACCAGGAGGACAGTTTGAAACTGAGCTGCTTAGTACCAGTAAACCAGATTCAGATACAGTACACCCTCGCTATAACGAAGCTGTTGGGGTTCGTTATATCGAGGGGTTTGTTTTAGCAAAAGAACAATCAAAATGAACAATAAACTTTTGGAGTAAATTAATGAGATTGTGAATACAAGTAGAATTACATGTACCTGTTCTTCTCATAGTATTCTGCCTTTGCTTTATCCTATTCGTTGAAGAATTAAAACGCAGTACAAAAAGAAGCACAAATCCCGAATTGAAGCTGAACATTTATTCAAAATCAATCTGACGTGAATCATTTCAAAGTGCACCAAACTCAATCCAACACGCAAGAATCCCAAACTGAGTTTTTATTCCAAATCAACCCAACATGAAAAGTTCATTATATCCTCAAGTTTTTGTTGTTGTTGTTGTTGTTGTTTTCTTTAATCAATTTTGCTTTGCCACATGGTTGCTGAACAAGCCAAAAAACAGAGTGTTTTTTGACAACATTCACGACAGAGATATGCCTGCGTTACTGCTTCTTTCAAACAATCAATATAGTTTTCAGCTTTGTGGCAACATAAAATTATTTGAGTTTATTTCAGAGGCATTGTTACACAGTGCGTGCTTTTCATTAAGACAAAAGAGTTGACTTCACTGCAGGTGGCATCCCGTGCGTACAGTGTTCATATTATCTTTTTTATTTTATTTTCATTTGGGGTCCAGGGGCCAGGTTTGTCATAGCCGAATGTTTGTTATAATGAAGGGCGTTATAGCGAGGGTGTGCTGTGCTGTATCAATTATTCAATAGTACTGAACCAACAAAAATATATAACTAAACTGTCTATTGATGGATCTTGCAATGCCTCCGTCCCTTATGTATAACTTTACTCCAACAGTAATAGTAATTACAGTGTGTGCTTGCTTAAAAAAGAACATTAAAAAAGTTAAACCACAACAGTCTATTAATACTTTAGAAGTTCAGTGGCTGTTTCCTTTTTCTCACACACACAGAGTACAGAATTTGAATGATAATTTCTATAGTATTTGAGAGAATAGTTTATGCCAATGAAAACACACTCCAACCACTAGCACAAATACTTTAACTACTACTAATAATAATAGAATAAAATAATAATGCTGTCGGGGCTCCCGAGTGGCGCATCCAGTAAAAGCACTTGCGTAGAGTGCCGGATGCGCCCTATAGTCTGGACGTCACAAGTTCGAGTCCAGGCTATTCCTTTGCCGACCGAGGACAGGAGCTCCCAGGGGGCGGCGCTCAATTGGCCTGGGGGGGAGGGAGGGTTAGGTCGGCCAGGGGGTCCTCGGCTCACCGCGCACCAGCGACCCCTGTAGTCTGGCCAGGCGTCTGCGGGCTTGCCTGTAAGCTGCCCGAGAGCTGCGTTGTCCTCCGACGCTGTAGCTCTCGGGTGGCTGCATGGTGAGTCCGCAGTGTGAAAAAAAGCAGTCAGCTGATGGCACACGCTTCGGAGGACAGTGTGTGTTCGTCTTCGCCCTCCCGAGTCAGCGCAGGGGTGGTAGCGGTGAGCTGAGCATAATAAAATAATTGGCCATGACTAAATTTATAAAAAATAATAATAATAATAATAATGCTGTAAAGTTTAATATATTACTACTATAGCTTTAAGATGGTTTAAAATATACCTCCAGGTGCAAATGTGTAATAAACAGAGTTGCTATGTCAAACTAATTCAGCTTGTGGATGGAGACAAGGAAGTGCATATTCGTTTGTGGATGACATTACACACTATATTATGGCATGTTTCAGTCAATTTGTACATGTTTATTTAGTAAATGATGTGGCAGGGTAGAACAGAGCCCTGCATGTAAATAGGAGTCAGGGCTAAGCCCTGCAAGAAAGTATTATTTTGGGTTTAAGAAGGGGTGATTTAATGTATTGTTTTGTGTGTATTTAAAATAATGGTTTGTGTGTTGTATTGTATGATTTAAATGTGTTTTAAAATACAGTGTTTTGTTTATTATGGTTCAGTTAAATGTGGTCTCTGTCAGTGGCTGTTGACCACGCAGATATTTATCTCGTGTAGAATGTGACCATCTAATCCGGAGATGGTCACATGTATAAAAACCTGCAGCTTTTGTTGTTTGGTGTGGATGTTAAAGAGGAGGATTGTGTGTTTGAGAGATGGGAGAAAGAAACAAAAGCGAAAGTAAAAATAAGAATTGCTGATCGTGCTGGAATGACCAGCATGGTACTTGTTTGGTGGAGGTATTTTTGTGTGTGTGTTCGAGATTTGTTTTTTAATGCACTTTTATTTTGCTGTGTGAGCGTTGTTTTTGTTTAATTATTTTATTTTTTAATAAAACACGACCTAGCACATGAAGCCGCAGTCCTGTGTCAGAGTCAACATCCTGGTCTAGGGATGTCACTACTCAGCCGTCCTGTCACAATTCTCCAGGGAAAAACCGTTCTTGTGTGCTAGTTATCGAAACAACAGAAGTGGAACAGTTTTATTGTTATTTGATAGATAGATCTGAACATAGATTGGCCCTGCATTGTCAATTAAACATGCATCAGTAATAATCATAAATAAAAGCAGAATAAACCCCACTAATTCAGTTCACATACCTTATTAGTAACCAGACCCAAAACTGGTAAACTGCTTTTACACAGATGTGTTGATCTGCGGGTGCGTTGATCTTACTTTGAAATACACAGAGTGTATTCTAAGTGTGCACCTTGAAATTATGTTTAGCAACTTACAAACCAGGAGTGTTTTACCATCAACATATTACTTGTGCTTCACTGTGGTGGCCCATTGTCTGTTTGTGAGGTCTTGAACGGAGCCCCTTGTAAATTAGTCAAATTCTTCAGGAACAAATTTGAATCAAATGTATGTACTTTAATTGAAAACCTGACTTTGCTGGGAAGAGTTACAAATAAATTGACAAAATATATGGCATTCACTTTTTAGCACGACGCTGATAAACTTCATAGAAAATGTCTATATTGATTGAAAGTGTTAAGTAGCATCTACTTCAGATAATAATGTAGCTACATTATGACAAATGTACTTTCATTTTTATCTACAAATGCTTTGGGTAAAGTATCCTTATCTGCTCAAGTTTTTTTTTTTTTTCTTCTTCCATTAACATTCTGAATATGTTTAAACAGGCAAGAATTACTCCCATAAAAATGTGTCAATTTTTATACCTTGGTAACCAGAGTTGCCATAGTAACGTGAATTCATGTTTTCACTTGTAAAATCTGCTTACAGCCCATTCCTAATAAGATTACTTAGAAACCTTAAAGGAAGCCAAACCCCACATTTGAAGATCACATTTAACTAGATTTCAATAATATATACTATATATAGAGATAGGGAGAAAGACAGAGAAGATTAAAATGATAGTGGCTTTTTAACAAGGTCATATTAGGAGGCTTTGTTAGTTAACTTCAGCAGGTAAATCTGTGAATTAAAAAAAAAAATCTTTAACTCAATGAAGACATTCAGAAAGCAGGCCTGGTAGAGAGCAGCAGGGAAGCTACAGTGGGCTAAGAAAGCCTACAGAACCCATTTTCCTGTATGGTTGACAATAAACACTGTATTTAGTTAAAAGTATAAATAAATAAATACCTACATATTGGATGGAATTTGCCCTTCAGTTAATTAAGTGAATTTGTGCTACAGCACTTCGATTTGATCACTCTCCAGATTTTCCTGTTGTATTGTTGCTGCTGTTTAGAGATATATACTGTGCTTTTGCAAACATGAAACTAAGCAGCAATTCTGGAGCCCGAATTCTCTGGTCCAGTTTCACTCCTCGGGCTGGCCTGAATTCTAAAGTCTGAATTCGGGCTGGGAGGAAATTGCATCACTAAATGTCAATCAAAAATGTTGCGATACAGTAAAAGCAGGTTCGAATCCAGGCTATGTCACAGCCGACCGTGACCGGGAGTTCCTAGGGGGCGGCACACAATTGGCTGAGCGCTGCCCGGGTAGGGAGGGCTTAGGTCGGCAGGGGAATCCACGGCTCACCACGCATTAGCGACCCCTGTGACAGATAGGGCACCTGTGGTTCTGCAGTGGAGCCGCCAGATCTGTGTTGTCCTTCGGCACTATAGGTCTGGTGGCATCGCTGTGGATCAGCAGTGCGAAAAATAATGGCTTGGCAGGAGCACGTTTCGGAGGACGTGTGCTCCAGCCGCCGTTTCCCGAGTCGACGGGGGGGTTGCGAGCGGTGAGCCGAGGATACAGATAATAATTGGGCATACTAAATTGGGGAGAAAACCAGGGTAAAAAATTGGTGACGACTACATTTTTAATTAAAAAATAAATAAATTAATAAAAATGTTGCGATAACATACCATATAACGGGACATTTTGGCTGCCATTAAATTCAGCGGATTTGCTACCTTGGGGGATTTTGACTTTTTTTGAATTGCCGTTTTTCACTTAGCACATTCACAAAGAAAAATGCCATGCAGTTTTGCATTTATACTTTTAATTCCAAAAACATTCAAATAAATATTTACTTAATGAAATCTGTCTGCTGAAATAGTATCTCATTTACAGTTACTCGTTATAGCATCAGTGTCACTGCAGCAACTTGGAGAACAATAAAGAAGGCCTTCTAATCAGTTACAGTATTTATCATTCTTATATAGATCTTAATTTGAAGGTACCGGTAAACTTTTATGATAAGCATTTCCTACCTGTTAATTTTAAAACTTAGATATAGTTCACAACATAACACAGTGGAATGATCACAGTATCATGTAGTTACTGTAGGACAGTATTTCCACATGTGAAAACATGGTAGAAAAGGTGCCTCTTATTTTCTCTTCTGAATGCCCCTTTATCTAATCTCCATTTGTGACCTCTGGTCTTTGTTTCTTTTTTCAGGTCGGAAAAGTCCCTTGGGTCGACATTGTCAATACCTTTTAAAATTTTGAATGCTTGAATCAGATCGCCTTGTAGTCTTCTTTGTTCAAGACTGAATAGATTCAATTCTTTAAGCCTGTCTGCATATGACATGCCTTTTAAACCCAGAATAATTCTGGTTGCTCTTCTTTGCACTCTTTCTAGAGCAGCAATATCCTTTTCGTAGCGAGGTGACCAGAACTGAACACAATATTCTTGATGAGGTCTTACTAGTGCATTGTAAAGATTTAACATTACTTCCCTTGATTTAAATTCAACACTTTTCACTATATATCCGAGAATCTTGTTGGCCTTTTTTATAGCTTCCCCATATTGTCTAGATGAAGACACTTCTGAGTCAACAGAAACGCCTAGGTCTTTTTCATAGATTCCATTTCAATTTCAGTATCTCCCATGTGATATTTATAATGCACATTTTTATTGCCTGTGTGCAGTACCTTACACTTTTCTCCATTAAATGTAATTTGCCATGTGTCTGCCCAGTTCTGAATGCTGTCTAGATCATTTTGAATGACCTTTGCTACTGTAACAGTGTTTGCCACTCCTCCTATTTTTGTGTCGTCTGCAAATTTAACAAGTTTGCTTACTATACCAGAATCTAAATCATTAATGTAGATTAGGAATAGCAGAGGACCTAATACTGATCCCTGTGGTACACCACTGGTTACCTCGCTCCATTTTGAGGTTTCTCCTCTAATCAGTACTTTCTGTTTTCTACATGTTAACCACTCCCTAATCCATGTGCCATCATTTCCTTGAATCCCTACTGCGTTCAGTTTGAACAGAATACTTCTGGCAAAAACCAGAAAGATAAATTTGATTTTTGTACGGTACATAAAACACAGATATTTTGGGCAGCAGTGTGGAGTAGTAATTAGGGCTCTGGACTCTTGACCGGAGGGTCGTGGGTTCAATCCCAGGTGGGGGGCACTGCTGCTGTAACCTTGAGCAAGGTACTTTACCTAGATTGCTCCAGTAAAAACCCAACTGTACAAATGGGTAATTGTATGTAAAAAATAAATAAATAAATAATGTGATGTCTGTATAATGTGGAATAATGTGATATCTTGTAACAATTGTAAGTCGCCCTGGATAAGGGTGTCTGCTAAGAAATTATATATATATATATATATATATATATATATATATATATATATATATATATATATATATATATATATTTATTTAGCCACGAACAAAAATTAAATTATACAAAATAAAAATAAATGCAGAAAATGGAAATCAATTCTGGGAAAATAAAGGACTATTGGTGGAGAGAAAAATGATAATATAATCATACTTAAATAATTTGCAGATGCAAGAAGCATTGTGTATAAAAAAAAACAACAAAAAAAACACAATTTCACAAAACGTCACCAGAGCACCTTTTGAAGGCCATTTTAATCTCTACTTCGTTCATCTAATTGAGTCAAATTAGCAATTGATTTGTATCTGTGCTGCAGAAAGAAAGGCCAATTCCTAAGTAATCCCCTGTTGCAGTGGAATGAGGTTAAATGAAGAAAATTGTATAATAGCTCTCATATATGTAGGATAGATGAGAGTATGTGTCAGGTAATTAACCCTACCCTGAGATAACTTTGATTTTGACAGGCAACAACACCGACTAGGACAGGAACAATGAAACTGTTGGGATGTCCTGATGTTCAGACCCACACAAAGATGCATTGAAGAATAATAAAATCAATCAAATCTTGGAACGCTCTTTGGTTTTGGAAGATTACAAGTTGTTTTGTTTACTGGCCATTTCTATGGAAATGGCATATGTTTTGAAGACCACAACACAGCTAGCATTAAAGCTGAGACAATAAGCTTTCACATGATATATGATGCCTTTGTGTATAAATGTGTGATTAACTTCCTAAAATAAGCCTTTTTTGATAAATAACATAGATGTATTTCAAAAGTCGCAGAGATAGCGTGCAAGCACCTGCAAACTAAAGACTGTAAGAATCAAGATTTACCTGCTCACCTCAATAGAAGTAACCTGTCATTCAAATGCTGCCACCTAATCAGTGGAGGAGAACAATACTCAAGTTAGCTTTTTTCTAAAATGAATAGTGATTATACAATTTCTTTGAATCATGTTTGTTACCAGCATTTTCAAATTATTTATTAAGAGGTGCATTATCAAGACCCATTGTCCTGACCACAGTCAAGAACAGAAGGATACATTTAGGCAAAGTAAAATATAAAAGAAAAATGTCTACACATAAGCTAATCAAAGTGACAGCTATTAAAACATATATTGTAATAATAATAATAATAATAATAATAATAATAATAACAACATTTAGGAAAAAAAAAGAAAAATGATGTTTTATTTCTTGCTGCCAAAATATACAGAAAGATACTTTAAGGGACATTTTTCAGAGTTGGTTGATAGTTTATTTATTATTTGTATCTATTATTACAGTAGCATTACTGTAACACAAAGAATGAATTAATGAATTTATTATGCAAAATGCCAATTCACCCGCAATGTCAGAACTACAGTTTGGAATGACTAGACTTCTGGTTAGGAACAGAGCACACATGACAACTGAACACTATGGTTCTGACCTCAGCTTACAACCAGAGCAGTTTTAAAAACACACTTCTGGTCTTGTTATTTAATTTATACAATTACCGTTGAAGAAGGAACTTTACAGACATGTAAAAATGACATTTTAATAGTGTCTAAAAATACAAAAATAAAACATGTCTAAAACCGTGATGCTATTGAGTTCATTCATCCCAGATGACACTGCTGCAAGTGACACCAGGCAGACTGTAGTTTAGCAACCTGAGCAGCTACTGCCTGTAAAAGTCAGACTGGGAGAACTTTTCTCGTTCTCATCTCTGTGTTTTGGGGATACGTTTGCTTGAAATGACTGTGTTTCATGTCATAGTGGCGCTTTACATTGGTACTTTTCACGAGTGCTACGGACTCTGAGCATATCAGGCACATTGGTTTTGAACTTGTTGCGGGGAGAATGAATGCATACTTGTCTGTCCACTCGTCTTTGAATATGCAATTTTCGCTATCAACTTTTCTTTGAACAAGCCATCCTCACATTCACACTGTCTACCGATGGATGTATTTCCGTGTGTGTCTGCCTGCTGCTTGCTCCCAGTCCCAACACCGTCTTTCACTGTCGAAGATATTTGCATATGGATTGCGATTGGATAAGACGCGGCCCCAGGCTGGTGTTGCTTCACCACTGCTAGAGACAGAGAGAGGCTGCGTTGCACTTGGGAAACAGCACCCGGTCGATCATTAATTTATTGACTTCGATATCGTTAAGTTCGGTGCTGTTCGGTCCGTATTGACCCTTTGCTGGGTCCGGACACGGACCGCAGTCCGCCATTTGAGTATGACTGCTCTATAACATAGTTATTATGCATTTATAAAACATTAATAAGCACCACCTTAATATAAAGTGTTACCAATATTTGAAACATTTGCTTTTCATGCCCTTTGAATGCGCTAAAACCATCAGGTTGTATGTGTGTAGTTTTCCATTGCTTACTCAGCCTAGTCTGCATCACTGAGCCCACCTAAACCATCTATTCTGTGAAGGCGAGGAGAATCAATGGCACACAGAGGAGAAGGCTGGTACTGGCCTGCCCCCCTGAGGAGTGCACCCCAGCAGCACACCAACCTTTACATCAGCTGATGAATCTTCTTGTATAACTTATTTATTGAGTCTTATCTTTAGCTGTACCTGCAGATATTTTTATAACCAGTGTCTAGTGTGAATGTGAAATTACTGTTTTACTTTTACCCCGTTTACACTAGCTTAGGTGGCTTAGGTTTTTTTTTTGTAGTGTAAACACAGCGGTCCAAGGTCCAGCCCTAGTCCAGCCATCTTAAAAGTGTCCTGCTCCAGAGGCGGGCTTTGTGATGGCTTTGGTCTGTTTTTGCTCTACTTTATACATGTGGCCACTCCCCAATTAGCAATAATTACCTAATTGGGGAATGACTACACCTGTGATCCCTGCCAATCTTACATTCCCACACACACTATTTACAGTAGCAGGGCGATTCAACCATTTAAACACTGAAAATCAAAATAGAACACCCATCCAAAAGCTGGCCACATTGTTATGTTCTCATTACTGTAGGATGTGCCCATGATTATTCACTAGCCATTAATGCATGCAGCTGGGGAGTGTAGAGGGGATGGGGCTGCTGTTTCTCATTTCATTTACTCATCCAATTTGCCCATCAATGCTAGGGGTCCATAAGAAAACCATCAAAAAGCACTCATAACAGCAATCATCTGCAGCTCCCAATACATTCCCCCCTCAAGGCTTACCCCATGCTGGGAAAAAAGATTGTAACACCATTTATCCATAGACAACCATGCCTTGTCCATTTAGCCAGTACTGTATGCCTCATTGTTCTGTCTTATAATCCAGAACAGAATACAAGCCACTGCCTTTTTAAAAACTTTTTTTTTTCTAAGACTTTTTGGGGAATTTTTACAACCAATGTATAACAAGGGGAGTTTGTTTTGGTTCATATCTATTTAATAGGATTAGATGGAATATGTATTTGAAATAATTTTTTACCATATGAGTTAAATCCTATGTCATAGGTTTACATACTGGAAATTCAAGAGGAACTTTGAGGGTGCTACTGTATTATGTACCTGTGGCAAAGTGCCCCGCCCCTGTGTGCATTTGTGTGATCTGTGTTGTATGTATGCGTGCGTGTGTTAATGTTGGTGTATAGTCATTGGTACACGGGATATAAACGGGTCTGTGTTTCACGTGTATTTAAAAAGTGTATATTTGTATTTAGGCACGGGATTGCACATCACGCACGTGCATTTAAAATATAATATGTGAACACGGGGTTTCACGTAATTAATTCACGTGCTGGGATTCAAGTGAATAATTAATTAGTAATTGAATCCCAGCACAACAGTATATATAGATGCACATTTTCACTCAGTGGTTGTTGGGTGTTCGGAAGAGGAGAACGGGTGAGAGAGAGAGGAGAAACTAAATAGTGTTAAATCATAATTATAAGTGTTTTGTACTCACCGTGTTTGTTTGTCTCCGTGCACCGTTTGTTAAGTGTTTAGTCGTTTTGTTTGTCTCTTTATTTTGGCGTGTAGTGCCGTGTCCCGTGTTTTTGTCTGTTCCAACCTTTTATTTTCTGTTCTGTTTATTAAATGCTGAACGCGATCACGCGTTCAGCCTCACCAAAACCCCATCTCTCTGTCGTTTGTGTTCCTGTTTCTGGTCTGACGCCACCCACTCTGGCCGTCTTTGTGACACGTGGTGTCATCGTGGGATAGCCGCGCCTCCAAGCGTCAGACCAGGAGGGGTTTTGTTTAAAAAAAAAAAAAAAAAAAAAAATTATATATAATGGCAGAGGACGCCATCAAACTGCGGGACTGGTTCCTAGAAAATGCTGGGCTGGAGGCCCAGTCTCTGCCCATAGTCGTCCGGGCCCTGTGGATGATGGACAGTGAGAGATGGGAGGCATATCAGGAGGAACACACCCCAACCACCTTGGAGGAAGGTGTGGAGTTTGTCCTCAGCTACCTGGAGGCAACCATAAATGGAACAGCAGCCCAGGTAGCAGGACCACCAGCAGAGGAGTACCTGCTGTCCCCATCTCCACCAGCAGAGGGTGAGTACCTGCTGTCCCCATCTCCACCAGCAGAGGGTGAGTACCTGCTGTCCCCATCTCCACCAGCAGAGGGTGAGTACCTGCTGTCCCCATCTCCACCAGCAGAGGGTGAATGCCTGCTGGTTTTGCCTCCACAGCCCAAGCGGGAGACAGATAAAGAGGTGAAGGACAGGGAGGAGGAGTGCCGCCTAAGGGCCAGACATCCACGGCGATGTAACAAGCCATCGTCGGGGTGCCTCCTCTGCGACCAGGATCACCTGTTCGCCCACTGTCCCTTCCGCAGTTATGGGGAGGAGCCTGAGCGTCCACAGCCCAAGCGGGAGGAGCCTGAGCGTCCACAGCCCGAGTGGGAGGAGCCTGAGCGTCCACAGCCCGAGTGGGAGGAGCCCGAGCGTCCTACGCCTGAGTGGGAGGAGCCCGAACGTCCTACGCCTGAGTGGGAGGAGCCCGAACGTCCTACGCCTGAGTGGGAGGAGCCCGAACGTCCTACGCCTGAGTGGGAGGAGCCCGAACGTCCTACGCCTGAGTGGGGGGAGCCCGAACGTCCACAGCCCAAGAGGGGGGAGTCGGTGCGTCCACAGCCCAAAAGGGAGGAGTCGGTGCGTCCACAGCCCAAAAGGGAGGAGTCGGTGCGTCCACAGCCCAAAAGGGAGGAGTCGGTGCGTCCACAGCCCAAAGGGAGGCAAGTCGGGGCTTCCACAGCCCTGGGACCCAAGCCACCAGCAGAGGGAAAATGCCTGCTGGTTCAGCCCCAAGAGCCGGAAGGGGAGGGGTTACAGGCTCAACCCCCTGAAAATTTTTGGGGGGGAGAAGGGCAGGATGCTGGTGTCCCCCAGCAGCCTCTCGCTATGCTGCTGAAGGCAGCACGGCGCGCACATGCCCAGCCGCCACAGCAGAGGGAGCCAGCACCGCCAGGAGCAGAGGAGCTGGAGCTGCCTCTGCCTCCACCACCTCCAGGAGCAGAGGAGCAGGAGCTGCCTCTGCCTCCACCACCTCCAGGAGCAGAGGAGCAGGAGCTGCCTCTGCCTCCACCACCTCCAGGAGCAGAGGAGCAGGAGCTGCCTCTGCCTCCGCCACCACCACCGCAAGGAGCAGAGGAGCAGGAGCTGCCTCTGCCTCCGCCACCACCACCGCAAGGAGCAGAGGAGCTGGAGCTGCCTCTGCCTCCACCACCGCCAGGAGCAGAGGAGCTGGAGCTGCCTCTGCCTCCGCCACCGCCCGGAGCAGAGGAGCAGGAGCTGCCTCTGCTGCCCGTACCTCCGCAGGGAGTACGGTGGCCGGAGCCCCAGAAAGGGGAGCTGCCGGCCACGAAGGGGGACGAGGTCTGGAGACCACTTTCCCCTGCAGCAGTTTCGCTGCAGGAGTTCTTGTGGCCGGAGCCCCACAGGAGGGAGCTGCCGGCTACGAAGAAGGGGGAGGTCGGGGGACCACCTGCCCCCGCAGCTTTTTCGCTGCAGGACGGGACCAACAGGCTGTCAGCCGTGCCACTACTGGCAGGGGTGCTGACAGCATGGCCAGCCATGGGCCCACTGAAGCCTCCCTTCCCAGCCCGAGACTTTGTCCTGGACTGCTGGGTTTTTAAGGGGGGAGGTGGCCGTTGAGGCCATGTGTGCTGCGCACAAGGGGGGGTATATGTGGCAAAGTGCCCCGCCCCTGTGTGCATTTGTGTGATCTGTGTTGTATGTATGCGTGCGTGTGTTAATGTTGGTGTATAGTCATTGGTACACGGGATATAAACGGGTCTGTGTTTCACGTGTATTTAAAAAGTGTATATTTGTATTTAGGCACGGGATTGCACATCACGCACGTGCATTTAAAATATAATATGTGAACACGGGGTTTCACGTAATTAATTCACGTGCTGGGATTCAAGTGAATAATTAATTAGTAATTGAATCCCAGCACAACAGTATATATAGATGCACATTTTCACTCAGTGGTTGTTGGGTGTTCGGAAGAGGAGAACGGGTGAGAGAGAGAGGAGAAACCAAATAGTGTTAAATCATAATTATAAGTGTTTTGTACTCACCGTGTTTGTTTGTCTCCGTGCACCGTTTGTTAAGTGTTTAGTCGTTTTGTTTGTCTCTTTATTTTGGCGTGTAGTGCCGTGTCCCGTGTTTTTGTCTGTTCCAACCTTTTATTTTCTGTTCTGTTTATTAAATGCTGAACGCGATCACGCGTTCAGCCTCACCAAAACCCCATCTCTCTGTCGTTTGTGTTCCTGTTTCTGGTCTGACGCCACCCACTCTGGCCGTCTTTGTGACAGTACCATAAAACCAGTCAAGTTTAATTACAATTGGCATTGCTTAAAATAAAACTTGAAGAGGTGCATAGAGTAAAAACAATTACATGAATATAAAAATAACTCAAAACTTATTTTAAGGCTATAGTGATGCGTCTCAGCTACTGCATATTGCTTTTTCAAATGAAGCTGTATTAAGGCCAGTTTAGGGATACTTTGGGCCTCATTCAGTAAACAGCAGTAATGTGTTTTGCACGCAGTGAGCCTCTTTACTGCATGCTTTGTACACCTGCTGTATTCACTAACCAGTGGCAGGCATCCTAGCATGTAGAAAAAGTACTGCGTTCGAGTCATTATAATAAAATGAATAATGTTGATGTGTGGAAATGTATGCAAATCACGTCACAAAATACCACGAGGTAGGTATTTTATATGCAAACCATATTCACTTAAGGGCACTGACTTTACTAGGTGCCTCAGAGTGTGTTAAAAGTACCGATTATTGAAACCAGGCCGTGTCACAGAACCAGCAGAAGAGCTGCACAGGAGAGCGAGAAGAAGAGTCAGGGAGAGAGTATTTCGGACCAGGCAGACATTACTAGGGCTGTGTGCAGTGGAGGAATAACTGGATACAGATTGAGCACAGAGCATGCTATCAATCAATCAATCAATCTTTATATTATACAGCGCCTTTCATAGTGGACCACAATGAGGTAACATGTGAGTCAGAGGCGGGATGTTTTAAATGGTTGTTTAGATATTGTTGCTTTATTAGCTTGCAGTGTATGATTAACATAACTGCAGACAGCTGACAAATAAAAAAAAGCTAAATTCATTTCAACAGAAGATCACGTTCAGAGCTACAAACAAGGGGATGTTTCATGCAGATGGTGGGATTCTGTTTGGCTCAACTTGTAATGTGTCTTTGGATCATCTAAGATAAGGTACTATTGACAAGAATCTTGACAGCGCAGTACACAAAAACAAGAAAATCAAACTTGAAGTTCAGGCTAAACAATTACCGAACAAGCAGGTCACAAACACAGGATTGTTTAAAAAGAGCACAGAAAGTGGAGAAGCATGTAATGTCAACACGTTTGAATTAGTGGAAGCCTTTAGTGCAGCGAGCATACTGATACAACGGCTGGTCAATGAAATATTAAGAGGTTTTTTAATGAAGTAAAATCCTGAATTGTGGAGCCGTGCCTAACAGTGACACACTCATGAAAGATTTTCTCCCTAAAGTGTATCTCCCTGCAGCACACAAAGAATATTTAAATAACAAAATGAACGATTCTGATCTGTTTGAGTTGTATGCGACGAGGCCACTGATGATCAAGGCAACTGTGTTTTGTACATCACACAGAGCTTTACAGCATTGATTTCAACTGTGTTTCTGCCTTTGTAATAATAGACAATGTAACAGAGGGAGAAACACTAGCTGTTTAGATGTATGCTTAGTCATATGTTTTTTTTATTATTATTTTTATTTTTTTTAGGTTGATAGGCTCCAGTGGCATATATGATGTTATATCATTTACTAATAATTTGACGGTATCTGTGGTTTTAAAACTTCATAAAAAATAATTTCTACATACTACTAGAAATGTACAAGTGTGTATAAAGAAAAACACAAAAGGGTTGGTTTTGTCATTTCAGGTTTGCAGTTAACATTTTTCCCGTGTTTAATATTAATTAAAGGAAGCAAAATAGGCTATGGGAATTACAGTCATTGTAATTAATGTGTCAACATACGTTTTAAAGATTTACAAAACTCAAAATGTTGCTGAATATGTCATTCAAGGTTATTTTTAAAGATTGTTTCAATAGCGACTCAAGTTCCAATGTTACAATGTACTCGTACACCCTCAGACATTCTGAGATATATGAAGATTATGAGGCAAGTGTATAGGCAATAATTTCAGCTTTGTTGATCTATTTATATAGTCGCCATGTACATGTGATATTTAAGTAGGCTATTCTTAAAATAACTTTAAAATATAAAACAAACACAAGAAAATTATGGAAACTGTAAAGGTCCAATAAATTAATGTACAGAGTGAGAGTTGAGGTGCAGTCATAAATACAAGCAATCAAACAACATCACTTTTTTAACATTAAAAAAGTGACGTTTTGCCAAACACTTTTTAAGATGTATATAGTGAAGTTTTAATTGACTGAGCAAGTGCTTCCCTAACTTTTGATTAATATTACAAAATAAATCAGAGGGAGATCAAGTTGAACAAACAAATATGTATTTCATTTGCAGAGTTAAACATAAATTTCCATTAACAATTACTTTCTGCACTTTAACTGTCTTTCAGGATGCTGTGAGTCTTTGGGTCAAGCGAGCCCCCCCACCCCCCTCGCTCATTATGGCAAACTCAGAACCGTACTTACCTTTTCTTTTGAGCGTCCTTATATACTATAATAAAGTCTGTGTAAACCTCATGCATAATTCTGCGTGATGTGACAACTTGCAAATAAATCATTTAGCTCGCTTTATTTGTGCATGTAATTAGCTTAGTGAATACAACGACTGCTGCTTCATTTTTGCACGCGGTGTGGCTTCCCCCTGCCACGCGGTAATTCTGGTCATTTACCGCCGTTTAGTGAATGAGGCCCTTTGTTTTTGTTACAGTATATCCATTGCTTCAGTGCTATCTGTACACCTATAAACCAAACTCAATGCTGAAGCCATGAAAAATACAGAGTTGAACTCTATTAAAACATCTGAGCTTCCAATTAGAAGCCTGTAAAATGTTTAATGAAGCAACATTTAATGTAATTTTCTTTTTCTATGTGAGGAATTACTGGCAAAAAGAAAAAATGAAGGTATGCAATAGTCAACAGGTTACTAACACCATTGGTAATAGGAGGGCACTGTAAGCCAACACCTACAGTGTACTGTACAGTGTCATTGCAATACCCACTCATCATAGCAACCATCTCTCAAAGAGGGCTTCCAGTGTTGCTCTCCCCCTCAGCAAGAGAGGAAATATAAGGTAGTATGGAAACGTGTGAATCACCACGATATAAAGCCACTAACACTGTATTCTAGGTAGGACTGCACTTCAGTTGTGGCACTGGATGATGTCTGGTTAAACTCATTCAGTAGTTAATTAGGCACAGTAGGCAGTAGGTGGAGGAGGTGGAGGTTCTTAACTAAAGGTGAGTTGGCTCGAGTACTACCTGAAACAGTACAAAGAGTCTTTACCTTACTCTCGTTTTCCTTGGGGTCCGTTTTGATATCTGGCAGCAGGAAGCTTTTGTATTTAATCCTCCCATTGGTGCTGTGGTTCTCTGAGTGACACTCAGTCACCGGGGGGCTGTCACTGAGGTTCAGGGGCTGCTCGTTCTGCTCTGGTGTTGCTGTGCAGCTGCTGTTGACGTCCACCATCTCTCTGCAGTGGCTCCCTCTAGTAACACTGGAGCTGTATGCCACCGTTTCATTTCCATTTATACTGTCGGCTGCAGAATCATCTGTTCATGAAAAGAAAGGGGTTTTATCACTGCTGTGTCCAAACTTTTAATTTTCCAACAAAGCATAACTCTTTCTGGCCTTAGGCAATCTATCTAGTCTTT